>NC_060287.1:8105051-8432679 GCF_021613505.1 Equus quagga | reverse complement strand
GAGATAATATCAGGAAGGAGAGAGCTACACAGAGATCCACAGTCCTCAGTTGAATAGTCAGTTGCTCAATGAATGTAAGGAAATTACATGGGGTTGGGGAAAGAACCACATGCAAAGAGAAGAGGACACAATCCCAACTTTCACAAGGGCTGCAAATAGCTTGTGATCTCACCAGTAAGAGGTGAAAAATCCTCATAATTTGCAGAGCATTAAGTAAGTATTCAGAAAGTTATTGCCTCAATAGTTGGAAAAAATTAGCTTTTGACTAGGACTGCTCTGGTCCTGCCTAGCAAAGTTTCCGTGCAAGCTTCAGTGAGTCAAATTATTTCCAAGTCACTTGCCATGCCCCAAAGAAAAGCTTAAAAATATTTATAAGAATACAAATTATTCAGCACCCAATAATGTAAAATTCACAATATCTGCCATCCAATAAAAAATTACAAGGCATGCAAAGAAGTGGGAAATTATGACCCATAATGGGGAGAAAAATCCATCAGTGGAAACAGATGCAGAAAAAATTACAGGATGGAATTAGTAGGCAAGAAGATTAAAGAGTTATTAATTCCACGTGTTCAAGAAGGTATAGGAACACTTGAGCATGTTAAGTAGAAACACAGAAGATGCAAAAATGACTGAAATCAAACTTCCAGTGATGAAAATTACCACATCTGAGATTAAACAAATATACCAGATGGGATTTAGAGCAGATTAGGCACTGTCAGAGAAAAGTCAAATTTAGAGACACAGCAATAGAAAATAAAATATGTAGGGAAAAAATTCTACCCCCCAAAAATGAACAGAAACTCATTCTGTTTCTGCGGAAAGTATTACTCTGACACCAAAGGCAGAAAAAGAAATCTCAAGAAAATTAAAATATTCACCAATGTCTTTCATGAATATAGATGCAAAAGTTATGAATAAAATATTAGCAACCTAAACCCAGCAACATATAAATAGGAGTATACACAATGTTCAATGGACTAGAATTAACAACCAAGTTAGTCAAGGACTGAGGATACAATGCCAACGTCTATATTGTATTTCCAAATAATAGTAGTAAACAATATGAAAACAAAATTAGAAAAACAATTTCATTAACAATAACGCATCAAGAATAAAATAATGAAGAATAAATTTAACAAAAGAAAAAATCATATACAATAGAAGCTACAAAACATTACTACGATACATTTTCTAAAAAAATCTAAGTAATTGGATCCACATTGGATTTTCATGCGTTGGAAGACTCATTTCACTAAAGATATACAATATCCAAAAAGCATGAGGTTCAACAATGTTAGTCATTCAGAAAATGTAAATCAAAACTATAATGAAATACCACATCACACCCACTAGAATGACTACTATAGAAAGGCAATAACAAGTGTCAATGAGAATTTGGACAAATTAGAACCCTCATAAATTGTTTTTAGGTATATACAATATTGCAGCCACTTCAGAAAATGATTTGGCAGACTTAAGATATTTAAAAATATATTCATTACATGACCAAGCAATTCCGCTCTAGGTATTTACACAAGACAGGTGAAAAAAAAAATCCACAAATAGTTGTACCTGAATGCTTATAGCAAAATTATTCATAATGGACAAAAACTGGAAATAATCCAAATGTTTATAAATTGATGAATGGATAAACAAAATGTGGTATATTCACACAATGGGATATCATTCAGTAATAAAAGAGAAGAAAATACTAATACATGCCACAACATGTAGGAACCTCAAAAAACATTAAGTCAAAAAGCCAAACATACAGAAACCCACACATTACACGATTTCATTCATACGAAATGTCCATAAAAGTCAAATTCATAAAGATATAAAGTAGATTGTTAGTCCCTGGTGCTAGGTGTAAGAATGGGAAATGACTGAAGAAATGCATAAGGGAAAAAATGTTCTAAATGTGGACTGTGGTGGCATTTTCAGAATTCTGTAAATTCACTAAAATTTTTAGAGTGTAAACTTAAAAAACATTAATTTTTGGTATGAAAATTATGCTTCGAGAAAGCTTTTTAAAAAATAAAAGAGCAGAACACCAATGAGCTCTGGATCAACTTCAATCTGACAAATACAGTTTAATGGAATTCTCTAACGAGAAAAGAAGGTGAGGAGGAAAAAAAAATTTAAGGAAATAATAGCTGAAAATGTTCCAAATTTGATGAAAATTTATAACCCAAACTTCCCAGAAGCCCAACAGATCCCAAACATAGGACACACGAAGATAGTTACGCAAGACACCTCATAATAAAATTGCTTAAAACCATTGGTAAAGAGAAAGTTTTAAGAACAGCCAGAGTCAAAATAAACACTACATAGAGAATGACAATGGGATTCTCAACAGAAGCAAGATGACTAGAAGACCATAGAAAAACATGCTTAAAGTATTGAAAGAAGGAACAAAAATTGTCAACCCAGAAATCTCTAGCCAGCAAAAGATATCTTTCAAAAATAAAGGAAAAACAAGGCTTTTTACAGACATTTAAAATTTGTAGTAATTCATCATCAGCAGTCTTGCATTGCAGAAAATTTTAAAGGAAGAAATTCAGTAACAAAATAATACCAGATAGAAAACTGGTTCTCTACAAAGGAATAAATGGCACAGGTAATTGTGTGGGAAAATATAAAATAATTTCCTCCTTATTTTAATATCTCTTTCAATTTGAGTTTTATAACCAAAAGAATGATAATGTAATTGAAGTTTATAATCTACATGGAAATAAAATATGTAACAAGGGTGACAAAAGGCCAGGTGGGGAAAATAGAAACATGCTCTTGTGAGGTTATTATAATACATACGAAGTGGGATAATATTACTTGAAAGTAGACTGTGATAAGAAAAAAATGTATACTATAAACTCAAAATTAAACATTAAAAAAAGACAATTAGGGATTAAAGGTAATAAACCAACCAAGGGAAAAACAGAATAAAAATTTGTAAATAAGCAAAAGAAGATGAAAAGAAAAAGAGGAAGGAGAAGGAAAAAGAAGAAGGAGGAGGAGGAGGAGGGAGGGAGGAGGAGGAGAAGCAGCAGAAGAAGAAGAAGCAGAAGAAGAAGAAGAAGAAAGAAGAAGAAGAAAAGGGAAACAAAGAACACAGGGGACAAATAGACTACAACTAGCAAGATGGGCAATTAAAACCCAAACATCAACAGTCATATTAAATATAAATAGTCTAAATAATCTACGTATAAGACAGGGATTGTTATATTGGATTAAAAGAAATTAAGCCTCAGCTACGTGGTGTCTACAAGAAATCCACTGAAATATAAAGACACTAGCAGATTAAAAGGAAAGGGATGGGAAAAGCTCATATCACATTTAAGCAACCATTGCCCAATCCAAAGTAATGCAGATTCACCCCTAGGTTTTCCTCTAACATTTTTATAACTTTTCCTATTATGTTTGGGTTTTTGCAAATGGTGTAAAATGGGGATCCAATTCCATTCTTTTGCATATAGATATACCATTGTCCCATCACCATTTGTTGCAAAAGCTCTTCTTCCCCCATTGAAATGCTTTGACACGTTATTGGTGAAAATCAGTTAACCATAAATGTGTGGGTTTATTTCGGAATTTTAATTCTGTTCCACTGATATGTATGTCTATCCTAATGCCAGCACAACACTATCTTGATGATTGTTGCTTTGTAACAAGTTTTGAAATTCAGAAATATGAGTTCTCCAATTTCATTCTCTTTTTTTAAAGATTGTTTTGACCATTTTGAGAGTCTTGGATTTCCATATTAAGTTTAGGATCAGCATGCCAATTTCTGCAAAGAAGCCAGCTGGGATTTTAACAGGGACTGTGATGAATCTGAAGATCAGTCTAGGGCGTATTCTCATCTTAACAACGTTTAGTGTTCTAAGTGATGAATATGGGATGCCTTTCCATGTTTGTAAGTCTTCTATTTCTTTCAACTTTAAAAACTAAATTTTATAGCTTTCAGTGCATAAGAATTTCACTTATTTTGTTAAATTTATTCTAAGTGTCTTACTATTTTTGATGCCAGTGATAAAGGAATTCTTTTTTTAACTTCATTTTTGGATCATTCATTGTACATATCTAAGAATACAATTGACTTTTGTATATTGACCTCGTATCCTGAAACCCTGCTGAAATCACATATATGCTATAATAACTTGTTTGTGGATTCATCAGGGTTTCCTATATACAAAATTATGTCGTCTGCTAATAGAGATACATTTAATTCTTCCTTTTCAATCCAGACACATTTTATTTGTTTTTCTTGTCTAATTGCTCTCCCTGGAAACTCCAGGAGAATGCTGAATAGAGGGAGTGAGGGCAGACATCCTTGTTTTTTTTGATCTGACGGAAACAGCATTTTTCTTTCAACATTGAATATGATGCCAGCTGTGGGTCATTTGTAGAGGCCTTTATAAAGTTGAGGCCGTTCTCTTATATACCTAGTTTGTTGAATATTTTCATCATGAAGACTTTGAAGTTCTTTTTCAGTGTCTTTTAAGACGATCATGTAGGTTTTGCCCTTTATTCTATAGATAATATATACTACATCACTTGGTTTTGATGTTTAACCAACATCACATTCTTAGGTAAAAACTGTTTCTTAAATGGTATATAAGTCTCTGCTGTGGATGAGAGGCCCTCACTCAAGAACACCCTGCACTGTACTTCTTTTACTGGAATTTACCATAATCTCTGTGCTGAATCTTCTCTCATCAAAGGCACATCCAACATCATAGGGTCTGCCAGCTGCAGTGTCGTTTCCTGCTCTGGGTCCCACTCAAAGCTAGCTGACTTCAACCAGTATATGGGATGAATCAATATTCCTGGGTTTGGAAACATGTCTGCTTCAGAATTTGAAGAGGCCTACCAAGTATTTTGTGTGTGTATGTTAGATGCAAGATGCACCAATTTGTCTTTTATTTTGTAACGGATGTTCCAGCAACCCCCTAACTACTGGAACCCTAAAACCTCACTATAGCGGCCAGTCTCTGGACCTATGTAAGGTTTATCTCCCACTGTCAGGAGCACACGTATAGTAAGAAGGCCTCCAGTGTACCAGCCACTTCTCAATCATTCTGTCTAATCATCAGGTCATTGCGATGTTGTTGAGATAATGAATCAGTGTGATGTTCTGTGGGATATCCAGGACTTCAGGTCTCTGGATTATACCATAACGTAGAAAAAGGCAGTTAACATAACTGTAAGCCAAGATTGTAAATTAATATTATTGTCCATTTTAGGTGAACAAGAACTGTTTCTGATCCTGTTTTAACTGGAATAGAAGAGAATACATTTGCAAATCAGTGGCAAACCAAGGACTAATCAATGGCCTTAATAATCTGCTCTAGCAAAGAGATCACGTCTGGCACAGTAGTTGTGATCTAGGCAACTGCATGCATAAGTTTATGGTAGGTTGCCATGACTCTCCAGAATCCGTCTGGTTTCTGTAGGTGACACTAATCTCCCAGTCCCTTTGTATATACAGCACTGGTTTTGATTTATTAACTGGCAATGATGGATGATAGTTTCATTTGTCCTTCTTCACTTCACAACTTTTACAATACAGACCAGTATGGAGGTTACCCTGAATACTGAGTATATCACTTCAAATTCTGCACTCACAGACAGGGTAGAAGACCTTTGGATAAGCAGGATCTCTGAACCACCATGAGTCAGATGTTACCCAGACTCTATTTGTTACCTGGCTTCTGTAGGCCCCTACACTAACAGGTGGGCCAAGATTCTCTGGGCAACCGTGCTAACTCAGTAGTTCTAGAAATGTGTGGGTCCTAGAAATGTCCCTTTTCTCCAGTGGGCAGCAATCTCAATAAATAGTTACAGGCCCCTTTGGATATGAATTCTAAAAGTCATCTTGGTATATTCTTACCATACTGTTGCAAGGGACTTTCTTCTAGGGACTTGGCCAGGACTTCAGCCAATGGGTTCTGAATCTAAAAATTGACTCATATGTGGGAACTGAGAAAGGGATTACTGGGGAACAACTTCTCACAGATCTCATCTTTATATACAATCTGGTGAAGAGAAGTACTAATTGCCCTTTGTATTGAAATATCTTTTCAAGGGTGTTTCTGTGGCAAACAACTTTAAAGTTAAAAGAAAGTTTATTCCTTCACGGTAGAAGGTAGATTTGCTTAGTACTCATCTTAAAAAATGTAGATTTCCTAAGCTCAGGTTTCCTGTCCTGCGGTGCACTGTGTATGCAGGTATCACCTGGCTGTCTTGTTGTTGGTCTACACAGATTGGGACTTGGATAACTGCCCCCCCCACCAATGCTTATATTTGGCTACCACTACTGCTGTGAGTTATAAAGTGTCCTTCATCTTTGTCCCAGAAGTCTTGTGTCTTCTACCAGCTTCTACAGAACTGTGGCAGCCTAACTTGTTAGTTTGCAAGTAGGGTAAAATATCCCACTCTTCACAGTTCTTGACAAAGATTATAACCTTATCACTGTGGCAGTTGTCCTCAGTCTCTTGCTCTTCCACACTTTTTGGTTTTTGGTTATAGAGGTTAAGCAGGACTGTTGTTGGCTGCCTGTGTGAGACACGTGATACACATCCGGAAGGGTTTGAAAATGAGAGGCAAGGTAGGGATTTGGTGCTGGTTCACCAATTTCTTCACTTGTAAAATTCGTGAAAATATCAGTATCCTCCTCATAAAGGTTGTATATGTATTAAGTAACATACTGTATGTAGCATATTGAGACCAATATGTGGCATTTATAAAGGACTCATATATTATTATCATCATCACTCATTTACTAATATTACTCAATTACTTATAACTTATTACTGAAAGTGGTGAGTTACTTGGGAAAATTATTTTAGGCCAATCCTAGGTCTGACCAGCTCCAAAACTGTGGGATAATTAAAAAAACTAAATATTTTATGTCATGTGTAAATTTCCCAGCACTTTGAAATTGATCAATAACTACTGATGCTGCCTTTCTTATATATGTACATGCTAAAAATGTAAAGAAGACTATGAGACCTTATCCATAGGGAAAAAGCAATATTATCCTCTCAGCCAAAGTTTCCGAGATTAAATGGGAAGTAACAATTTTTATTCCTATTATGTTGAATAAGTATCATCAGAAAAAAAGTGGAAATTTTATTTTGTTTTTGCACAGTGAAGGAGACCATCAGCAAAACAAAAAGGCAGCATAATGAGTGGGAGAAGATATTTACAAATGATATATCCGACAAGGGCTTGATGTCTAAAATATGTAAAGATTTCATACAACTCAATATCAAAAAAACGAATAATTTGATAAAAAGTGGGCAGTGACCTGAATAGACATTTTTCCAAGGAAGACAAACAGGTGGCCAACGGGTACACGAAAAGGTGCTCAACATCACTAATCATCAGGGAAATGCAAACCAAAACCACAAATAGATATACCCTCATACCTGTCAAAATGACTATTATCAAAAAGATAAATAACAAGTGTTGGCAAGGATGTGGAGAAAAAGGAACCTTCATGTGCTGTTGGTGGGAATGTAAATTAGTGCAACCACTACGGAAAACAGTATGGAGGTTCCTCAAAAAATTAAAATGGTACTACCATATGATCTAGCAATACCACTTCTGGGTATTTATCTGAAGAAAACAAAAACACTAATTCAAAAAGATATATGCACCCGTATGTTCACTGCAGCATTATTTGCAATATTCAAGATATGGAGGCAACCTAAGTGTCCATCAGTAGATGAATGGATAAAGAAGATGAGGTATATATACACAATGGAATATTACTCCACAATAAAAAAGAATGAAATCATTTCATTTGCAAAAAGATGGATGAATCTAGAGGGTATTATGCTAAGTGAAATGAGCCAGCAATAAAAATACAAATATAGTATGATTTCAATTGTATGTGCAGTCTAAAAAACAAAACAAATGAACAAACCAAACAAAAGAGGAACAGACTCAGATACAGAGAGCAAATTGGTGATTGCCAGAGGGGAGTGGCGTGCAGTGGGTGAATAAGAAGCGCAAACTTCTATTCATAAAATAAGTAAGTCATGGAGATGTAATGTACACCACAGGGAATGTAGTCAATGATATCATAATAACTTGGAATGATGACAGAAAAATTTCATAAATTTTGAATTTCTTAACTAGTCTTATCAGTGTGATTATTTTGCAACATCAATAAGTGTCAAATCACTATGTCATACACCCAAAACTAATACAATATTATATGGCAACTATACTTCAATTAAAAAAAAGAAAATATTCATTAAAATCCTGTCGACCTGATTTTATGAGCAATGTATAACAGAGCTGTAATTCTGAGATTAAACAATATTTAATGTAATGAAATGTCTTGTCAACTTTAATTTACTAACACAAATGTGACTAGACGTATTGGTCACTGATGGGAAATTGACTTTAATTTTAGTACTGTCATCATTCAAAGATAAATTGCATCCTTCGTATATTAATATACTAGTGCCTCCTTAAGAATAATGCCCTGGATTTAAAAAAAGAAGTAAAAGAAAAGCAGATGGACATATTAACTAGGAAGACATTCAGTGCATTCTTCCACCCAAGTTCTTTCCCCACGTTATTGATTTTGGCCCAGAGATAAACCCAGCCACCGTGAGTGATAAACTGTCACCAAGTCCCATTGACGTTTTTCTCTTTTTGCTGTAGTTTTGTCAGGTCAATGAATTATCCTTGGCTTATACTCTGTTCTCTAAGGCATAAATCAAGATTTTTTAAAAACGTTAGCTCTTCACAAGTTTGGAGGGATAAAGCTAAATTTAGCCTGAAAAGAACATCTATTCTTTTGTTTATTTGAAATGCCTTAGTCTGATTCATAGACTGTCAATATAATTGCCACTTATTAATGATAAGAAGCGGTTTATTTTCATAAACTTTGAATTTGTTAATGGACAGAAAGAAAAAGGTTTGCTTTTGTCATCTTTATGCACTTTACTTCAATGGTCATAACATACGAATCTCAATGATTTCTGTACTTGCAATTAGTGATGATCAAACTATATAGTCACGATGGTATTAATAATCGCAAATTTTTATTAAAAGTTTAGCTTTTGCCAGATGCTATATTAAGTACTGTATGTGTGTCTATTTATCCTCGACCTATCTGTCATTTATCATCTATCTGTCATCTATTCATCTACCTATTTATCTAAAGTCATTACATGCAGCCAGGATTAGATACTATCATTATCTCTATTTCATAAAGGTGAAACCTGAAGCATAATGAGTCTATGTAACTTGCTCATGTTAACAGATCTATTGAGCAGTGAGATGAAAATCTGAATCCAGGTCGTCTGGTTTAGTGCCCATAGGCTTTTAACTACAACATTATATATATTACCTTTTTAATGTAACAGCAGAGCTATATTTCACGGTTATTAAATAGTCTATTGAAAATTTTAAAAGTACTCATAGGTTAAGCTTTCTCAGATTAGTATCCTATTAAAAGACACACAAGGGGCCGGCCCAGTGGCGCAGAGGTTAAGTGCTCATGTTCCGCTTTGGTGGCCCAGAGTTTGCCTGTTCAGATCCCAGGTGCACACGTGGCACCACTTGGCTCGCCATGCTGTGGCAGGTGTCCCACATATAAAGTAGAGGAAGATGGGCACAGATGTTAGCTCAGGGCCAGTCTTCCTCAAAAAAAATTAAAAAAAAATAAAATAAAAGACACAAAAATAACGAAATGTACTAAAAAGAAAATAAGAAGCAATTTAACCCAAACCAAATAATGTATTATTTTGAAGCATTTGAGTTGATAGTTCCAAGAAACAGGTACTCCAGTGGCTGGAGAGTCATTACAAAGCTAGTATAAGATTTAACTTCACAGAAGGCTACAGTTTGCACCCTCTCTCACCCAGCAATTGCCTCGCCCCACTATTCTAGCACATTCTCATTTTTTCGTTGGCATCGTAACATTGCATTTTCTGGCTATACACCATATATTCGGCATTGTGTAATTTTTAACAACTAAATGGAACTCACTGAGAGAGAGAACACTATATAGCCAATATTTTTAAACTATAAATTATATTACATGTAATATTTTGACTTTCTTGCAAACATATTTCCCTTTATCATTCCTATTAACGGGATCCAAACTTTCCCAAGCACTACCTATACCATATAAAAAGTTTACTAAATATCAATTTTCTGATTATCTTTCAGTGTCATTTTCAACTATTGTAACACATTTAAGTTCTAATCAAAAGCAAAAATATTTAGTACAATTATAACATAAAGCCTTATTTTGAGTCTATATAACATTTTGGTCTTATTCAAGATTTTGCAGATAGATCCTGAATTTCTATTTATTCCTTCTTGAATCTTATATTTGAGGGACAACAGGCAAAGAAAAGCTAACAGAGGTATAATAGGAGTGTGCAGAAAAAGAAAATCAAAGGACAATAGAACAGAGAAAAAAATCTTTAAAAAAGTGTAACAACTTGAAACAACGTATTAAAATGCCGTGAAGTAACTCCTGGATTCATGAGCAACCTGATAAATGATCTTTCCAAAATATGTCATATCATGCCATTTCCTTGCCAAAAACACTTGTATTTCTTTCCTGCACTTCAAATTAAACTTCAGTTTTTTATTTTAGAGTTCAGGGCCACCTATTATCTAGTTTCCATCTCTCCCGACTTCAGCTCTTCTCCGTGTTGTTTTTCACACTGTAGCCGCGATGGCCGATTTTCTTGTCAAGAACGCATCAAGCTCGCTCCTGCCATTGGGTCCTTATCCATGCTAATATTTTCTGAAAAGAAAAAGCTCATTTTTCCATGAGTCTCTTGCGTGACTGATAGTTGTTTCCTTTCAGATTTCCTATTAAAGGTCAACTGAGTAGACAGGCTTCCTCTGAACACTGAATCTAAATAGCCCCATCTGCCACTAACACAGTCCCCTGCTCATTGCCTCTATTGAACTTGTCGCTTCCTGAAGTTATCTTCCATTTATTTGTTTCCTCTTTTACTGGCCACATTCTCACTTCTAGAATGCAAGTTCTCTGAGAGTAAGGATCTTGCATATCATATCCACTATTATATGATATGAACACTGACACAAACCTAAATGCTCAATAAATATTCATAAAATTAAGAAAAACATAGTCATTTAAAACTAGAGCATGTTTTACTGTGTCATCATTTAAGCAAAACATCCTCCTTTACCGACTCCTCCACCTTCCTGTGATGTGATTCTATGAACGTGATGGCTTGTGAAGACGGGCATTCGGAACAACAAATCTTAAACAGGAATATCAAGGTCTGTGAAAACAGGTGAGTCAATGCGATACCCAATATGAATTATGAAAAGTTTGCTCTTTGCTCAAACTAATTAGTTCTTGAAATGTTTAAATTCCTTACGGTTATGGTACAGAGGTCTTTGTTTCCTTGCTGGCTATTAGCTAGGAGCCATTCTTAGACCCCATATACCATTCTCATATGGTCCCACATGGTTCCTTTTATCTTGAAAGGTAGTTACAGAGAATCTCCCTCATCCTTGCTCATGTCAAATCCTTCTCACCCTTCTAATCTCTTTAAAGGTTCCCCTGACTAGGCCAGGCTCACCAATGATTATCTCTCTCTCTCTCTCAGAATCAAAGGAGTCATTCAACATAATCTAATAACAGGGGTTAGCACCCATTATGTCCATACTTCTGGCCCACATTCAAGAGGAGCAGGGAGATTATATAATGCTTATCAGCAGCAGGCACAAATATTAGATGTCAACTTAGAATTCTGCCTACCATAAGATGTATTTTCTTCATATTTAATCAACATATAAATTTTATAAACAATGGTTCATAGATTTAGTTATCTAAAAAAATTAATAAAATAGATACATAGATATTGATAGACAAATGGCAATGTTAAAGCAGTAAAGGAGAAATCTTTTTTTTATTTTTGGTGAGGAAGATTCGCCCTAAGCTAACATCCATTGCCAATCTTCCTCTCTCTCTCTCTCTCTTTCATTTCTTTTTTGCTTGAGGAAGATTAGCCCTGAGCTAATATCTGTGCCAATTTTCCTCTATTTTGTATGTGGGATGCTTTCACAGCATGGCTAATGAGTGGTGTAGGTCCGTGCCCAGGATCTGAACCTGTGAATCTGGGCTACCAATGTTGAGTGTGCAGAACTTTAACCACTCAGCCAGAGGGCTGGCCCTAAGAAATCCTTTTTTATGCATATATAATTCATACATAGATTGTCAAAGTCTTAGGTAAAGGACAAGTTGATCATAAATTGCACCACTCTCAGTTATTTGTAATTCTGAAATAGACGTAATTTGCAGTTAAGAGTATTTGTATGTGCATTTCATTTTCTCATTGGATGAGTACTTGTAGATATTTAATTAACATCCAAGAGAGAACCAGTTTGCTTAAAAATTAACTGAAAATTAGATGAGATTTAATTTTATAATTAGATTATAATTTATACATTAAATCTAGAATGGTGAGATGTGACCTGCTTATTAAGCATGGAAGTGGGACAGATGGTTTTGAGTCAATTAGCCATGTGAAGAGTGCATAATACATTTTTGTTTTATAAGGATTTATTTGTCTGTTAAATTGGGACGAAATCTGCTAAACCTGCAACCACTGCAATTACCTTTGATGGCTTAGAAACAGTGTTCAGAGAAGGAAGGCCTCGCATTTGCCCCGACTTCATCATTTACAAGTTATATGGCACTGGGCAAGTTTTTCTGCAAGATTTCCTTACAATTTTCTGTTTTCAAAATGTCTTGGAGTGCTATCGCTCCTTCCCATGGTTTCCTTTGCCTTTGAAAAATATAAAAACTATATTACGTGCTCTTCACGTGGCTAACCGGCTCAAAACCATTTATCCTACTTCCATGCTTTGAAGAGAAAGGGCATCATGTGAGAAGGGGCACATCCTTCTCAGCCCTCCGACATCCTTCGCCTCTACTCTCTGCCGTGACAACACTATGACTAAGCTCTTCACCCCGGTTTTTCTCGTTCACAGCGCAAAGCCCAGCTCAGGAGCCCTGCTCATCTGCCACATTCTAACGCCCATTTGCTGCCGGTACTGTCCATTCCAACCTGATCTCTCATCCCCTTCCCAGCTTCTGAAACCCAAGGATTGTTAGAGGCAAAATCCTCTTTCCTCAAACTCTTGCTACATGTTCCTTTCTCTTTTTGCTCCAACGTAAAATTGACTTTCCCTAAAGACACTACTTCCCCTGTAGGCCTCTCAAGTGGTGGATTTTCCCCCCAAAGCTTTGGTAACACCAGGCCTTCGGGAGTTGGAGGTATTCTCCTTTCTCACGGTAACTTGCAGTCTTTACTCCACCTCCTCCGCTACAACTCCCTAGATGGGAATCACATTTCAGATTCTCCTTCAATCTTCCCCGTTGTACTTCATTACTGACTTCTAAATCAGTCTTCCCT
The DNA here is from genome assembly GCF_021613505.1 of Equus quagga. Taxonomy (NCBI): domain Eukaryota; kingdom Metazoa; phylum Chordata; class Mammalia; order Perissodactyla; family Equidae; genus Equus; species Equus quagga. Next base: position 8,419,243 of record NC_060287.1, on the reverse strand, counting down.
TACACATTTTATTTCCTGCAATATTGTCTCTCTTTCCAGCGCAACTCCTTTTGTAATTCTTGATATTTTTATTTTACTGTTTAACAACATTCAATAGAACTTCCAAGAAAATTTTGTGCAATAATGGAAATAGAGAATATCTCTCTAGAAACTCTTTGTTGTTGAGTTTTGGTAAACATATATTTTTTTAACACCGTCTCTGCTCTTTTGAAGAAAAATTCAGTCAATTCATATGATAAACAATATATTTTATTTTATTCCTCTCTGTTGAAACCCATCCTTTTATATAGCTGTTTGTGATGCTAAAGCTGGGATTCCCAAAACTGTCTTGCCCTTTTGTCCGCTCTCGTTCTGTCAGGCTCAGCCGAAGGAGGGTGCTAGAGCGAGGCCGCAAGGCTGGAGGAGCGTGAAGGGACTGCTCTCTTCTTCTGTTTCCTGCTCCCTTCCTGTTTTCTTATGGTTTCTGCGAGTGTCACCCCAGCAGCCCTTTCTCATCCAGCACTAGTAATTCCCTCTGCAGAAGGCGCTGAAGCCAGTCTGCCATTTTTCCAATAATTGCAAAACCAGCCTCACGGGTCCCCATCATGGTCACCAGCAGCGGACCAGTACGTGCCTCTCCGTCACCAGAGTTTTGGGTCTCCGCACACTGGGACCCTTCTCTAAGTTTCTAAATTTTAATAATTCCAAACACTTCTCTTTTTTCCCCTCTGCCGTAAGGATGGCGGTGCTTCCTGTAGCTGTAGCCGTTATGACCTTAGAATTCTTTTTACCTTTTCAATCTCCTAGTTAAAAATTTTATGCATGGTTAACCATTCTTGTATTGAATTCTCTGTTTTTAAAAAGCCTCAGCTAAGGCATTAATCCTGCTTAGACCTGGGTCAGGTCCTTAAGTCAGCTCACTGAGGGTTTTCTTCAAGGTAAGAAAAATTTCTTCCATTATTTGTTCAATTTCTTTCTCTTCTAGCTCTTCTTTTTCTACCAAAGGGACGCCTATAATTCAAGTATTAACAGTTCTGAATATATCCTTCAAGTCTTTCTTTTTCTTTTTCCTATTCTTTTTTTCATGATTTCTATCTTTTTGCATTGTTCTGTTTTGAAATAGATCTTACATATGATATTTCAGTCCATTGATTTACATCTCCAAAGAGGATATAAAATATTGGGCAATCAAGTTATCGTTTCTGCCGTACTTGATCTCCTTTCATGATTTTTCTTGGTAGTGGTATTATTGAAATTGTCATAAAATTGTCAAAGTGTTGTGCAAAATACCTCTAAGAATTCATACTAAGAAAAAAGTTGCATGCGAAAAGATGTAGGTAGAAGATTATCATTAAAGGCTTATTTATGAATAGCTAAACTCAGGGCACAGGAAAATACCCAACTTTGGTAGAACAGTTAAATTATGAAGCAACAAATGATAGAATGGTATTATACAGTGTTCAAAGAATGAGGTAAGGAACCAGTTACTAGTAGAATGACATTGGACAGGTTACTTCTTTATGATTCAGTTGTGTAAAATTGGCAAAATAATAATAATAATCCTTCTTCCATAGGATAGTTGTGAAGATTTGTTGACCTAATGCAAATAAAACATTTCGAAAAGTGCCTGGTACATGGTAAATCCTAACTAGGTTAATGTTAGCTGTTATCATTATGATTATTATTCAGTCATTAAATTGTATTTATCATATTATGCAAATGTTATGTGTTCATGATATATTGTTAAGACATATCAAGCAAGTTAGAAACAGTAAGCACAATTTCATTTAGTTTTGTTGAATGCATATATTAATATGGAATACAAAATCTAGATAACTAATAGACTATATATTAAATATATGTGGCAGCCTATGTACTAAATTGCTCACTCCATTCTTTGGAGTTAGAATAGTTATAAGTAATTCTTTTCTTTCTTTCTTTATTTTAAATTTTTCTTTATGTAATAACCATACTCTACCTAATTATTTAGAAAAATTATTTTTAAAAAGCTCTGAAGTCTTAATATTTTATAATTTTCCTCCTTATTTATATTCTAAGAAAGTATAATAATTTGAAATCATTCTTTACATCTTTTTTGGTCTTATTATTACGCTTTTATGGAAGATTTGTTAGTCTTTGGAAAAATAAACGTTATTCAATTTGATGGTAATATTACCTTTATAGGTAGAAATTTATAAATATGAATGTTTCAGAAAATTGAAGAGACTCAACAAATTGTCTCTAAATTTTGATCAAGTTGAGAAATGAGACAAAAGTATGGCAGATAGAGGGTAAAATAATTTTTCAATATATTTCATATATAAATAATATATAAAAATATATAATATTGCTTCAAAATAAAGATGTTTCAAAATATTCTAAAGATGAAAACAAACCAGTTCCTCAGAAGAAGCAAAATTATTCCTTAGATTAGGAGCTAGGAAAACTTTATCCCTTCAAAACTTAAAAAAGAAATCATTACTAAGTTTTAAAAAGGTAAAAATATATAAATAATATGCTTACTAGCCTTTCTCTTTATTGATAAAGACAAAAAGAAAGAAAATGTTCCAAAAGTCTTTTCGCTAAAAATCTATTTGACAAAATTGATAGCACAACCACACAGGAAGGACTTATTTCAAATAAATTTAAAGCACACTAAATTGCCAGTGAATTCTTACCTGATGATATATGCCAAAAAGACAAAAATAAATTAACAAAATCTCTAAAACTGCTTTCAATAAGCATGGCCTTGGTAATAATATTGGAATACTAATTTGAAACTGCAATATATATAGTATAAGATAAAGCAAAGAACAACCATCTTATCATGATGTTCAAAATTGAAAAATAGGTCTAGACATATCTGAGTATGTGTGCACATGCGAATATGTAATGAAATAATATACATAATTTGGTAATTATTAAAGTTGAATTTAAAGTGTAGTTATGAACATAAATTAAATCTTAACTTGAAAAAAAGAGTGTGTTTCACTATTGTCAAAAGTAGAAAAAAAGGGCAACCCAATAGTAAAGAGCATCTATAGCACAAAAATTAAGATTTTGTTCTCTACACGCCATTTCCCATTTCTAGTAACCAAAGTAACTTAGAGAAATAGCTGCTTGTAGGTATAGGAGAGAAATGATGATGATTTTACATAAGGAGCCTGTAACAAATCGTCTTATCAGACAGCTAAGAAACTAACAAAAAAATGCTAATATTTTGTCAAGAGGACTCAGGAGCCAACAAGAGGAGGCTCTCTCATTTGCCAAAGATTTAAAAACTTGAACATCAATTAAGAATAATAAGCACAATGGGTTTATCAGATAAAATATATTTAAATTAATGAGATCATAAATATAATACAAAAAAGAAAATTACTAATTGATGATATTCAAAGAATAAAAAGAATGAACATGTTATTTTTGTAACTAAACTTTTAAAAAGAAAGAATCAGACATTTATTCTGATTTTTAGTATAAAACTTCCTTCAAAGTAATCACAGAATAGAGAAGGAGAATTTCTCTTTGAGAAAGTATTCTCTGTAGAAATGCAGAAAGAATGTAGAGTTAGAATATTGACATTTTAACTTTAATCTGTTGGAAATAAAAGAAAACTTCAATCTGATAAAGGGTTAAACCTAAGACCTATTGCTACCATCATACATACTGATGAAATGTTCTCGTTTCCTAAAATCAGGAGCAAGGAAGGATGTTTGATTTTAACACCTCTATTCAGCTTTGTAATTTGGGTTCTAGCAAATGCAGTGAAACAGAACAAAAAGAAATAAAAGGCATATATATTGGAAAGAGGTAGAGAGGTTCTTTTCTGTTGATGACATGATTATCTACGTTAAAATCCAAAGGAATCTACAGAGAAGTTACCTGAAATAAGTGAATTTAGCAAGGTTTTAGAATACAAGATCAAAATTCAATTTAAAAAAATTTTTATATGCTACCAACAAGCAACAGGAAAATTAAATTTAGAAATACCATTTATAGTAGTGGCAACCAACATTTAATACCAAACAATAAATTTGACAATTCATAAATTAAACAAATTTTGCCAAATAAATTCATAAATGCAATAAAAATTGTATAAGAAGCTTTCACTGAGCTCTATAGCATATTGCTGAGAGAAGATTTAATTTATTACGTTCATTAGTGAAGACCTAAATAAAAGAAGAAATATAATATATTAATTGGAAGATTCAATATTGTTAGAATGTCAATTCTATGCATATTGTGTCACCACTATGCCAATGTTTTTTGTAGAAATGGACAAATAAATTTGAAAATTTGTATAGAAATTAAGAAGACCTAGAACGTACTGAGAGAGAGAGAATAAATTAGAGAGAGAAAGAGAATAAAGTTGGAGGACTTGCACCACGTGGTTTCGAAACTCAATAGAACAATACATTAATTTAGGTAGTATGGAAGTGGTGGAAGGAATGAAACATAGTGGAGAGCAAAGAAATAGACTCACGTGTACACAGACAATCAAGTATTTATTGACAGGGATGCCAATACGATACAATGAAAAGTGAAAAGCCTTTTTCCTAAACTGTGCTGAACAAGTGGATATCTTTATGGTTAAAAACAAACCCAATCTTATACATACAAAATTTAACCTGAGATAGACATTAGATCTAATTGTAAGTGCTCAGACTGTGAAGCTGCTAGAAGAACCATAAGAGAATGTCTTCATTCCTTTCATGCGGGCAGATTTCTTACATAGGATACACAGGACATCTTCCACAAAATTAAAATGACAGTTCATTAAAATAAAAATTACTGTTCCTAAAAAGATCAAATAAAGACTGGCAGAGAATGTTTGCAATTCATAAATCTGACGAGACTGATATCTAGAATATGTAAAGAACTCTTAAAACTCAATAATGAGAAGGCAAACAACTCAATTCTTAAAAATGGTGAAAAGTCAACACTTGGACATGAATTGCCAATAAGCACATTGAAAGACTTCATCCATCATCAGATAAATTCAACGTAAAATCAAAGTATGATACCACCACACACCCACAAGATGGCTAAACTTCAAAATTAAATGAAACAAAAGAAGATTAACAAAGTCCAGTGCTGGGATACGGAGTAACCTGAACTCTTATATATTCCTTCTGGGAATGCATAATCGTTGCACACGGGAAAAATCCATGAGAGTTTCTCAGAAATTTAAATATACATCTTGCCATATGATCCAGACATTCCACTCCAGGGTATGTCGCCAAGAAATGTGAAAGTGTGTATTCCCCAAAATCATTCTACAAGAATGTTCATGGCGGAGTTTCTATGGTAGACAACATTTGAAAACAGCTTGCAAATGCTTCAATTGGAGGATCAATAAGTAAATTGTCGTGTTAATTACACAAGGCCTTAAACTCAGATGCTCTAATGCTACGGTGGCCTATGTAAAAAGAACAAAATCTAAATCTGCAAATGCTTGAAGGTGAGGAAATCCAAACTCTAAGGACAGCCCAGCACAAACAGTCAATGAAGCTTTAAGCTACAGCCAATCAAATAATTTCCTTTCTTTGCTTCCATACTTTCTCTATATAAGTCTTTCCCCTGGCTCCTGTCTAGGAAGCACTCCTAACCACTGCTCGTTTGGTGCTCCCCAATTGTAATCAATTTTTGCTAGAATAAATTTAAAATATAATATGCATCAGTTTATCTTTTTTTGTTTTTTTTCGGTGAGGAAGATTCACTCTGAGCTAACATCGGTCACCATTTTCCCTCTATTTTAGGTTCGGGTTGCTGTCACAGCACAGCTGATGAGTGGTGTAGGTCTGTGCCCAGGATCTGAACCTGTGAACCTGAGCTGATGAAGTGGAGCACACTGAACTTAACTACCAGGCCACAGGGCCAGCCCCTCTGTTTATCTTTTAACAGTAACTTATCCATACTATGGGATGTATCTAGCAATAAAAGGAAACAACTAATGATATATGTAACAACATAGACGAATCTTCAAAACGTTATGCTGAACGAATAAAATATGACTTAGAAGAGAACATGCTTAATTCTGTTTATATGAAATTCAAGAACAGATAAAACTTCTTTTCAATGATAAAAATTTTAACACTGCCTTTTTCCAGAGGATGAGGTGGGAGCTGGTAATTTACATATTGCTCATGATTTCAGTTCCATGGGTGTAAACATTTGTCAAAACACATTGCACTGTTAAGATCTTTGCACTTCACCATATGTAAATTAAACCCCAATAAGAAGATTGAACTCAATAACAATAGGTTCTTCCTCACCTAGAAAACATAAAAACAAGAAGAAATGCAAACCTCTAAAAAATAATGGATCTAGCAATGATCCTCAGTGACAACTAATATTACAAAAAGAAATCAGTTGTATATTAAGAACATCTTGTTGAAAAGAACCACCACCATCAATGAAGTCATTTTGTCAAAATATGGAACTTCTATGATCTAATTACTTGATCTAGCTAACAGAGTATAAGAAATACATTATTTAGGAAATCATGTTAAAATATAAGAATACAGGAAAGCGCTATCCAAAATACAGGGGACTCTGGAGGACAAGCAATCTCTTTCTTCCACAAATAAATTTCAAAGAGATAAAGGAGGGTTGTGGAATCTGTATATTAAAAAAATATTTAGGAGACCTTTAAAGCAAGTGCAATAGATAAACATTTTTGGATCCTGGAAAGCTTTTGGGTCCTTTATAACATGCATGTATTGTATAGCTAGCTAGCTAGCTAGAATTATATGTCTGCTTATAGGTATATATGAAAATTAATATTGAATTGTATTTTAATATATACTCTGTATTGAAACATGATACAATAAGATAATAGAAATTTGATAATTAGATATTTTATTATATTAAGAAATATTTGTCATTTTTTGGTATTATAATGGAATTGTGGCTACGTTGGAAAAATATACGCTTAATTTTAAATACACATACATGTATATTTATGGATACAGTTATAATGGTGCCTGAGGCCTTTTTAAAAATAATTCATCTTGGGGAAAAGGGAAAAGGAAGTTATAAATGGAAGGAGATTTGCCATGAGTTAGATCGTGAGAAACTGGATGATAGATGTTTGGCGATTCCTAACACAAGTCCCTCTACTTTTGAATTTTAAGTTTCCATAATAGGTTGCTAAGAAAACCATCATAATAGAACAAACTATGACAATTGCACAGTAATTACATCCAAGTGTTTCATAAGGTTCTTTTGAAACTTTCTTCAGATGGCAACAGTCCAAAGTACAAATTAGTAAAAGTAGTTTTACGGTTGCAAAATATTCTGCTCTAAATACAAATGTCTCCAATCGTCAGTATGAATAAAAATCTGGTTTTGCACTTATAGAATAATAGATATCCCTTTTCAAAGGATATTTATTTCTATATGTGGAAGATTTTCTATAACCTCTCTATTGGCATACAATATCAATAATCAAAGGCCTATTGTTGATTACAGGGATGTCAGTCAGACTTAACTTTTTCCCTCTGTGGATTATAATTGCCTTAGTGCAGAATAGTAATGTGATTGCCTAGATATTTTCATAGAGACTTCTATTCACTTTTCTTCCAAGTTAGTGACAGAGTATCCCTGCTGATTGTCTGTATCTTTCTTACCTGAACCTTTTAAAATTTCTGGTAGGTAAACGAGGTCTGCAAAGACACAACGTCGCCCTTCTCTCAGATAGGCAGAGAAGGTCAGACAGCTGGAGACCGGTGTTGACAATCTTTCCTGATGAGATTATTTCTACCAACACATGCACCACTGGTCCCTTCCACATAAACACACACACACACATACACCCTATATTCTGCTGTCCTACTCTAATCATACTACTGTCAGAGGTTGTGGGGTTGTGGCAGAGATTGAAAGTGAAAATAATTAAGCAATACTTTGCATTCTAGGAGTATCGTCATCATTGACACCATATATCTTAGTTAAAATATATATTTTTTAAACAAGTTTAAGGCATCTTGATATTTGTCTCCGGAGATGCTTTTGGAAAGCAAAGGTTGATAAAATCTCCTGAAATTTAGATGGGAAATATCTTTTTCTTAATTTAAATATATCCAAGATCCGCATGAAGCTCAGGTTCTGGTATGACTAACACCAGGCACTAGTTTTCTCTGTCTGAACTTCCAGTAGGTACTCGCTGGAATTTAAATTCAAAACTATATGCCCTAACCAATACCTGGAATAGAGCTGCTTCATATTCCTAGAATGATGTGCTTTAATAGTCTAATATTTGAATTGGAATGATAAACATCCCTTAAGAATATTCAGAAACCAATACATATATCCATATGCATCTTTATATATATATATCCATATATATTTATATATATCCATCCCATTTATGTATATCCCACGTACATCCATATATGTATGTCCAGTATATATGTATATTATATATACACACACACATTTTTATATATATATATATTTATATCCATCCCTTTTCTAGAGAGACATAGCCCAAGAATTTATTCATTGGTGAGGAAACCATTTTCCTCAAAAACAAGTTAACACTTCAATAGAGAAAAAAATTGAAGAATCAAATTCCTAGAGATTTTTTATGAAAAAAATAAAACTAGAAGTTTTAGATACATTTAGGTAAGAACTCTTTCGAAGTACATACTACCAAAAGCCTATCTTAGTCAATAAAATCCTTCGCGGTGCATTCCACGTCTTCTGCTTGTGAGCACTGGTGACTTCCAGCTGAGAGAAACGTATTAGTAAGTGTGTGCCTCAGTAACACTTTAATTAGAGGGTGGCCAGTGTTTCTTGCTGTCAGCTCTATTTAATATTATAATGTCATCTTTCAAAAATGATAACCTGGCTTTTCAAATATTGAGTGTTCAGTCAAGTTAAAAGTTAAAAATAATCAGGAATTAAATAATACTCCTTGGTGAAATATACCTTGATGAAAACTATTATCTGATTCTTCAGTTCCCATTTTCCTGACTCTCTCAGGCACAGGATATTTTAAATGCAAATACATATCTAAATTTGTACATTAAAACTAATCCAAAACTAATTTCTGTATTCAAATTTAAGGTCAAGGAGCACAGAGTAAAAGTCACAATATTACATAAATATTAAAGTTAATCATTTGTTTTCCTGGGTAGACGTACCCCACCCCACCACAACAGGTTTCTTCTGATCCACTGCAGTGAATAGGGCTATATTGCTTAGACCTAATGATCTGTCGTTAGAGTAATAAGCAGAATTCTCTTATTAATATGTCTCCTTTGAATTTGTTTTGCACCTCCCTTTCACAGAACCTCTGATACTCAATGAGTTGGCAAATCCCTGAGACACAGAATCTTAGAGTTGAACTGTAACCTGGATGATAAGTGGTTCAGACTCTCCTATACATAAGAATTCCTTTTACAGATCCTCTGCCTAACTTAAATTTCACATCTCTTCATCTTCATTACCGATACCATCACTTTAGTTTAAACCTGCATGTGCTCATCAACTGTTTAAGCAGCAGTGATATCCTTAGATCCTTATCGCCATTTCTGTGCTTGTGTTGCGTTAGTTGCAACATCCGGGTTAACTTCTTTCCTCTTCTCTGCCTGGATACACCTGCCAAGAGCCAGTAGAAGTACAGACTTATGTGTGAAATCTTTCTTTATTATCCTTATCCACGACATTCTTTCTCCTCTGAATTCATTGGCAGCGTGAACCCTGATATCAAATAGTTTAAAACCCCCTGGTGATTCAAAGAAAGCAAATTTCAAAAAATGACCAATGACATGAGCCAGAGCCAAAGGAGTGACACAAACCATATGCGCACGGCTGAGGCAAGAGACATCATCAAGAACTGGTGTAAGATTTATGTTTACTGAAAAATGGCAACACGGTTGCAAAGAGGAATGCTCCAGATTTTAGGGATAAGATCAGGACATAATAACTTGAGAAATAGATACAAGTGTGAAAAAAATCTACTATTACTTATCTGTAGAAAATTTACAAGAAAATGTACATAAGCACATAGTAGATTAAATAAAAGTTATGAAACTAAATTATTTTCCCCAAATCACCAGGATCTCCAAGGCCTATCCCCAAATAACTTGAAAGAAATAACACTCTATGATTTAAGGAAAATTAGATGCAACTTAAATCAATGTTACTTGCAATAGGAGACTTTTTTTAAATGGCAGATAAATGGCAGAGATTTTCGTTGCATTAAAAAAATATTGCAAACAGAGCTATATAGTGAAAATTTATGTGGATTCTCCTGGCATCATTCAAAAGAGAAATAATCTGATTCTGTATGATTTGTCCCAGGTATTCAGACAGGAAATTCTCCAGAGGGCAGAAGGGAAATTCATTTCATTACTACAGCATGATAGAAATATTTCTTAAAGAACATCAAATTCCCTTTGTTCCAATTCAGTGCTCTCCAGGTAACTATCTGATCTATCATTTGTTTCCCTGAGTAGATATACTCAACCCCACTAGGACAGGGTTTCTTATGATCAACTCCAGTTAATCGGGCAATATTCCCCCTCACACATTAATAAGCAGGCATTGTTCTCCATTAATCGGTCTCTTGTGAGATTGGCTCAATTGATTCATGCCTGATTTTGACAACACTTTTAAGTAAGTTAATAAAACAAAAATCTTAAGAGAATACCTAGAATAACTACATCCCCACAGCATTCTGAAAAATTATGAATTAACTAAGCGCTTTTTATCTCAAATGAACTATTTGAAGTAATCCATAACCAAAACATACCATTGAATAATCAGAATTAATTTAGAAGGGAAATTGTTTATTAATGATTTTAGTATTAATTTTGATAATTGATTTAAAACTGAAAATTAATTATTAAGGAATATAGACTAAAGTTTTTTAAGTATGTTACAAGTTTAAAAAAATGTATTAATTATAATGGTGTGTTGACCATGATTCTCTATAATCAGTTATATAATCATATGTGTCAATGTTAAAGATGAACTGAGTTGAAAATACAGTAGGGATTTTTGAAAGTCTGTTTTTCTATACTTATACTTAAAAGGAACTAATTAACTGTAATTCATAAACGGTTTCTGTGAAATGAAAAAAGTACAAAACAATTTTTAACAGACCTGGGTCTTCTAAACAAGGAACAAACCTAACTACTGTTACTTGTTAAGCTTTCAAAATAAATATCACCTAAATTAAACACCCCGAATCTTCCTTTCCATAAAAGACTTGGTCTGATGTAATTACCCAATTGTCATATCGTCTTAGTAACCTCAAATATACTCATAAACACTGAAACTCATATTTGAGTAATGGAAATGACTTGGCAGTCAGTTAGGATGATGACTGTTGGTTTCCCCATTCCTTCAAATTTTAGTTTCATATTTAGAGAGAGAGTCAAGAATGAAGGAGAGGAGTTATACAGATGGTAAATTAATATTGCTTGTAATTTTCCTCATTCCTCTCCTTTATTGTTCATCACTTGGTTTATTTGCATGAAAACCGGGCTGCTGATTCTTAAGAATTCATTCGCATGAACTGTCTCATTGCACAAAATCACAAGCTCCTCATTAACAAATACAACTGTGTGATCAGACAACAATAGAAAGTAAAGGTGAATGGGACCCCAGAGATAATATAAGCCACTCTTTACACAGATGAAGACAGTAAACTCTGGAAAATAAAAGATTTCACCAAGGTAGCTGTAGTTTTAACAAAGGCAGAATTCAGCTCAAGTCTTCCTGAATTGCAAATAATTATTTGCGTTGCATTACGAAACAGTCTCACTAAGGCATTTGAGTCACTTTTAGATCTCAGGATACAGAATCTCTTTTGGTCATGATGCTTATTGATGATGTTTTGGATGTTATTCATTTTCTTCTGGCATTATTATGACAAATGGCACAAAAGATAATAGCTTTAGGTGAGACGTGGCTGGTCTATGCTGGTCTCTTCCTATTTTAATGATCCCACTTAATGCAAAATGGGGAAAACTGTGAAGAAATTTATGAGCAGCCCTGTTTCTAGGTATAGAGTTTTGGAAAGTTTCTTAAGCAATATGAATAATATAATAAATGCCTACTTACTTTTAAATATTATAAATGGCCTTTTATTTTGTACTAATAGATTTTCTTTTAGAGAAGGCTTAGGCTTCAAAAAAATTAGTAGAAAGTACAGAGACTCCCATAAATCCCCTCTCCCCACTCCCAACCTTCCACCTCACCTTCCCAAACAATTTCGCTATTATTAATGTCTTTCATTCCTGTGGTATGTTTGTTACAATTGATGAACTAATATTGATACATTATTGCTATCTAAAGACTATAGTTTACATTAGGGTCCATTCTTTGTATTGCACAGTTCCAAAGATTTTGGCCCATGCGTAATGTCATGTAGCCTCTATAACATCATCATATTACTATTTTATAGTTCCACTGCTCTAAACATCCCCTGTGCTCCACCTATTCCTGCCTCCTCCAACCCTTCCTCCACTCTGGAGCTCTAGAAACCATTGTTTTTTTCCTGTCTGTATAGTTTTGCCTTTTCCATAATGTTATCTTGTTGGAATCATATAGTATGTACCCATTTCACATTGGCTTGTTTCACTTAGTAATACGCATTTAAGGTTCCTCCCTATTTTTCCCTGGCTTGATAGCCCATTTCCTTTCTTTCTTTCTTTTTTTTTTTTTTTTTGATTTCTAGTTTATTTTAATTTTATTCATGTCAACTAGATTTTTGCTGTCAAAGAATTTTTTACAAGGTTTACATATTTATTATTAATTTTAAAAATTCAACCACTTTTTATTATTTCACTGAGGTCACATTGGTTTATAACACTGTGTCAATTTCAAGTGTGCATTATTATATTTTGGATTCTGTATAGACTGCATTGTGTTCACCACTCAGCCACAAAAAAAGACAAAACTGTGCCATTTGCAGAAACATGGATGGACCTTTAGGGTATTATGCTAAGCAAAATAAGTCAGACAGAGAAAGACAAATACTCATATGATTTCACTTCTACGTGGAAGATAAACGAACAGAAAAACACATAGATAAGGAGAACAGCTTGGTAGTTGCCAAAGGGAAAGGGGATGGGGAGAGGGTGAAAGGGATAAAGGGGCACACACATATGGTGACAGATGGAAACCATTTCTTTTTAATCAATGAATAATATTCCATTGTAGGTATGTACCACGGTGTGTTTATCCATTCACCTATTGAAGGATATCTTTGTTGTCTTTCAACCAAGTTTTGGCAATTGTGAATAAAGCTTCTATAAACATTCATGTGCCCACTTTTGTGCAGACATAAGTTTTCAGCTCATTTGTGTAAATACCCAGGAGCATGACTGCTGGATCAGATTATGTTTAGCTTGGTAAGAAACTGCCAAACTCTTTTCCAAAGTGGCTGAGAAAAACTCTCAACAAACTAGTAATAGAAGGACATTACTTCAGTATAATAAAGGCTATACATGACAAGCCCACAGCTAACATCATATTCAATAGTAAAAAACTAAAAGCTTTACCTCTAAATTGGGAACAAGGCAAGGATGCCCACTCTCACCACTTCTATTCAATATAGTACTGGAAGTCTAGTCAGAGCGATGAAGCAACAAAAAGAAATAAAAGGCATCCAAGTATAGAAGGAAGACGTAAAATGATATCTGCTTGCAAATGACATAGACTTATACGCAGAAATCCATAAAGACTCTACCAAAAAAAAAAAAAAAACCTGTTAGAACAAATGAATTTAGTAAAGTTGCAGGAAACAAAGTCAATGTCAAAAATCACTTATATTTCTATACACTAACGACAAACTATATGAAATGGACATTAAAGAAAATAATTCCACTTACTACAGCATCAAAAATAATAAAATACTCAGGAATAAACTTAACTAAAGAGGTGAAAAACTTGTACACTGAAAATTATAAAACATTGATGAAAGAAATTAAAGAAGACACAAATGGAAAGACATTCTGTGTTATTATGGATTGAAGGAGTTAATATTGTTAAATTGTTCATACTACCCAAAGTGATCTACAGGTTCAATGCAATCCTTATCAAAATCCCAATAATATCTTTTCAGAAGTAGAAAATAATTCTGAAATTCCTATGGAACCACAAAGGACCCCAAGTAACCCAACAATCTTGAGAAAGTAAAACAAAGATAAATGCCTTGTGTCTTCTTTTTCTTTTTCTTAAAAGTCAGTTGGTGTGGCTAAAGGTTTATCAATTTTATTGGTATTTTCAAAAAACCATTTTCTGATTTTGTCTATTGTTTTCCTTTGTCAATTCTATTGATTTCTGCCCTACTTTTTACTATTTCTTTTCTTCTTCTTACTTTGGATATAACTCATTCTTCTTTTTCCAGTTGCCAAAGGTAGAAGCTTAGACTACTGGTTTTAGGTCTTTCTTCTCTGAAATATGCATTTCAATCCTATAAATTTGCCTGTAAAGACTGCTTTCACTGAGTCTCACAAATTGTGACAAGTTTTTATTTTCACTTTCATTTATCTCTTTTAAAAAGTAGCCAACAGGATAGATAGATAAGAAAGGATACTCTCTTTTTAAAAAAATCTATTTGTCTTTTATTAGTGATTTTTTCTTAATTTTAAGTTAGGTTTATTGAGTAAATCTGTTATCTTATTTGAAATCTACACCAACCCTAAGAGCTACACCTCATGCCAGTATTTTACAGCTCTTCATATACAAATCCAACACCAATTTTAGATGCTGCTTACTCTGATAAGAATCACCTAGATTGCTACTTAAATATATATATTTCAAGGCCTATCCCCTAGAATTTCTAATTCAGTAGGTATCTACAGGATCTGAGGAATTTGTATGTCTATTTTTTTTCCTAAGGAAGATTAGCCCTGAGCTATTATCTATTGCCCATCTTCCCCATTTTTGTGGAGGAAGATTCACCCTGAGCTAACATCTGTGCCAACCTTCCTCTCTTTCATTTGTGAGTTCCTGCCACAGCATAGCCACTGACCAGTGGTGTAGGTCCATGCCCAGGGAACCAAACCCAGGCCCCCAAAGAGAAGCACGCTGAACTTAACCCCTAGGCCACTGGGCCTGGCCCAGGAATTGGTATTTTTAATATGTTCTCCAGGTAATTTCTTTTTACCCTTCACAATTGTGCCAAATACTGCACAATCTCTGCCATAACACTGGTGTACTTAAGATATTTCTGTGGAGTGTCTGAAAGTTTGAATGATATGGTTTGGCAAATATCTCATAAACACTTAAGGTCATGTACTATCAAATAGTTTCATAGGGGCTTTTCATTACCTCCAGTTACCATGTCTATTCATTGTTTTACTTCTTAAAAAGTTTTTTTAACATTTTTTTTTTCACTTCCAATCAAAATACCATGGTTAGTATGATATGGGAGTATTTGACTTTATATATGAAATGTGAATGGCAAAATGATAAAAGCCTTGAGCTGAAATATTTTCCTTTCTCCAGATTTGGGATACTTCTTAAAAATTAAGAGAAATATAAGTTATAATCAATTTACTAATGTGCATGTGTGTATTTGTAGCTATGGTTTATTCAAAAGTCAGTCCATAATGAGGAAAGGAGATGGTAAAATTTGGCAATAAAAGTAATCTTTTTTGGGCTGGCCCAGTAGCGTAATGGTTAAGCTCAGGCTCTTTGCTCCAGCGGCCCGGGGTTCATGAGTTCGGGTCCTCGGTGGGGACCTAAACACCACTCATCAAGCCATGCTGTGGTGGTGTCCTGCATAACGAAAAATAGAGGGGGATTGGCACAGATAATTAGCTCAGTGACAATCTTCTTCAAGCAAAAAGAGGAAGATTGGCAACAGATGTTAGCTCAGAGCTAATCTTCCTCAAAAAAGAAAAAGTCTTTTCACCAACAATTTACAATGTTTCAGGCTTCTGGGTTCAACCCTGGTCCAGTCCAGTGGTTAAGATTTCATGCTCTCACTACTGTGGCCCTGGTTTGTTTCCCAGTCAGGGAGCCACACCTCCTGTCTGTCAGTTGCGATAGTCTGGCAGCTGCATGTTGCTTTGATGCTGAAAGCTATGCCACTGGTATTTCAAATACCAGGATCACCCACAGTGGGCAGGTTTCAGTAAAGCTTCCAGACTAAGACAGAGCAGGAAGAAAGACCTGACCACTCACTTCCAAAAAATTGGCCATGAAAACCCTATGAATAGCAGTGGAGCATTGTCTGATACAGCACGGGAAATTTAGAGGATGGCACAGAAAGACCAGGCAGGATTCTGCTCTGCTGTACACACGGTCGCTGGGAGAGGGAATCGACTCCATGCCACTAACAACAACAAAGGCTTCTGGGACTACAGAAAAAGTATCCGTGTATAATTTAATACTTCATAAAGCATAACTGACCAGTGCAAGTATCTATGTGTAACAAGTTTGCATTCCCTTCAGGTGAAAATATACATGTATTCTTTGTTGCTACCCTTGCCTTGGAAACATATGTGTATTATCTCTGAAACGATCTTAAAAGAACTTCACCCTTCAAAGTTACACTGTCAAATTTTCCATATCCCATCATGTCCTTATTCACGACATCACGAGAGAAGTCTTTGTAAGTAAATTGAATGCTCTGTTTGTAAAGCTTCCGTAATATTAGTCATTAAAACAGTGTTGGAGAATTTGTTGTTACTACTATAATCTCCCTCACCTTTATTTAAAAAATACCCCAGAGAGCTCAGCTGGCAGGAAAGACGATAATGGGGCAGAGGCTCCAGTCGTAAGGTGTATCCATCCAGAAATCCTCATAGTGTGTTACACTAAAGCCAGTACGTATTTTAACAATGGAGTGACTTCCCCAAGGAAATGTCCCATGTTAATGGCAGAGTTGGGTCAAGAATGCTACTCTCTGAGACACCTTCCTTTTTTGGTGCCTCAATTCCTTATCTCCTAATTACTACAACTCTTTCATGGTGACAAAGTACTAAAACTGCAAATATATTCAACACATTTTCTGAAGAAAACCAGTAAAGTCAGTGAAATATTTGTTCAAGGAAATTAAGTGTATGAGTAATTTCCATACTTATTTTTGTTATCATTATAATTCCTGGATTACAAGGACGTGAAACCTATAGTCTTTCACTGTCTGAATATTACCTAAACATTACAATTTTCAATTTCAGAAAATGTATAGTAAGATATAGCCCCAGACTTACACATAGAAAATAGCATTTCCTTAGGGAAGTTCTTGCTATATTTCCCTTCTCATCCTTTTTGCTTCTTTTTTTTTAAAAAAAAATTCCCTAGTCAATCTACTCGACATTTTTCTCCTTAAAGCCTATTCTTATGTTGTCCAGTTTCTTATATATTCTGCTTCTGTTTTGTTTGGTCTGAGTTTGTTTTTTACGTTGTCTTCCTTATTCCTCGACGTATTTCTCCCTCAGATTTCATACAGGCAATGTATTGATGGCAATTTGTTTTCTAAAGCTGTATTTGGGTTCCTGTTAAAATTATTTCCAAAGTTATGCTTTTCTTCTGAATTATGCAATTTTGTTCCTTTTATCTTCTGTCAGGGTGTATTTTCTGAGGCGCCATGCATTTCCCATTTTATTTAGCCTCAAATCAGAGGAGATGTCCAAGCCTGATATTTCCTAGTGGGCACAGGGTGTATATTGGCCTTACTTCACTTAACTTTTCATTCAGTGTTCAATTACCCACAGCTGAATGCACTCAACTCCCATCCCAATTCCCCGTTTCCCGGAGGAATTAATCTAATTCAGCTATTCTGCACTGAAGTGAGAACTTGTCTATTACAAAAAGGAAGAACATGAAAATCCCATACTCTTACCAATTTTCCTTTTCTTCTCTGATTTTGGCACAATCTTTGAATTGTAGATTCTTTATTTTTAAAAATGGAATACGCAACTCCCTTGACATGTCCCTCCTGACTTCCAGTTTGCTTCTTTTCCAAGATTTCTCATTCATCAGTGGTTGTAGAGGAAAGGGCACTGTTAGGAGAAAGAACAGAGGGCGCTAGCAACCCACTTGCCCCAGAGAGGCCACATCCATAGAATAGAAAGGCTTGGTTGGGTCTGGGTTTCTGATATCATTTTTTAGGCAATATATGAAGGCAAAAGAAATCTCCCTGCAAATGAGCACGGCTCAGGACAGCTGTGAATGTGTGATCTGTCGACGGCACTTCTTTACTTAACCCAGTACAATTAGCATGCAGTTAGCAAAAATTCTTCTAAGACTCTGGAACTATATCACTGGTGTTTTTGTTTTTCTTCTCCCCTGGTGATCATAGTTATGTTAGAATTAATAAGAGTTTTTATGAGGATGTATGAGCAAATTCCAGGAAGATGTCTCTTTTTTTAAAAGAAGAGAAAGTACCAAAGTCATTTCTAATACATTTCAAATGTGTTTCCTTCTTTCTTCCTGCCCCCCCGAGCCCCACCCCCATCCCCCGCCCAAATCAACTTCGTTCCTTTTGGAACATCAGCACTGGCAGAATAAAATCAAGACTCTTCAGCAGAACATTTAATCTATAGATGTTCTAGCCACAAAATAATCGACAGCTTCCATTCCTCTTCCAGCCCCTAAGTTAACAACACATAGATCTACGAGCCACCTTGTGAATAAGCCTACCTGTCTATTTTTGTCTGTCTTTGCTCATTTGCACCTCCCCTATGTTTTCCATATTGAAACCTTGCTCTTCCTTAAGGCTTCTCACAAACGCTACACATAATACTAAGTCTTTTTCGATTGACTGCTTAGGGTGGACCTATTCCTCCTTTATACCACAGCCTCATTCTTGGGATGCTGTTTTGCACTATTAATTTATTATTTGCACAAATAAATATTGAATCCCCTGCGTATCTTTCCCAACAAATTCTCCTCTATCTGCATAGTAGCTCTTTTAAAATCTCCCTGTTGTCAAGCATCCTTTTCCACTACTCTCCGTTCAACTTTACAGAGAAAATATCAGCCATGAGATAAGATCTGCATTAATTCTCAAAACTTTATTGGTTTTAATGAAAACATGCCTTCTCCTCTCATGACTATGAAGAAATCTTCCTTTTTGTTGCCAAAGACTAATTCCTTTACTCTTGCTTTAGTTCTATCTGCTCTCACTCTCTAAATAACAACTAGTTTATTTGAATAACAATTTTCCTTTTTACTAGCTCTTCATCAGTATTTAAAAATGTTCAAAATCTCCCACCTTAAACATCATTCCCATCATCTAACATAATATTTCATGAAAAGAAGAACATTTAATGACTTAAATTCTCTAAGTACAGTGACTATAATGACATACGTACTCTCTTTGACTACCCTGCATGTTTTTATCGTTGTTAGGGTCAATAAACTGATATCTACTAGTCTCTATTTCTGTCTTTATGTCTCTCTTGAGCTATAAAACCATAAACCCAAATACTTACTGAGCATCTCCATTTAACCCCCCAAACACTCAGATTCTTCTTCTAATGTACTTCTCTTGCAAAATCCCCAACCTTAGTAAATACGATCCACCCCATTGTGAAAATTAGAAACTTGCATGTATTATTTGACTTCTTATTCTTCCTCAGAACTAACCCCCAATCACCACCAGGCCCTGTTGTTTACTGAATACCATCCTTTTAGTCTTCTCACTTCTCTTCTTACCCATGTTCATGCTTATGGTCCAAAATGATTTATCACCTGGTTTTTGACCACCTCTCCTAAGAGTTGTCTTTGCTCAAGTGAGATCTATAATTTACAGAGCAGCCAGGGCAATGTTTCTAAATCACCCAGCTGACAGTGCAGCTAAAAACCTTAACACAGTTCAGAAGCTCATTGCCTTCTGGAGAAATCCAAATTTCTTAGTGTAGCACAGAAGGCTTTTCCTAATCAGATACTTCATTTCTTCTCCTATAGCTCCAACATTTCCAGCTGGCCTCTAAAACCTATTTTGAGATTCTCCATGTTCCTTATCTTTTGTTGCTGTAAAACAGATGCATACGGCCCAGTGGAGTCTCTAGGACTCTAAAGAATGGCTGAACCACTAACAGGAAGGGCCTGTGTCTTTGTGAAACAGAGGACCCTCAACTGATTTGCAGTGGGCAATGCTATGACAACGCAATAAACTGTTCCTGTATTTAGTCACTGAAATATGGTGCTTGTTTGTTACAATTAATCTATCATAACTAATTTATTTAGGAGAAGAAGTATTAATTACAAGAGTAATATCCCCAATACGTAGTTGACTAACACAAATACCCTAAACAAATAGAGGATTTTTTGGCATAAAGATCATATCTGTAAATACTCCCAATATGTAGTACAAAAGTAGAAATAGATGAAGACAACAAAATAAATACTATTAGTGATGGGAAATTCCAGATGTAGTAACATGCTTGCAAATTCATCTCCAGAGAGATGAGACAGGGGAGAGGAAAAAAAAATCATTGGAGAAATTTTAAGAAAAAGATTCCCCTAATGATTAAATAAGACATGGAATTCAAACTTAAACTGCTTATCAAATGGCCAGTAGGATAAAATTAAGAGACTATAACTAGACTTGCCCTTGGGAAATATCAGAATTCCAAAGACAAATGGATTCTAAACGCTTACAAAAGTGAGAGAAAAAAAGCAAAAGAAAAAGCAGTTCACTTACAAGGACCTGTAATTGCACTCTCCCCAGATTTCCTCTTAGTAATTCTGAATACAACAACAGTGGTTGCCTTGAAAGGGATGCGGGAAAATAATGTTCACTTGAGAAATTTTGTACTCAGCCAAACTTCAAACTGTGTGTTAGAACAGAAGAAAACATTTTCAGACATGCAAGAACACAGAAAGGTTATTTTTGTTCACATTTTTTATGAAACATCTATGGGATCTATTTCAGGAAAATAAAGATGAAAAGCAAGAAAGGGAACTGCTCAAGATCAAGAAGCTGGAGCAAATCGGGAGGAGTGAAAGAAAGTCGCCCACAGACAGTTCTGGAGCATGCCAAGGGAGCTATGGCTAGACGTGGGTATGGAAAAAGGAGGTGCTCAATATCGTAGGCAGATGATCAATACATGAAGTACAACTAAGAAAAGATCAAGAGAAATTATTGCTTTAGAAATCAGAAAATGAAAAAATGTAACTAAAAACTCTATGACAATAAACTTTCAGAGTTGCTTGTTTCACACAATTCTCATACTTTTGGTAGAATTATTGGTCTTCCATGAGGAAAGGTCAGAATTTGAGGAACAGGAAACTTTGCCTCAATTAGTGCTGGCTTTCATTCAAGAAAAAGATAATCGTTCTTTATAACGCAATTGAGAGCTGTCTCTATATAGTGATGGAATTAGAGTTTGTCAAGTGTGCATGAAATTTAAAAACACTTAACTCCAGAAAACAGTGAGATCATCAGATGCAATGTTACAAACTTAAGAGTGCTTTTTAAATATATCCCTCCTTTTTCTTGACACAGAATTTGTTTACAGAATGAATTGGAAATATGAAGATTTTGTTATTGACATTATGTTTATAATATGCATATGAAATTATATGTATGTAAAAATTAGATATATAATATATATTTATTTGAAAATAAAGCCCTACATATTCAAGATTAAAACTTATAAGATGAAAGGCAGCATTTAAACGAGAAAATGACAGGATTTATCATTAAAATATCATTGTTATCCCTAAAATAGCATCCTTCTTACTAAATATAAAACGAGTAGTAACTTTAGCTCACTGGATTTAAGTGGCATCACTTGTTTTGCTCTGAAACAGAAGCTTTTTACTTGTTTATTAGCTATATCTGAGCTAAATATATATAGAAATAGGGACTATATATTGTGTCCATGAAACACACAGGAAATGTATAATTGATTTTTTCATGTCCAAACATAAAGAAGGCCAATTTCTTTTTTCCTTTAAATTCTGGAATGATTCGAGTTCAGCAATGGAAACAAGTTCATTGTGCAACATAAATGTTAGGGTCTCTTCTGTTGTGCCTCATCTTCCATGGTACAAAAGACCACCATGACAGGAACAGGTAAAATGCTTTCTGATGTTGAGGAAGAGGAGGAAGATGTTGCTTGGCTAACCTAGGACCCTCATACATTCTTTAAATGGCAAATTCTGAAAGAAGATAGGTTGCTAGAGTGTGAAGCCTACATGGTATTGATCATTTGCAGGGAAAAAAAGGGCAATGAAAACAAGAAGCTGATGGAGTAGCAAAGAAAGGAGAAATTCTATTCTGACAACCAGACAGAGCCGAAAGTTAAGGTGCAAGTACAATAGGATTTGTAATAGAAAAGCAGAAAATAAACAATATTGTGAGCTCTAAATTAGAAAGGAGAATTGAGAAATTAATCATGCCAGTTTGAAAGCTCTCCTCTTTTTATATTCAGTAAAGACTAAATATTTAAAGGAAAAAGATCTATCGTTGGAGGGAAAGTCCGTATGGGGTGCCCCCTTGGCGCTTTGCACTAGCGTTGGAGCTGAGAATCTATTGGTGGTAGGAAGAGAAATGCTGTTCTAATTCTATCAAAGTGCCTCTTAGTGAAATAAGTCAAAATGCTGACTGTCTTGTGGACACATGGCTTTGGTTTGTTTGTTTTTCTAGGAAATCTGCACGGGGCCTCAGTATTGGCCTCTTGTATAATGCAGATCAGGTTCCTTTCACTGACTTACTGAGTCTCTCCTCAGCCCTCACCCTCTAACTGGTGATGTTCTTTTGCCCCTTCACAGTTTTAAGAGTGAAATGTAAAACACTGTAAAATATAACAGAGCAAATAATTAAAGTTGAGGAGGAAGAAGTCAGTTGGATTTCGAAATTAGCCTCAGAGAATCAAGTGCAGTGTAAGGCACATTTGGAAGGTGGAGGTGGGGAAGAAGCCACACTGGGTTAGGCTGAGTAGAAAAGAGAAAGAAGGAAATGAAAATAACAAGGGGAGACAATTCTTTCCAGCAACTTGGTGTAGAAAAATGATCTTAAAAGTTAAGGAGAAATATGTTTAAACTCAAAGGGTTCAAATAGAAAATACAGTGAAACTTCCTGTGTTGGAAGAAAGGAGGGGAGGATGGAATCGCTTATATACACTTTTTAAGTAACTTCATGGTTAGAGTCTTCTATTCAGGTCTGGAAGTTGGAGGTAAAATCATATGCTACGATTAATAACTAATCATAACCATTCACAGTTACTGAACGTCTAATGAGATCAGTGTTCATTTAAGCTCACAATCATCCCATGAGAAAGATAAAATCATTATCTTTGTTTTACAAATGAGGAAACTAAAACATAGAAAACTGAGTAACTAGCACATACCTTATATTTAGTATGTGGTAGAGTTTTGTTCCAGAGTCTGTATTCTTAATTAGTATACTAACAAATAATAGATTGCATCCAAAATTAACAAGCAGTGTTAGACTACAGAGCTTAAGTATTTTGATCATAGTTTATGGTGGTAGAATTATGCTTAAAATAATGAAAAAGGACAAATTTTAAGGGATTACACAATATTCTGTTTAGTTTTGAGGACCCCACTAATGTTGGAGACCAGGGATTTTGAGTACCATGATCACATTATTGTGTGAATTTCCTTTTCTTTTTTTTTTTTTTTAAATAAAACACTGCACTTGATAAGGTACTACATACAGTAAAGATGAGCCAAGAAAAAGAACTTGGCCAGTGTTAAAAAAACAGCATTTGGAGAAAATATGAAGAACTCAGACCTCAGGAGGTAGAAAGTAAAATCCTGTCATCTGTCCAATTGTATCAGCTTTCCAGGGCTGCTATAACGAAATCCCCCAAACTAGGTGACTTACAATAGCAGAAGTTTGTTGGCTCACAGTGCTGGCGGCTAGAGGTATGAAATCCGGGTGTCAGTTGAGCCATGCTCCCTCTGAAACCCCTAGGAGAGGAACCCTTTGTTGCCTCTTCCAGCCTCTGGTGGCCCCAGTCACTCGCTGCCTTGGGGCAGCCTAAGTCCAATCTTTACATCGTGTTCTCTCTGTCTCTTCTCACAGTCTTCTCTCTGTGCATGTCTGTCTGTGTCAAACATCGCCTTTTTATAAGGACTGCAGTCATATTGGATTAGGGACTACCTTAATGACCTCATTTCAACTTAATTACCTCTGTAAGACCTATTTCCAAATCAGATCACATTCTGAAGTACTGGAGGCTGTGACTTGAACATATCATTTTTTAGGACACAGTGCAACTCATTACACCAAAATATCCATACAGGAGGAGATTCTCAAGTTCACAAAAGCCTAGGGAAATATTAAGAGCATTAAGATATGCCAAGTGGACATAGACCAAACCATTGGCAGGCCATCCTGCCTTTGTTTAGACCTTTTAAAGAACTGCAGGGACTCTTCTTAGAATGTCTTATCTGGTAAAAAGTCCTTACAGAAGGATTAAAAGCATGGTTCCACCAAAGCCTAATGTACCAAAATACCCATAATTGAGCAGACATGGAGAGAAGTGTCTATAAAAGAGTTATCCTGTGGCTTTTGAACTAACTAAAATAAAAAGGCTGGGAAATTTAAAGGTTTTGAGAGAAGTTTATTGGCAAAAGTGCTGCCAGTCTAGAATAAAAAGAGAACGAGCGTAAGATAAGAGACTTCTGGGAGCCAAATTTCGACATAACCAAGAAGCAGGTTGAGAAAGCAGCTCAATTGCCAAAAGGGAAATAATATTCAGAAATCGTTTCAGACATAACCAAGCAGGATAATTAAAGAAACTTCCAGAAAGCAAAACAATGGACTCTGGAGAACCAAGGTACGTTCCTAAATCCAGGGTAGAGAGAACTGATAACATGTCGTCCATGAGATTTTGGACATGCTATAAAACAGCAACTGCTATGGGCCTCGCATTCTCTCCTTCTTCAAAAATAGTCTTTGCTACTATTACCTTTTCCCTATTTCAGCATCATATGGTGGGTATTTGGGGAGAAAGATAACTTTTTTTGATGAGGAAGATTCGCCTTGAGCTAATATCTTGTTGCCAGTCTTCCTCTTTTTTTGCTTGAGGAAGACTGGCCCTGAGCTAACATCTGTGCCAGTCTTCCTCTATTTTATATGTGGGTCTCTGCCTCAGCATGCCTAATGAAAGGTGTAGGTCTGTGCCCAGGATCCGAATCCATGAACCTGGGCCACTGAGGTAGAGAGTGCTGAACTTAACCACTATGCCACGGGGTCAGTCTAGATAACTTGTTTGTTTGGGTCGTCATTTCAAAAGCAAATATTTGAAGACATGTAGATCATGAAATCCTGAAATTTTAAGCAGATGCTGTAATTGGATGACTTTTGGCAATCATGGAATGGGGTCAGTGGGTTTTTCTGGTGAGAGGGAGGTGAATACTCATGGAAAGAGGACTGAACACAGTAGATGAGATGATGGTGAAAAAATTCACTCCCTTCCTTTTCACATCTCCTGGTGGCAGAATAAACTCCTCCCGCCACCCCTCCAGCCACCCCTCAACTTTGGGCTTGCTGCTGTAACTTACCTTGCCAAATATGACACAGGAGAGGCTTCAGATATTTTTCTGGAGTTGCATTTGTTCTCTTGTACCTCTCCTATTGCTACGAGAAAGACTTCCCTGAGTAGCTGCTGCTCCTTTATCCTTAATTCCCCAATAGAACACACTTGAAGCAACCTGAGCCCAGCCTACATCGGCGAGGGGCCAACAGCAGTAGACCTGCTTCTTGAAGCAGAACTGCACTGCCAAGATCAACCTCTATCAGCGGAGCCCCAGCCAGCTCTTAGACATGCCAACGAGCCCAGCTGAGACAGAAGAGCTGCACAAGCTGACTGGGTTTTTTCAGGTAGTTGTTACCCAGCTTTATGTAGCAACACCTAACCAATACTTTCTCAGCTATGAAGAAAAATGATTAAAAAGTATACAACCTACTCTCCTATATGAAGTGCTCAAGGATGATTCTTCTTTTTCTCTTTTATTCCTATATCAGTCTTCATTGTATATGTTTTAAATGCACATGAATGAATTAACATTTGTGCTTTTTAGCTGTTTTGTTTTAAATCAAATATAATTCCTCGCCAAAAAAGGAAGGAAAGCTGTTAATGATTGTTATATTACCTTCTGCTGTGTTGATTTTGAAATATTATATTGTCATTCTGAAAATCAAGGGGATCCAGGATATGACCATCTACGCACCTATAGTACTTGAGTTTTAATCAGTTAACTAACCATTTCTAATGTTCCTTTGTATGTCCTCTTATGAGGCCTTAAATCAAGAATAATAAAACTGCCGATGTGTCTTTTACACCTAAGCCATCCTTATCACTTCCCAGACCAATGCTAGGCAGCTCCAAATCTTCATTCCTTCACCTTATAAGGGAGGGATGATAGAAATATTTAGACACACTTGGAACTCTCTATATTTTTAACTAGCTCATTCTTATTTTAAGAGCTATCCTATTTTTCAAACGCTCAATGTAAGAAATCAGTCAAGTCCAAAAAACAGGATTACTCTCCCTGAGCTTAATTTTATAAGGTCAAATGTTATTAATATAAATAGGTTTTACCAGCTGAATACTTGTTTTTTGGATGAGTAAAGCCATACGTATACTTGTATGCAAGAGTTGACACAATGACCAATAGCAAATTGACTTATTTAAATATTTCATTCTTAGACTAAACTGCCCTATTCTATTATCTATGCTGGTAGCTCACCATTTTTCAGGTCAAATTGAAAGGCCCCAGAGATTTGTCAATGCCTTCATTATTTATAACACTTTCTTACTCAGGATAATTATTACTTGAGTCCTTAAGAAATACAGACAAACCCACATACTTATATATATATTAGATACAATAAAGAAATCAACTTTTCTATGTTCTGATATTGTCAGTTCTACGAAAAATTTGCTAGAGTATTAATAGTCAGTTTCCACCCATGTTCGCCAGGGTGGGGAAATTTGGCCCTGTGGTAGAAACATCTAGATTCTCAATTAAAAAGTAAATAGGATTCCAAGATAATTTCAGTACAGAAATAGGTAACTTTCTGCTAATAAACTCTAATTTAAGACCTTCAGAGTATGAAATTGATAAGAACATCTTTATTCTGATTGTTTACCTTGAGAAATTTGGGTAATATTATTGGGGTTTTGTGTTCCAACAGTCTCATGTATTATCTTCATTGGTGGATAACACACAAGAATCTAACAAGTTCTAATCTGTCTAGCCAGGTTGTAGTAAACAGATCTGCCTCTATTGGAGACATAAGGTATCTACAAGTCAGTCTATAAACAATTTTAGCCCATGAGGTAGAATGTACTCAGTCAGAATCCCAGTGTGATGTACTACAAAATCTTGTACCAAATACCATGAGATTAGGCATCTAGTAGGCTGGTTTGATGCTTAATTTTATGTGTTAACTTGGCCAGGCCATGGTGCCCAGCTGTTTGGTCAAACATCAGTCTAGATGTTGCTGTGATGGTATATTTTGGTGTGGTTAACATTTAGATCAATAGACTTTGAGTAAAGTAGATCACCCTCCACAATGTCAGTGGGTGGGCCTCATCCAAACAGTTGAAGGCCTTAACAATAAAGACTGAGGTTTCTCCCAGAAGGAAGGAAATTGAACTTGAGACGGCAGCATAAAAACGTCCCTTAAGTTTTCAGCCTGCCTGGCCTGCCCTGCAGAATTAAGACTCAAAACTGCAACTTCAGCTCTTACTTGAATTTCCGGCCTGCTGGCTTACCCTGACTTTGAACTTGCTAACCCCCACAATTCTATGAACTAATTCCTTAAAATAATCTCTTTCTCTGTCTGTCTCTCTCTCTGTGTTTCTGTCTCTATCTGTCTGTGTCTCTCTGTCTGTCTCTTTCTCTCTCTATACATATACCTACATATATATACCTCTCTCTATATATCCTACTGGTTCTGTTACTCTGGAGAACCTTGACTAATACACCCAGTAACTAGGACAGACCGAACACTGATAATTAAAAGGAGAGTGTGGCTCTGAAAATACTAACATATATAAATATTTCAGAATTTCTAGCTAAACTCAGAGCAGTACAACAAGCTTATCGGGTTCACTGTGTCCTTTCTCTCCAGGTTATAGTAATATGGCCTGTTGCCATTATATACTGATTTAGTTAGAACATTCACTATTTTAGCATTACTGCATTTAAACTTTTGTGTTAATCAACTGTGTTATCAAATGATTTCAATTGCTCTTACTAAAGTCTTCTAATGCGAGTCTATCCAACTAGGAGCAATGCAACTGGTGGCAGTGCACCCAGAAAAAAGAGCCAACACTACCATAGGATTTTGACAGTGAAAGACACCAATACTATCACCACATATTGTTTTGCAGCTATGGTTCTAGAAGTGGATGTTTGTAGAGGAACCCAGAGGAAATAAATACTTCTATCAGTGTGCTTACAAGAAGTTTCCGTCTTCCAGTAGCTGTCTCTTCTTGCTTGCTTCTACATCTAAATCTCATCCAAATCTTACTAGCTGTCCAGTACAATGAAAACATTGCCGTGTTCCTTGGTAGGAAGATGGCTCTTTTTGCTTCTGAAACCTAAAGTCATCAAATTATATAGTCCTGGGATGAAGGCAAATATTTTACCAGTGGCTCATCGAGTGAAATAGCTCCCGGACTGTTTACTGTCTATGGGAGAAAGAGCACCATGTATTGGTCATGATTCAAAGCATGTTCTGCATCCTGTAGGTGGGCCCCACAGCCTTGGAGGGCATCACCTTATAGATGGATGGTGCCATAACTGAGGTTTCAATAGGCCATCCCACCATTGTAAGGTCAGCTGCTTCTGATGATGTAGTACATGGTGATAATGATGAAACACACAAATGTCAGCCCATTGCTCTACTTATTTTGGCTGTGTAATAAATTCCTTTATCAGGGCCAATATTACATTGGATACAAAGCTGACAATACAACATTCAGTCGTCTGCAGGTGGTGTTCTTTCTGAAACATGGCAGTCTTTTTGATGATGAAAGTCCACTGTAATCAACCTGATGCTAGGTGGCTGTCTGATATACTATAGGGATTCTGCCACATTGACAACCTGACATAGATTTCTGCTGCTGGTGTAATGGCTCTCAGTGGTGGCAGCAGCTACGTGAGCCTTAATGAGGGGAAGTATATTGTTGAGCACGCCCAGAACCAGTATTTCTGGCACCACGCCTACATGTTCACGAGCTCATTGAGCAAACACTGACGTGTCTGGGGAAGGAGGAAGATCATCTTGTCAGCTGATTCTAATGCAATGTGGAGGGAGCATTTTCATGTTATACAAATACTTTCAAAGTCTGGGCCCATTATGAGAGGTCCATCTACCTACTTCCCATTACGCTTGTCACTTGGTCACTGATCTTCCTATCTTCTCTTCCAATTCCCTGTTAATGCAGCCAAACTGTTAGCCATTGCTTATTAATCAATGTAGATGCTTATTCCTACCTCTCTTCCCTTCTAGGAAAGATGGGTCCTGTGCACAATTCCAAATTCTCTTCAGGGAAGAGTTTTACTTACTCACTGTCCATCAGGGCTACCATGAAACAGTGTTCTTTCACTTCAGGTCATTGTATTATTATTATTATTATTATTATTATTGTTGAGGAAAATTGGCACTGAGCTCATATCTGTTGACAGTCTTCCTCGTTTCGCTTGAGGAAGATTGTCACTGAGCTAACATCCATGCCAGTCTTCCTCTATTTTGTATGCAGGATGCCACCACAGCATGGCTTGATGAGTGATGTGTAGGTCCGCACCCAGGGTCCAAACCTGCGAACCCTGGGCCACCAAAGGGGATCACGTGAACTTAACCAGCATACCACTGGGCTGGCCCCAGTATACTATATTTTAAAAATCTGTAAACCTGTCTTGAATCTTTGTTCTCATTCATACACTGAACATGAATAACTCCCATGATGAGAGTTCAGCTGCCAGAGCAGCAAGGATATTCTCACGAAGAATCTGCCTGCTAATGCAACTTCATTGTGATTTCTCAACCTACTTGAGCCAAGATATTCATGCTGCTGGTCACGTCTGCTCTGTAGGTGAGTAAGTAAGAAAATAGCCACTTCAAGAAGAGCAGTTCGATTCTATAGTTACTTTGTATCACATGTTAAAGCATTCAGTCTCTTCCAGGACCCAATACTAAACTTGGCCTCTATTTCAGGAGTAGAATAATCATTGACCAAGGAAAGCATGACTTTGTTCCAGAACTCAAATAGCCCACATTATAACTCATCAATATGGGTTTCCCCCCACATAGAATACAATGAACCACTCATGGAGAGAAAAAATACTACTTAAAAGCATATATACTTGGGCCCATGTTAATAAAAACTTGTTCAAAATAATTGGAGGAGATTTTCTCTTGTGCCATTTTAGTATTGTCCTATTTTGTGTCATTTATTATTAGCTATCTATTTCCAGCCTTTCCTCCATTGTACATAAATTTCCTTAGTTACATAGGACCCTTGTTAATAACAGAAATTATTATGAAGTGCACCACGTCAGAATTGCCCAGGTCAAATTCTAACATTGGCAATTCTCCCTCAACGTCTTTCTCTCTTCCTCTCATGGTCTGGTCTTTGGTGGTCCATAATAATCTATATTCTCTGTCATGCCCAGCAAGTGATTGAGCAGTGTTCTTTGGTTGTACTTTTGTTCAAGCTGACCTTTCTTATTTCATAATGTTATAGTAATAGATGATCAATAAATGAATTTTCCAGGATCCCTAGGATACGGACAATGAACAATAGATCACATGGAATTCAGAATTGAGTGGAGAGATAGGATAATACTTATGCTGCATAAATAGCACCTCATTCTAGATATTTTTATGGGGATATAAAATATAAGTGTCTTGGTTTAGTAACCTGGGTTAGTTACTAATCTTCATATCATCTCTCCATCTCCATTGCAATTACCACATTATTTATTGTCCAAACACCCTAAAATGAAATTTACCCAAATCCCAGAGGACAGTCATAGCACCCAGAATTCATTTTTACTCATCGTCTCTTTTTTGCCCATTGCATCAATAGCTATATGGTATACTTTTTTTAACTTCCAGTCCTAAATATTGTGGTGAACATTTTATTTTATCTATTGTGTGGACATTTTATTTTGATGGAACACTCTGTTATATAAATGGGCCAGAGTTGGCGCCTGTGTATTGGCCTAAAATGACTCCCATGCTGTTTATTTCTCCACAGCAGACTACACTGTTACCCCAAAGCCTGTCAGTGCCAAACTCAAATTCTTACATCTGCAAATGCTTTAAATATAGTCCATGTAAACATAGTTTTAGCTATTTAGAGCCTATGAATGTGGTGTACTCCACAAAATCGCACACAACGTTTATTAACCAAACATTTATTAACCAGAAATATTGGTGGTAAAGATAAGACAAATCCTTTAGCAATAAAAGACCCCAAACGGATTCTGCCCTTTGTGCTCTCTGACCTGGGGCCTCCTCACCCTGCTGCTGCTGATGCATCACCTACTCCAACTTCCTCTTCTCCCCCTGGAGGTTCCTGACCTTATTCTGCTTCCGGGTGGTGGCCTCTCGCTGCTGTCTCTGGAAGGTGTCTTGTTGGAAAGGACTTTGTCTCTCATATGACCCTGTCCAAGCATCACTCAGTACAGCCTCTTGTGGTCCTGTCTCTTCCTAGATCAACTCTGAAATCCTTTAATTTACCGCACACTCTCAAATTTAGCAAACTTCCCACCAGTATATTATAATCTACTTACAGTAAGTATGTTATACAATCAATATTCTTAGCCTATAAGCTTCTGAGTCCATTTTCTCCATTCTCAGACTCTTTAAAAACTCACAGAAGAGGGGACAGTCCCTAGTCACCGAGAGATGGTGAGAGAAGAATGAGTGAAGTCTGAAGGTGTGAATGGCCAAGGGCTACAGATGAATTCTGTTATCTCCTAGCAGCCTGAAGAAAAGTCACTTAGTGTTTGAAACATCAGAAATATCAGTGGTGAAAAGAACACAGTGTGTGCCAAAGAGAGAAACTGTATACAGACTCAGATAACGATAATACTGTGAGGACTTAAGTATGGGAAAATGGCAGCAGAGAGATAACAATCAATGACACTTGGGAAATAATTGTGTCCTAAAGTGCTCCCTATGTTGTTAATTATAAAACCAAATGTAATTTCTATTTGTGCCAGCCTCTCTCTTTTCCGGGGCTGTTAGCTCTATGATTCATGTCCTGAGTTTCTCTGCTGGAACAGTGAAAAAAAAATTAACACAAACACTTTTGCTTCTTGTCTCCAAAGTACTGAAATGATAGAGGAAAAAAAGGAAGATGAAATGTTGATTATATGGTAGTATGAGATGAGAGCGGGAAAAAGATGATTTTTTGAGCTCATGTTCTTGCAACCTAATTCATCAGTTTGAAATTCAAACACTCGTCAAGCAAGACAAGTTCTGCATGGTTATAACTTGGAAGCGCTATAGCTATTGATTTTTAAATTTAGATTCTTTGTCTTTTTTTATTCCTAGGAATGCACCAAGTTTAGTAAAATTTACTGCAATTTCAGTGGGAAGAAAATGACACTGTAAATACGAGAAAATAACTCAAGAAAAATGCTCAAAAAGTATTTTTCAGAGAATTGCGTATACACACAGGGCAAGGATATATGTCAGCTTTTCCAGCACAGAGCAGATTATAATAATCTGACTTTTTTTGAGTCACTGCATTGGACCATATGTCCTAATTTTTGCCTCAGAAAATAAAATTGCTACATGTACCCTTTCCAAGCATGCAGAAATAGGAAACCAATTCAAATTTATTTATATATTTTATATTCAATGCATGAGTTTGTTACAACACTTATCAGGGTATTATAGTCTCAAAAAATTGCATTTGTAGTAGGTTTTGATAAGACTAAAAATAAGCAACAACAAAATTTATTGCAGACCTAAAGAGCCAATTTGGAAATTAGTTAAAAAATAAATCAAAGGTAATAATACTATACTTATTAAGTTACTAGAACTTTAATAAGATAATTAAAATGATAGTTTACAAATTAGTTATATAAATAACATATGTCTGACTAACATTCATTATACAAGCAGATAAATTAAGATACAAAAATGTTAAGATCAACTTGATCATTAAGGGCTTAAGAGTCTACAACATTTATGTTATAGCCTAGCTTTGTTCACCAAGCAAGCTCAGGGAGATTTGAAGAATAATCATTAGATTATATATAAACATGTGTATATACACTTTGCTCTGATTTGCCTGCCGTGCATAAGTACTACAATAAAATTTCCAACCACTCTGTTAGCTCTATCCTAATACTGTATTTAGCATTCAATTTTTGCTGGTTATTTTACAGTCAATACAAGTAAATTGACCTAGTGACTTGCTTCTAATGCATAATATACCAAAAAAGTGACAAGATGTCACCCACAAGACTATCTTATAAAAATGCTCTCATTAGGACCAGCCTGGTGGTGGAGAGGTTAAGTTCACGCACTTTGATTTGGCGGCCCAGGGTTGATGGGTTCAGATCCTAGTCACGGACCTATGCATCACTCATCAAGCCATGCTGTGGTCGTGTCCCACATATAAAATAGAGGAAGATTGTAGTAGATGTTAGCTCAGGGAAAGTCTTCCTCAAGCAAAAGGAGGAGGCTAGGCAACAGATGTTAGCTCAGGGCCAATCTTCCTCAGCAAAAAATAAATAAAATAAATGCTCTACCTTCCCTTCTGCTCACTTCTCTTGATCTCTTATTTGTTCACTCAGAGAAACCAGCTGCCATAATGTGCGTTGTCCTATAGAGAGACCAAGGCGGCAAAAAACACCCCTGAGGAGTCCACTGGTCAGCAGCCAGTGAGAAACTGAAACCTGCAATTCAGCAACAAGTCAACGAGCCGTGAGAGTGGTCCTGGAAGTGAGTCCTCCCTCAGTCAAGCCTTGGATGACTGCATCCCTGATCAACACCTTGATTGCATCCTCACGAGAGAGCCTGAGGGAAGACCCAGTGAAGCCATCTTTAGATTCCTGCCCACAGAAACTGGGAGAAAAATAAACGTTTGCTGTTCTAGGCCATTAACTTGTGGGGTTACTTATCATACAGCAACAGATAATTAATACACATGGTTTCAGAGATGACTGGATATGGATTATAAAAGGGAAAAAAATGCAAAACAACTTATGACTTTTGCCTGTGAAATGTACATGCTAGTGTTAGAAATGATGACTTTGGGAGAAAGAACCACCTTGGGCAAAAGAGTCAAATGAACTCTACTCTTGGTAAAATTGAGGAAATGGTTGGGCATTCAGATATTAGAAAGGAAGGGTTAGAAATTAGGTAAGTGGTCACAGGTGAAAATACATATTTAAGAATCATAAATTTAG
Source organism: Equus quagga (assembly GCF_021613505.1). Classification (NCBI taxonomy): domain Eukaryota; kingdom Metazoa; phylum Chordata; class Mammalia; order Perissodactyla; family Equidae; genus Equus; species Equus quagga. The sequence continues at coordinate 8,384,917 of NC_060287.1, read as the reverse complement.
ATATTTAGAATTGTAAAGCAGTTTAAATATATTCTCATTCAATACGTCAGTTGAAATATGACGAAAAGGATGCCCAGAAAGCGATTTGCTATGAAAATATCATCCCTCAATTTGAAGTCCTAGGTTTGGGGTCCTGACCCGATTCAACCATAGTTCAAATGTTCTTTCCCATTCAGTTTCTGATTGACATCCAGATATGGATGAGCTCTCTGAGGAACACAATGTGGAGAGAGTAGAAAAAATGCAATGTTTAATATTGATTAAGTAGCTATTGTATGTAAATCATGTGCTTTATTTGCATTTCTTCATTCAGTTTGATAAGTAGTGTCTACAATAGTAAATAACGTTGTTATATTTATTTTACAGATAAGAAAACTGAGGCTTAAGACACTGTTCTTAAGAAACTGTTTTGATTATGACAAAAATCATATATAACACCAAATTTTTAAGATTAATTTGGTAAGCCTATATGTCAGACTCAATCTAACAGAAATTTTGTCCTTAAACCTAAAAATATAGGTTTAAATTCCATGTTACTCTTTTTTTTTTTTTTTGATGAGGACGATTGGCCCTGAGCTAACATCTGTTACCAATCTTCCTCCTTTTGCTTGAGGAAGATTATCATTGAACTAACATCTGTGCCAATCTTCCTCTATTTTGCATGTGGGATGCCACCTCAGCATGGCATGATGAGTGGTGTGCACCTGGGATTAGAACAGGCAAAGTTCTTTCGCGTCAACTGATATACACATTCTTATAAAAAATGTTTTCTGTTAAAAGTGAACTATATCTTTAGATACGCTTAGCTGAGATCTTGGAAGAATTGATTATGAAGACATGCGTCCAACATAGTATTCATTTTTAAAAATACTTTAGGAACTGGATATTTTTCTATCTCCACATATGACGTTCTTAATACTGGCTAATCACTGAGGACAACACAGTATTTTACAAAAGGAAATGTATACTGCTTGTCATATTACATGATATTATTAAAAGACCTGAAATCAATCAATGAATTTAAACAGTAAAAGAAATCTTTATTTCTAATTCTCTATTTTGAAAGTGTTCTGTAGTTGCTTTTTATTAATTTATAAATTCTAATGTTTCCTCCTTAGGCCAGTGACCATTCATCCTTTTTAATGGACCCAGGAACGAGTGGGAAAGCTTTTCCTTACAAATTGTGAGTCACTTTTATTTAAGCAAACTCAGTATATAAAATATGCGTTGATATGTGTTTATTCATGTTTCCAAATGTTTTTTAACATTTGGGTTTTTCGTCCATGTGTGCTTCTAAATCAAAGATGTAAAGGTATTTGGGTAATATATTTATTAGCGAAAGAGTCAATGCATGGTTTATTTTTTTTTACTCAAAATTAAATGAACTAATGTGATCTGATATAGATGTTAATGTAATCTCTTGTAATTCTTACATTTTTAAATCCTTTGCTACATATTACAGAATTAAAGAACATGTGTTCAATTCAGGAATGTGTAAGTGCTCAATACATATGGACCAACTTATTGACAGTGGCAAATTTTGAATTTAAGTTTGAGCAATTTAACTTTCTTCAAGAACAAAAATAAACACATATGATTTCAGGTTGATAGCTTATTTCTCCATTTGTGTTTAGCCTTACTTTGCAAGGATTTATTAAGCCAGAGAAAAGGAAAAGGATGAATGATAATGAACCCAAATGAGATTTTGTGCAAATATAATCCAGACAAGTTTGTACAAAAAGACAACAATGAGTTTTCATCATTCTGCCTTATCAAAATGTGTAAATGAGGATTCCAATGAGCCATTCCACTTGTTTGATACGGTAGGCTGGTATCCTTAGTTCTCTAAACATCTTCATCCTTGGCTGTAACAGTAAGGTGAATATGATATATTTCTGAACTTCTGTTTTGTTCAAGTTTTTGATGAGAGTAGAATTGGTTCACCTATTATTTTTCCTGTATTAACAGCCATTTGTTGATTTAAATTTATTATCCAATAACAGTTGAAGAAGATGGAACAGGAGAATACAACCAGCGGCTTGAAGAAGTCTTGATTCTGCATTTCAATAGTCTCTAACAAAACTTTTCTATAAGCTTCCCTCCATCAATGAAATACACTGTCCTGTTTTCCCATGAATGATAACTTTATTGTTTTTAAATTTTTTATCAGTTATTTTACTGAGGTCATAATGTTTTATAACATTGTGTACTTTCAGGTGTACATTATTATCTATCACTTTCTGTATAGACTGTATCATGCTCACCACCAAGATTCTAATTTCCGTCTGTCACCGTTTGTGTGTGCCCCTTTACCCCTTTGGCCCACCCCCCAATGTGCTCCCCTCTGGTAATCACTACTATGCTCTTTGTCCATGTGTTTGTTTATCTTCCACATATGAATGAAATCATATGGTGTTTGTCTCTGTCTGGCTTATTTCACTTAACATGATACCCTCAAGGTCCACCTATATTGTTGCAAATAGGATGATTTAGGTTTTCTTATGCTGAGTAGTATTCCACTGTATATATATACACCACATCTTCTTTATCCTTGCCTCAGTTTATGGGCTCTTGGGCTGCTTCCATGACTTGGCTATTGTGAATAATGCTGCAATGAACATAGGGATGCATAAGTCTCTTTGAATTGTTGATTTCAAGTTCTTTGGATGAATATCGAGGAATGGGGTAGCTGGATCGTATGGTATTTCTATTTTTAATTTTTTGAGAAATCTCCATACTGTTTTCCATAGTGGCTGCACCAGTTTGCATTCCCACCAGCAGTGTATGAGGGTTCTTTTTCTCCACATCCTCTCCAACATTTGTTAATTTTTGTCTTGGTAATTGTAGCCATTCTGACCGGTGTAAGGTAATATCTGGTTGTAGTTTTCATTTGCATTTCCCTAATAATTAGTGATGTTAAACATCTTTTTCATGTACCTGTTGGCCATCTGTATATCTTCTTTGGAAAAATGTTCAGATCCTCTCCCCATTTTTTGATCGGGTTGTTTGTTAGGTTGTTGTTGAGTTGCATGTGTTCTTCATATATTTTGGAAATTAATCCCTTGTCAGATATATGATTTGCAAATATTTTCTCCCAGTTGAGGAGTTGTCTTTCCATTTTGTTCATGGCTTCCTTTGCCTTTCAGAAGCTCTTTAGTCTGATGTAGTCCCATTTGTTTATTTTTTCTTTTGTTTCCCTTGCCTGGTCAGACATGGTACTTGAGAATATGTTGCTTAAGACCGATGTCAAAGAGTGTACTGCCCATATCTTATTCCAGAATTTTTATAGTTTCAGGTCTTACCTTCAAGTCTTCGATCCATTTCGAGTTAATTTTTGTGTATGGTGTAAGATAATGATCTACTTTCATTCTTTTGCATGTGGCTGTCCAGTTTTCCCAACGCCATTTGTTGAAGAGACCTTCCTTTCTCCAGTGTAAGTCCTTGGCTCCTTTGTAGAAGATTAGCTGTCCATAGATGTGTGGTTTTATTTCTCGGCTTTCAATTATGTTCCGTTGATCTGGTGTCTGTTTTTGTGCCAGTACCCTGCTGTTTTGATTTCTATAGCTTTGTAATATATTTTGAAGTTAGGGATTGTAATGCCTCCAGCTTTGTTTTTTTCCCCTCAGGGTTGCTTTAGCTATTTGGAGTCTCTTGTTGTTCCACATAAATTTTAGGATTCTTTGTTTTATCTCCGTGAAGAATGTCACTGGGATTCTGATTGGATTGCATTGAACCTGTAGACTGCTTTAGGTAATATGGAGATTTTAACTATGTTTTTTCTTCCAGTCCATGTGCATGGAAGATCTTTCTTTCTTTATGTCATCTTCGATTTCTTTCAATAATGTCTTATAGTTTTCAGCGTACAGTCTTTTACCTCCATGGTTAAATTTATTCCTAGATATTTTATTCTTTTTTGTTGAGATTGTAAATAGGATTGTACTCTTGAGTTCTCTTTCTACTAGCTCTATATCAGTGTATAGAAATACAACTGATTTTTGTAAGTCAATTTTCTACCCTGCAGCTTTGCTGTAGTTGTTGATTATTTCTAATAGCTTTCTGGTGGATTCTTTAGGGTTTTCTATATATACAGGACAATGTCATCCACAAATAGTGAAAGTTTCACTTCCTCCTTTCCAATTTGGATAACTTTGATTTCTTTTTCTTGCCTAATTGCTCTGGCCAAAACTTCCAATACTATGTTGAATAAGAGTGGCCAGAGTGGGCACCTGTGTCTTATACCTGTTCTCAGAGGGATGGATTTCAGTTTTTCACCATTAATTATGATATTGCCTGTGGATTTTTCATAAATAGCATTTATTATGTTTAGGTACTTTCCTTGTGTACTAATTTTATTGAGAGTTTTTATCATAAATGGGTGGTGAATCTTGTCAAATGCTTTCTCTGCAACTGTTGAGATGAGCATGTGATTTTTATTCCTCATTCTGTTAATTTGTTGTATCACACTGATTGATTTGCAGATGTTGAACCATCTCTGTGTCCCTGGTATAAATCTCACTAGATCATGGTGTATGATCCTTTTAAAGTATTGCTGTATTCAGTTTGCCAATATTTTGTTGAGGATTTTTGCCTCTATGTTCATCAGCAATATTGGCCTGTAATTTTCCTTCTTTGTGTTGTGGGTGTCTCCTTTTGGTATCTGGATGATGATGGCCTCATAGAATGAGTTAGGAAGCATTCCATCTTCTTAAATTTTTTGGAATAGTTTGAGAAGGAGAGGTATTAAGTCTTCTTTGAATGTTTGGTAGAATTCTCCATGGAAGCCACCTGGTCCTGGAGTTTTATTTTTTGGGAGATTTTTGAGTACTGTTTCAATCTCTTTACTTGTGTTCAATCTGTTCAGAGTCTCTATTTCTTCTTGGTTCAGCATTGGGAGGGTCTATGAGTCTAAGAATTTATCCATTTCTAGGTTATCCAATTTGTTGACATATAATTTTTCATAGTAGTCTCAGAATCCCTTGTATTTCTGTGGTATCCATTGTAATTTCTTCTCTTTCATTTCTAATTTTATTTATTTGAGCCTTCTCTCTTTTTTTCTTAGTGACTCTGGCTAAGGGTTTGTCAATTTTGTTTACCTTCTCAAGAACCAGCTCTTAGTTTCACTGATATTTTCTACTATTTTTTGGGTCTCCATTTCATTTTTTTCTGCTCTAATTTTTTCTGGGGATGATTCACCCTGAGCTAACATCTTTTGCCAATCTTCCTCTTTTTGTTGCCTACCCAAAGCCCTAGTGTATAGTTGTGTATTCTAGTTGTAAGTCCTTCTAGTTCTTCTGCATGACCACTGCCACAGAATGGTTACTGAAAGATGAGTGGTGTGCTTCCATGACTTGGAACCATATTCAGGCCACTAAGGTGGTGAAAGTGTCAAACTTTAACCAATAGGCCATGAGGGCTGGCTTGTTTCTGCTCTAATTTTTATTGTTTCCTTCATTCTGCTGACTTTTAGCTTTGTTTGTTCTTTTTCTAGTTCTGTTAGGTGTAGATTAAGATTGCTTATTTGAAATTTTTCTTGTTTGTTAGAGTGGACCTGTATTGCTATGAATTTCCCCCTTAGAACCACTTTTGGTGTGTCCCATAAGAGTTGATATAATGTGTTTTCATTTTCATTTGCCCCCAGGTATTTTTTTATTTCTCCTTTGATGTCATCATTGATCCAATGGCTGTTCAGTAGTGTGTTGTTTAGTCTCCACATATTTGTGACTTTCCTAGCTTTTTTTTTTGTAGTTGATTTTTAGGTTCATAACATTGTGGTCCGAAAAGATGCTTGACATGATTTCAATCTTCTTAAATTAATTGAGGCTGGCCTTGTTTCCCAATACATGGTCTACGTTTGAGAATGTTCCATACGCACTTGAGAAGAATGTGTATTCTGCTGTCTTTGGATGGAATGTTCTATATATATCTATTAAGTCCCTCTGGTCTAGTTTTCATTTAAGTCCACTATATTCTTGTTGACTTTCTGTCTGGATACTCTACCCATTGATGTAAGTGGGGTGTTGAGACCCCCAACTGCTATTATTGTGTTGCTGTCAATTTCTCCATTTAGATCTGTTCATAGTTGTTTTATGTACTTTGGTGCTCCTGTTTTAGGTGCATATACGCTTATAAGTGTTATGTCCTTTTGGTCAAATGTCCCTTTTCTCATTATATAGTGTACCTCTTTGTCTCTCAATGACTTTTTTATCTTGAAGTCTCCTGTGTCTGATACAAGTATAGCCACATGTGCTTTCTTTTGTTTGGCATTTTCTTGGAGTATCATCTTCCATCCCTTTACTCTGAGCCTCTGTTTGTCTTTTAGCTGATATGTGTTACCTGGAGGCAGCATGTTGTTGGGTCTTGTTTTTTAATCCACCCAGCCACTCTGTGTCTTTTGATTGAAGAATTCAATTCATTTATATTTAGAGTAATTATTGACATATGAAGGCTTAATACTACCACTTTATCTGTTGTTGTCTGGTTGTTCTATATTTCCCTTGTTTCTCTTGTATTTATGACTGCCAATTCAGTTTGGTGGTTCTCTATGATGGTTTTCTCTTTATTTATGATTTGTGTCTCTGCTCTGATTTTTGGTTTGGTGGTTACCATGAGGTTTTATAATGATCTCATAGATGAGATAGTCCATTTTCTGAAAGCTTCTTATCTCCTTTAGCCTAAGCAGGGTCCATCCCTTTCCTCTTCCCTAAGTTATTGTTGTCACAAATTATTCTATTTTGTGCTGTGAGTATGTGATTAAAATGAAATGTTTACAGTTATTTTCCATATTTCCTTCCCTTTATCTTTTATGTTACAATTGTTTGCTAAATTGTTTTCATAGAAAGCTGCAATTTTCTAATTTTGCCTTGCTCAAGGTTTTTTAATCTTTGTCTTTTTGTTTCAGATATGAGTGCATCCTTGCTCATTTCTTGTAAAGGAGGTCTGGTTGTGATGAACTCTCCCAACTTTTGGTTATCTGGCAAAGTTTTACTTCTTCATTATATCTGAAGGATAGTTTTTCTGGATAGAGTAATCTTCACTGAAAGTTTTTGCCTTTCGTTATTTTGAATGTATCATCCAGGTCTCTCTTAGCCTGTAGAGTTTCTGCTGAGAAATCCAGTGTAAGCCTGATAGGGTTTCCTTTGTAGATTATTTTCTTCTGTCTTGCTGCCCTTAATATTTTTTCTTTGCTTCTGGCTTTTGCCAGTTTTCTTATTATACGTGTTGGAGAGGGTCTTTTTACATTGATGTAGTTAGGAGTCCTGTTAGACTCCTATACTTATAAGTCCAATTCTTTCCCCAGATTAGAGAAGTTCTCAGCTATTATTTCTTTGAACAAGCTCTCTGCTCCTTTCTCCCTCCCTTCTCTCTCTTGAATAACTGTAAACTTTATGTTATACTTCCTAACTGAGTCGGATATTTCTGGAAGAATTCATTTTTTTCAGTCTTTGTTCTCTCTCCTCCTCCAACTGAAGAAGTTCTATATTTCTGTCCTTAAATAACTAATTCTGTCCTCTGTAACATCAGCTCTGTTCTTTAAGGTTTCTAGATTGTTTTTTATCTCATGTATTGTGTTCTTCATCTCCAGGATTTCTGTTTGGGTTTTTTTTTTTTTAGAGTTTCAGTCTCTTTAGTGAAGAATTCCTTCTGCTCATTAATTTTATTCCTGAGTTCATTGAACTGTCTTTCTGAGTTTTCTTGTAACTCATTGAATTTTTTATGACAACTATTTTGAATTCTCTGTCATGTAAATTGTAAATTGCTGTGCCTTCAGGATTGAGTTTTGGAGACCTATTTTCCTTCTTCTCTGGAGTGTTAATGTAGTTCTTCATAGTGTTTGATGAAGTGATACTTTCCTCGTGCATGGTAGTAGTATCAGGTCGCAGATTCTGCCTGCCACTACTAAGGCCAGGGAGGAGGATGTTTTCTGAACCCTCCGCATGTGCTGGAAGTTATGCCTATAGGGCTTGTCTGTGTTTTCCCACTGGCTTCAGCCACTTGGCAGGTCACACATTCGCACAGGCACTCTGGTGCAGATCCACTGACTTGGCCAGGGACTAGCTGAGCTGGTGCAATGTGCGGGGGGGGGGGGGGGGGGGGGGAAAGATTCTTTCATTCATGCAAATGCCCAGGCCCACTCTGTGCTTATGGGTGGTTCACCTGAACTGCTGCACTTGTTGGGGTCACCAACAGGGTGGCTAAGCCATGCCACTCAGTTTGGAGCATTCCTGGGGGCCAAGTTGCAACTCTGAAAGTGAAAGTGTTTGCACTCTGGCCTGTGTACCCCCCACCTCCTCTTACAGTCACATACCAGCTGCTGCGTGGCGACCTGCAACCTAGGTTGGTGCCACTGGGGAGGGGGTGTGGATCTGCTCACCGCTTTCCATCGCTTCCTGGGATCCCAGTACCCCACCTTCAGGTATATGGCTCTGTGGATTGCTCAGACATACTATTGTGCTTTGTAGGGAATCCTCTGTTGCTTAATGAATATCCATTTGGTTGAAATATAGTGCGGTGAGACTAAGGGAACAGCTCACTCCACCATGATGCTGACATCATTCCCTGCTAAAATTTCTAATATATGTTAGGAAAACTACTAAAAATAATAAGGAAAAGGAATTTTCTGTGTGGTCGTGGCTAGCTGAGATTGCAATAAATTTAATTAAGTAATTGGTTTTAATCTAAAAGTAAGCTGTTGAAAAATTAGTATTTGCTTTTCTCTCTGTTTAAAGAACAATGTTTTCTTGAACTATTGGTCTACTCTTGATAATTAGAAATTATGAAAGGTGTGTTTCTTTTCCTTTTTAAGTAATCTGCCAGGAGACATTCAAGACTCAGGATTCACCTTCTTTGACAGGACCATACTTCCCATTTCTAGGTCTCCTGGGTCTCCCTAAGTCCTTCCTATGACTCCCACAGCCAGTGAGGATCACAGCATGACAGAGGCATTTCTAGGTTTCCTGAGACACCGGCACCCTTCCTACGACTGCCATGGTTGGTACAGGTCACAACTCCACAGAACAGGTGGCAGAGCCAGCTACAGCCTTCAATGGCAAGGGACATGCTGTTACCTCAATTTCTGTCTCTGATCCTGATGCCAATCCAAATAACAAGGACAGAATCTTGGGTGAAAAAGGAAAGGCTTTACTCTACCAGGCAGAGGGAGCAAAGCAAGGACCAGTGCTCCTGAAATTTCTTGCTCTCCATTAAGAAATGGGTAAGTATTCTCATTTGGAGTTTTAGATAAGGGAAGGGGGCTGTGGCCTTCTTGGTCAGCAATTTCCCAGTGGCCTGTGTCTGGGGCTGCTTCCAGTGGAGGAGACAAAGGATTTCTCTGATGAGTGTCCTTGGCTGTTTATCTCCATGTTGGAAGGTAGACTCTGACATCAGGAAGCCAAGGAGTTTGGCTTGAGAAGCTTCAGTTTCTTGATATTCTCTGGACATTAGTTTCTCTGTAAAAGAACTTCAAGTTCCTGTGATTAGCCATGACTTGAGAGGGAACCAAGCATGGGGTCATCTGAACTTTAACAATTTGTAACTTCTCAGGGAGTCAGAGATTAAAGAAACAAACATTTACATGTGAGTGTAACTAAAGAGCCAGGGAACTGGGAATGTGTGCTTTTAGTTTTAACCCATATAGACTGGGTTCACTGTAGGGGAACAAATATCAGGGCTGATATTAACTAAGAGCCGGTAACAATGCCATCCCCAGTGTGGCTCCAAATGATACCTTTAAAATTCATGTTACTAATACTAAGTCGCCTATGTATAGCACTTTATAAGAACATTTCTGTTCAAATTTTGCACATAACAGCTACCTCCTTGTATAGTCAGGACAGACATTTAAAGCTGAAGAAATTACAAGATTATAATGAGAGAAAGTGACTGAATAAGAGTCAGACTCAGTAAATGATAAGATAGGGATTACATCCAGTCCTTCAGACTCCAAATATTCTTCATAAATCTTTCTACAATAGCACACTAAGTCGGAAAATTATTGAATCTAATAGAGTGCTACAGTATTCCTTGTGATTACTTCAAATTTTAAATGAAATTATTTACATACTCAGTGCATCTTAGCAATGTTTTGCTTTGTTACTCTGAGACTAAAGCAAATGGTTTTATAATGAAGAAATGTAGGTAGGAAGTAGAAATTTGGAAGAAACCTCAAATTTTTGCACTAGTAAGTTGGTTGTGAGTTAATTTATGCTGCAAAGAATGGTATGATCATGAAGTCAACATACTTTAGATACATTGGTCTACAGGCATGGAGATTGCCCAAATCAGTACTTTGCTGTGTTTGGAAGTATAAGTCAGCCTAAGTGAAAAAAAGGGGAAGAGAAAGGAATTCATGATGACATGGTATAGATTACTTTTTCCATTTCAGTCAATTATTTCACAACTCTAAAATTAAATTAAAACATAAAAAACAATTGTATAAGGAAAGTTTGCCTTTATGATGTCTCCTGTTAATCTCAGCACTATTTTTATCTCATTATCATCTGTATTTTATGATATATATTTTTTCTTTTGCTTTTTCCCATTTATTTTAGCCAAGTAGTGTACAATTGGTTAGAAAAATTTGCCAGCATTATGAATTGAATAAAAGCAATGAGCAATTTATTTTCTGAGTAGGATTTAATTCAGTAATATATTAAGAAATATTAATTGAGCATTTACAAATTTTAGGTATTTTTCTAGATATTAAGCATGCCAGAAGAAACAAGACAAATGCCCCATAATTAAATCCCGAAAATGTGAATTCTATTTTTCTCTCAAGAGCTAGTGATTGGGCTTTTAATCCTGACTGCTTTTTTTAAAAGAAAATAATTGCCTTTTAAATAAATTTCTTCAGCGAAAGATCTTGTGAATATACAAGATGAAATAGAAAATATAAAGTTAACTAAAATGAGTCTTAATTCTGTTCAAAATTTGGGAGCTATAAAAGTTGACTGAATAAATCACTCAACACCTTTATATTTAATCTCAGTCTTTAAATGGATTCATTTAAACACATCAAGGTTTTGGAGAGATTTTGTTTTATTTTATAATAGTAATTTGCAAAAATACAATTCTTTCTGCACTTGAAACTTCATGCAGCAAATCTGTGTCTGAAAAGCTGGTTATTTACGTAGTGCCAAATAAAAATTTGTCTTACTCTCAAACTTTGGTTGGAAGATCTGAGTCAAAGTCAGCTTCCTAATTAGACTCACAATTTTTAAGTTATTTTTTTTCGTTGCTATCTAGTTTAGTAAACGTGAAACCAAATAGATAATAAGATTATTCTTCCTTGGTTAAAAGGAACTTTTTAAGATAAGAAATAATAAGTGTTGTTGAAGATGTGGTGAAAAGGGAACCATTGAGCACTGTTGGTGGGAATGTAAATTGGTGCATCCACTGTGGAAAACAGTATCAATCTTCCTCAAAAGATTAAAAATAGAAATATGATACGATCCAACAATTTCACTGTTGGGTATTTATCTGAAGGAAATGAAGACACTAATTCAAAAAGATATCTACACCCTCATGTTCACTGCAGCATTATTTATAATAGCTGAAACATGAAATAAACTGTGTCCATCAATGGATAAATGTATAAAGAAAATGTCATATATATACACAGTGGAACATTATTTAGCCATATAAAAGAAGGAAACCTTGACGTTTGAAACAACGTGGATGGAACTTGAGGGCATTGTGCTAAGTGAAATAAGTCAGACAGGGAAAGACAAACACTGTGTGACTTCATTGATATATGGAATTTCAAGAAAAAAAGTTAACTCATAGATACAAAAAACAAATTGGTGGTTGCCAGAGGTGGGAGGTACAGGGTGGGCAAAATGAGTGAAGGGGGACAAAAGGTAAAAACTTCCAGTTATAAAATAAATAAGTCCTGGGGATATATTGTACAGCATGGTGACTACAGTTAATAATATTGTTTTATATATTTGAAAGTTGCTAAGAGAGTAGATCTGAAAAGTTCTCATCACAAAAAACAAAAATTGGTAGCTATGTATGGTGATGGATGTTAACTAGACTGATTGTGGTGATCATTTTGCACTATATTCATATACGGAATTATTATGTCGTATACCTGAAACTAGTATAATGTTACATGTCAAGTATATCTCAGTTAGAAAAAGAAAAGAAAAAATTTTGGAATGAATTTGTGTCAATATATTTGCTTTTTGTAATTAAAAAATAACATACAGATAGAGGTTTAATGAGTACCAAAGTTCACTTTCAAAGGGTTTATGAAAGTTTCAATTACTTACTACTGTATTTATTTACACAAGTGTCAAACATTTGGAAGAAGTACAAGAAGAAAGAGAGAAGGAAATAAGAAGAGAAAGAGAGAGACATGGAGAATAGAAGAAAATATAATTATGCTTTGGTAAATAATAAAACATTTATGGTACTATGTAGAATTATCATTGAGGTTCCAGTGTAGAGTGTTGAAAAGTTGAAAACACTGTAGGGAATGATTTTCATGTTCCCCAATCTCTCAAAGAAATTATTTTACCTCAAAATTATGTTGAGAATATTCGGTCTCTCCCTTTAGAAATTTAAGCAATAGAAAATGAAAGTACTGGCTTTATAATTTTGCGTCAATGACATCAATATTTCAAGAAGATTTTCATGTTACTGCTCTCTATTGTGCCATCTGCATTTTGGTAAGCAGGTTCTGATTTCTTCCATAAGTAACACTTAATTCTCCAAATTCTGGAAAGAGTAACTACTTTTATAAGTGAAAAGTAGAATTTCAAACTCCTTTAAAGTAATGTAAATCAGAATTCCCTAGACCCATCAAATTTCTCTATATTTTGTAACACTCTTTCAATATTTAACTCATGAACAAACTTGCTTTTCAAAATACTGTGAATTGGTACATGCAGAATCAGTTTCTAAATCATTCAGGTAAGAATCATCTTGTTTGTCAGAAAGCATTTACTTAATACATTTAGCATATTTTCACATTATTATGGCATTGAAAGTGATGTTTGTTCCTTTAAATAATTCAAATGAGTAAGACTGACTGTATCTTGCAGGCACAATCTGAATTTTTACTGTACAAATGGACTACAAAGCTATTAGTGTATTGCACACCTTATTCTGATTCAGAAAGGATTTCTGTATCTACACACTGTTATCTTTTCTGTGATATTTTCATTTCAGATACAACTAAAATTTCAAATACCCATAATTCTAAGTAAATTAATTTTTGTTTCTGTAATGTCTCATGAATATGAAGATTGCAAATATATAATTCTTTAATATTTAAAAGGTAATTGACAACGAGCTTGTCTTGTGACTCTTTATTGAATGACCTGCCTGGAATGTACTTTTAACTGAATCAGCTTTATAACTAGTAACTAAATCAGGCATAACAAATGTTTAAAAGCCTTTATTAAAATGCAATGTTTATTGGAAAATAATGAACATCACTAATAGAGCACTCTGTCAATAAATTGTTATTAGCTTGTCCCAAGTTATCTATAATGACAGAAAAAAATGGCAGCTAAGTAATGTTTTGTTGTAAACATATTTGTTTTAAACTGCAAATCCTGCAACTGTTTCAAATCTCCAATTTTCATTATCAGAGCTCTTCACTTTGAATGGACTTTCCATTGGTCAGAGTTCTGTGTGGAGATTCATAAAACAACACAATTACAAAACCTAAAATTAAATTCCATTTTCTAATAAATATCAAGCTCAATCTGGATGGATGAAGTAAATCTACTTTGCATTGTGCAAGTCAATACCTTTAAAATACCAGCTTACTTTATCACACCTGTATAATATATTGACTATATTATTGATTGAATTTTAATAACATCCTACAGAAGATACGGAAGTTAGAATAACATTCATCAAAAAATAAAGAACAAGCTTTATGCTTTTTATTGTAATTGTGTTTTTGAGTACAAACTAAACTTTTAGATTGTTAAGACAGATATTCCAGACATGACTCAAGGCTAATATGGAGTTTAAGACCAATTTGCTTTTTATATAATTCTCAATTTTACTTTAGTCCCGTTTATTCAATATAGCCTAAATCAATAACAAAACTCTCACAAATTTTTGAAACAAAGTTTCAACTTTAAAAAATTGTGTCCTAGGAGACCTTAACCACAATCCTGCAGTAACCCAAATGTTTCACACAAATGACAATTAGTGTCTTATTGCAACAATCAGCGCTGCTCTTAAAGCCAGCTTGTAAATTCCAGGCATGCTATTTCATTAAGTGGTATATCCTCAATACCCAACCCAGGGCCTTGCACATAGTAAGCTCAAAAGAAATGCTTCTTTAATAGGGAAAACCACAGAAAAGTCACATTAGAACAGTGTTGCAGAAGCAAGGACACAGTGTGGCAGAAGCAAGGACATCCTAAGTAACGTGCCTTATTCTTAGCAGAAAGAGCTCCCAGATGAGAATCAGAAGACGGTGATTCTGCTGGTCCTGCCACTTGCGATATGTACAACCGTGGGGGAATCGCTTAACCGTCAAGGCTACAGTAGCCTTATGTAAACAAAAAATAATCCTAAGAGGTCACCTACAGAGAGTTCTTCCATTCTAAAATTCTGTGACTTTCAAAATTTCTGAGGCTTTTAATCTGGATAGCATTGTTTCAAGGCATGATAAATTTAATTGAGCAGATTGAGCCATATAGCTTTTAAATAGTCAAAAATATCATGCTTAATTATTTGTTAATAGTTGCCAAGCTTATAATTCAATAATTCAGAATTTAGTTGGATTGTATATTCCAAAATGAGCCTACCTTCACTACAAGAAAAAAACACCAGCTTTGATATTATTTCTTAAGTATGAAGAATCTCTGCATGTTGATTCTTTTAAATATATGAGTCTTAAAACTCATTGTTGTTAGTGTCATAAATATGGAAATTTAAAAAAATTATCTATGTCTGTATAATTTTAGTATAACCAAAAATGTCATAATAAGAACTAGATAAGAGCATTCTTTCTTAGAAAAGAATCTCAGCCCAATGAGAAGATTGACAGTAGTTATGTTGGAAGGAAAATGGAGCTGCCGAGAATAACTCAGGTAACACTGACATTCTGGACAAAAGTACTTAAAGTTGTTCAAATTCTTGTTCATTTATGACAGGGTGGTTAAAAATAAAGAGATGCCCATATAAGGATCAGAATTTTGATTTACATATAAAAATGTAATGGGTTTAAAATTTAATGCTATCCATATAATTAATTCAGAAACCAATATAGCTGTATAAATTAAATAAAGCTTTTGTAAGTAATAAAACTTGCTTGTAATTTTAATCGCTGAGTGGAAGGCGGCATTTGAAAATTCCTCAGAGAAATCAGGAATGTGTTTTCAGAATGATATTAAATGGACACTTTTGATTTATTTTCTTCAAATCGACACTTTGAAGAAAGAAAGTCTTCATGAAGTCTGAGAAAAGTGAATTGAAATAGCTGTATTAAATCAGGAGACAGGCAGCAGCCATGTGAGCTGCCTAGTAAGGAACATGTGGTTCTGGCGGTGCAGGAGGAGAATGTAGCAGAACCAAGTACAGAAAACTGCAGAAATGCCAGGAATAAATACAGCTCGATTGGTACCATCTCTAGGCAACGCCATACCGAACTCCATATTGATGGAGGTATTTCTAGTCCCCTAAAATTCCAGTCATGGAAAGGACCTAGGAGCCCATCCTCATTTTATAAATGGACTAAGGACGCCTCAGGATGTCAGGTAAATTCCCTACGGTCACTAAATATTTAATGCAAAGTCCAAACTGTATCTCACGGCTTCTAATTCCTAGTCTAATGTTCTTCTCCCCTTTGCCATGTCTCATTTTTTAAAGACACTGTATCTGAAGCCTAGCTTTTCACAAATTGCTAAACTCTTTAATATGTGTTTCCTGTAGTCTAAAAATGATACCAGCAATTTCATCTCAAGCTATTAATTATTTCCTTTAAGAAAGTACAAAAATTAACATGAATTTCAAATTCAGAAAGAAATCTTAACTAATATTCAATTTATAAAGAACAAATTAAAATGAGTTCTATTTATGCCACTTATACCCGATATTTAGAATAAATATGACAGTCCAAATATGCCTGAAAATTCTTTGCAATAAAACAGTAAATTTTGAATCTTTGAGTCGACGAGACAATGTTTATATTTCTACTGAATTTGTTCTAAAATATCAGGGACCAAAGAATATCTTTTAAACTGTATGCAAGCACACGGAAGTCCTTTGATTAAGTAAATGGAGACAGACAAACAAAGTCATCAAAACATCATCTTGTCTCTCATTTCCCTAGGAAATTAGATGTACCATAAGAATACCCCATTTGTTAAAATTCCATCACCCTCCTGTACACTAGGAGTTTTCAAACTTTAGTTGCATCCAAATCACCTGGTTAAAAGCAAATTGCTGACCCCACCCCCAGAATTTCAGATTCAGTAAATACAAGATGGGGCCTGACAATTAGCATTTCTAACAAATTCCTTGGTAACGCTCACACTGCTGGTCTGATGAATACACTTCAAGAACCATTGCTTCACTCTCCGTAGTTCATTTGTATTTTAATTTACAGAATCTTACTATTACATAAAATTAATCATTAATATAACTGTCAACATATGTCTTTCCTTAGGCCTTTTTCTCCTAACTTGGGGAAAAAAAACTTGACCTGGGTTAATTTTCATATCCATACTCTCCTATTGACACAATGTGCTCTTTAAACAATAATTATCAGATCCCAATTCCATGTGATTTCAATCTTTATTTTTCACTTTAGTATGAGGCCACTTCTTTGTTGAAATACCTCTGTAAAAGGAAATAACTGTACTTTTGCCTTATAACAATAATATTGATATATTTAATGATTGATGTTAAATAGATAATTGAGTCACTCCTCAAAATTTCTCTCATGAACAAACACTGATTGCAGGTCTTGATGGAAGAGTACAAAATTGGTGAGTTGTGAAATACAGCCTGCCAGGGCACTGCAGGATCTGTTAAATCACCTTGGTTTTTCTTCTCCAGCCTGAATTACAAGCTCATTTATTTGTTCTTCCTTCAGCTTCTCAGAGATGTCACCTGTTAAATTGCTCTCCCTTTGACCATACCCTGCTTTTCACAATCTAATTGAAATGTGGAACCAAAAAATGGATTCACAGAGAGTGAAATATATTTTAAGTTTGTACGATCACTAAAACATATATAGTGCAAAGCATTTGTGTGTATGTGTGCGTGTGTGTGTGTGCAGTTTCTGTACAACTCTTGTGAAGGCAATGATTTTCTCTCTGATAGAACTCTTCCTCAAAAGTAGTCCCGATTTATTATTAGAATAAGTCATTAAGCATTTAATATTAGACAGTAGTCTACCAAAGATGGAACTGTTAAAGAACAGAATTAAATATTTGTTGACATGGCAAAATTTTTACAGGGCTTTCATAGTAGCTGAAACACTGCCAGTGATTTCATAGTAAAGATGGTGCCACAGGCATTTCTGAGCTCCTGGGTCTCTGAAAAGCCGAGAAAAACTGATATTCATTGGAGAGTTGTGAAACTCACTGGAGAATCCCTGAAGTCAATTGTGATTATTATAAATATGTAGGGGTCTTTGGATTTTACTCAAAACATATCATTCTTAATGAACTGCTTTTAGAACTCAGGATAACCTTGTGTTCTGTAAAATGCTGACACATAGTGCTTCTATATTAAAGCACAAAAGATAGCAACTGGAACTGGAATTTTCCAAGAACTACCCATGGGGTTTAATGAAGGCTCTTATAATTGAGTTCAAAAAGATGAAACCATAAATAGAATGCATTTCCTCTGCAAGTTGCCTAGAAACTCGAGTTCATATGCTGCCAGGAACAATGTTAGAATCCACTGTTCAATGGCTGAAAGGGCACACTCCAGGCTATGAAAACCCCAAGAAGCACCAACGCGTGCTCATGTGTTCCACCATGTTCCACCCCATGCATACAGGCTTGCTTTGCCGCTGGAATCCTAAGAACTCTGTTCTTTGGAATTTTAAAAAGACTTGTTGTATTTTGTGTTATAATTCCCAAATAATGTGATAAATTTCCCAAAGTCTCATTTGGAAATAAAAGTTAATCATTGCAATCCTCTTATAAAGTTAAACAAAAGTTATTTATCCTGAGGTTATTTTACCAGTTAATTTAATAATTTATAAAGAAAAAATAGAGTGAAGATTTTCCATACACTATATAGCAACAGTGAAAGATTCTACTGAGGGTTATGGAGAAGTTACAGCCTAGGCACACAATCCATGCACGAGACCATCTCTCACCTGTGCAATGCTAACCACCTCCCTAGCTCTTCTTTCCTGTTATATTTTGTATTATCCAGCTTAGAAGATTTGAGGAAGAGGAGAAAAAAACCTCCCTTATGCTCTTGCTATACTAAAGCAGTACAAAGAATTACAAATATGCTGTTTTTAACTCTTAAATATCACAAGTCTGATCTTGCCTTTCTGCCTTTAAAGTTTGTGTTTCTACTTTGGACAAAGGCACACTTCTCTGCACCCAGGACACAACTCATCTTGTGCACATAAGGTCAGATTCACAGGCACATGTATTTACAGGTGATATGGTACCTTTACATTTAAAAATAATTAACATATTTTTACAATAAAATTTTAATTTGCTGAAAATGAACAACTTTAACTGGAATGACATTTATTTTGATATTTCTAGTTTTGTCAATTTAAGAGACTTGAACACGCTGATTTAAAAGAAATATTCTTTATAGAGTTAGTAGATTTCCTTCAAGCCAAGAAAGAATATCACATTTCAGTAACATAAAGGCTTACATAATTGCTCTCTTTGTGCCAATTGTGGATATTTACAAGTTTGCTTTATTTTACATTTTTGGTTAAAATTATAATGTTTATTTTGGGGGAGATAATGAACAAATATAGTGAATATTTCAAAAGATTAAAAAAGGAGGGATGGAAATGTAAGTCTCTTGCTCCTCGCTCCTCCCAGTTTTCCAGATTTCCTCCTCGGTGATAACTATAGTTTCCAATTTCTTGCGTATCCACTGAGAGATGTTTTATGCAAATATAAGATGCATTAAAAAGATTTAAAGTGGATATTCTGTCATGCAAAGGAAAGGAAATATATTTTAACAGCATATCGATTTCCGTAATTACTTTTTCTCTTCCAAACATGGGTTTTAAATGTTTGCTTTATTTGAAATGTGTTGCATGATGTATTTTTCAATCTTAGTTTCCTTAGATATTATTGAAATTATAAAAAATCATTGTAACAAATAAATATATTCTAAAATACTTCACTGAGTTTTATATTTTTATTTCTTTGTGGCTTTCATTATTAAGTAGCTGCAGCTCAGATTTTTTTTAAATTCCCTTAAGAGTGAAGGCACAATAATAACTTTAACTGTACCTGGACATTATTTTGGTGTACATCATAACTTTTATTCAGTCATCATCAGCTAATTCTCAGAATCATGGTAAGGTGTTATACTCAATTTGTAGAAAAGTTAATTTAACATATACTGTACCTATATTTTAAAGATTGAGAGAATTAAGATTTGGAGGAGGGCTGAAAATGAGATATCAATTGTAATTTGCTTTCAAAACCTTTGAAAATCAGTGGTAATTGGATTCTATTCCATAAATGACAATCTATTCCATAAAATGACAATTTAATTACTTAAAATCTGTGAATTAAACATACCATCTATAAAAATTTCAAAGATAATATATTGTCTTCACCTGTCTAATATCTTTTGTTTCTTTAAACATATAAAAAAGATAGAGAGACAATCTCTGTATGACTTCACTCACATGTGGAAGTTAAACATGTAGACAGAACAGATTAGTGGCTACCAGGGGAAAGGGGGGTGGGGAGAGGCGCAAAGGGCGAGGGGGTGAACCTACAACACAACTGACGAACAATAATGTACAACTGAAATTTCACAAGGTTGTAAACTATCATAAACTCAATAAAAATTAAAAAAAAACAAAAAAACCCCAAAAAAGATAGAATCTGAAGTCTTTAGACAAACACCAGTCTGTCTCAATACTGAAAAATGCAATTTCATGTTTTTGCTCATATGGAAATTACCTCATGAATATTAAATATTTGAGAACCTTTGTACAAATATTCTACAAACATAAATTGTCTTTAAAATGTCATTTAAATTATTGCACCTCTGGCTTTATTCCTGATGTTAGTATTGACATCCACGTGTTGTATTTAGATATAAGCTCTTTTAGAGCATTTCATTTCAGCTCAGAAACCATTGCTTTCATTCTGAAAGTAGGGTAGATCCATAGAGCTTTCTCTGAGCCTTTTAGCAGGTGTTATTTGTTCTGTTTTAATTTAGAAAGTTTGGAAACAATGAATTTTTCTAAGTAGTGGATTTCCTTCTTATTCTCTAAATAGTTTCATCTGATTCTAAAGCAACTTACTATTTCAGGAAGAAGTAAACAGTCTGTGGTAGAAATGGGGGCTGCTAAGCAAAAAGATAAATAGAGGTGCGATAAATAGAAGATAGATAGAAGCAGATAGAGATATGGAAATATAATTACATAGGCTAAGCACTGATATCTATCTCTGTCTCCACCTACATCCATCTATCTATCTATCATCTATCTATCTATCTGGAGGAATCTCAAATGCAGGAATCTCAGATGCATAGAATTGAGTTGCTTATGCTCTATTCATTGGACATTGTCATCATCATCTTGTTCATTGTTGTTCTAATGTTTCGCCTTAATCTCTTGCTCCAATTGTATTTTTCTTCCTGACTTTGACACTCACTCTCATAAAGTTATTGAATTTATGTCTGTGATGTATGTATATGCATAAATCTATAAGGTACTATTTGGAGGTTATTTATATAAATTTTGATGATTTTTTATTAGGATTATGATAGTTAACAATAAATTTTGACGATTTTTATCATCAATGATGATGGTTCAATATTTTTTAGACCAAGTTTCCCAAATATAGTTTGTTCTTTCTCTAAGATTGTTGAAAAATTAATTGTATCTATATAAGATGTTTTCCTTTTACATCCCACTATTGATAGAAAATTGCAATATATTCAATAGATTACCATCAGAAGCAATGCCTACTTGAAGCTTTTTGTGCTGCAGGAGACATTCCTTGGGCTACCTGTTATCTCACCTACAGTTGTCACTGAAAGTTCCCATGCATATAGGAAGCATCCCATTTCAGGAAAAAACCACGTTCTTCCTGTTTTTTGCTTTAAGGGAAGCAGAGGAAGCTTGCTCAGTCGAGAAATGTGGAGAGTTAACACCCAGGAATTACTGTCTAAGAATGGAGGACTGAATAGGTGACCTCAACACAGCCTGCAGAGGGCAAGTGAAGTATGATCTCCGTGTCCTCAGCTGGTCACCAGTGTATAATTTAATTTTGGGCTTTGAGAACCATGTGTTATGAGTCTTTCTTGATCTCGTGTTCAAGATATTCCTACATATTTTCTTCTAGGGATTTTATTGTTTTACTTTCATAGTTGAAGTAGTACGGCCATCTGTATCATGTGGTTGGAGATAAACTGCCTATAATATTAGTCTCCATGCCAATATGATAATATTTTCATTGTATTTAGATCTTTTGTAATTTTTATGGAGTGTTTAAATGCTAGCCAAGTTCTCGTCAACTTCCTACCCCACTCACAGAGCCTTTATACGTACTGTTCTCTCACTAGGAAGAGCCCCAGCATACTTTGCCCAGCTAAGTTCTACTCTTCATCTCCTTCTCATTTTAAACCTCATTTCCTCAAGGATACTTTTTCATTAAAACTGAGTGTATAAAATGTCCTATTTATATTCAATAGGCATCATATATTAAAATATTGCTATCAGGCCACTTGGTACCACAGAGTTCATCATTCTTGAAAAATAGGGCAGACATAGTATGTAATACCTTTCCAAGGGTTAATTTGACTTTGTATCTTTTTTACACTCAAATGCTCTCAAAAAAGACATGAAGACTGGGGCTGGCCCTATGGCATAGTGGTTAAGTTCACAGGCTCCGCTTCAGTGGCCCAGGGTTCTGAGGCCCAGATTCCGGGCTTGGACCTAGCACCACTTGTCAAGCCACACTGTGGCAGCATCCCACATAAAATAGAGGATGAGTGGCACAGATGTTAGCTCAGTGACAATCTTCCTCAAGCAAAAAGAGGAAAATTGGCAACAGATGTTAGGTCAGGGCCAATCTTCCTAACAATAAAAAAAGGTAAATATTCAAATTTGTAGAATATAATCTCAAGAAAAACATATTAATATACTGACTGTTTATTTTGTGCCAGGCAATAGATCTAAAATTTATATATATTTTGTGTAATTATATTATATATAAATATGTTTTATATAGTAGTAAACAAAATTCTGGCATACTCACGTCCTTGGCACTAAGCTAGAAGCTTTACATATGCTAATTAATTCAATCATTATAACAACTCTATGAGGTAAGTGCTATTATTATCATCCTCATTTTATAAAAACTGATGAAAAAGAGATTAAGTAGATTGCCCAGGTCACACAGCTAAAAAGTGGTGAATATTATTTAAATCTACTCTTGTGGTTTAAAGTCTACGCTCTTAAACGCTAGGCAGTTATGTCTTTGATTCTAAGTTTCATGTTATTTAATAGTCACAATAACACGACATAGTAAATAACTACACTGAATTCATTATCCAAATGAGCAATCTGAGAACTCAAGAAATTCAACAACTTTCCATGGGCACATAAATATAAGGTTCAGAAGCAAGTACTTACAGTTGTCCCACTTCATATTCTATATGCTTACTAGACAAATAAGAGGAACTCCATATTATATTATGGATTATATTATGTAGAATATGGTAATAAAAGCACAGAAATTTAGTTAATTTTTATATATTTTCAAAATACAACATTCAAGCCCTGTTCATACTAATATATGAATTTCCTTTTGAAAACCAGGATCAAAAGCGGAATTTCCAGACTTCCCCATTATGGAACAATACAAGTGACCTTAAACAGAATGTCACTTAACAAAGTAAACAGACGAAATTTCAGAACTTCTTGTCAGCAACCTTTATTGTGTTTACTCTCATAATGATTATAGTGTTACAAAGGAAGTAGGAAAGGAGACACTTAATTTAGTAATTGAATATTAGATTCTCTATATGTGGTCTAAATATTAAAGATATTAACAGATTCTAAAACTCAAAACTATTTTAAGTGTGCTGAGCACAAAGCTGGCTTTCTTAATCCCTCAGAGAAAGCTGTCTAAAGCCAAGAGTCTTTTGCTCATGTCTATTCTGAAGTATGGAAATTTGGGGGAAAAAATAATAGCATTAAGATTATATTAAATTTAATAAAGTGTTAGGGTTTTTTCAGCATGGATTTGCTTTGAAGCTAAGAGATTTCAAGTCTTACCTATTGCCATAAAATCATTATTAAACCATTCTTGGAAGTTCCAGATATTTGTAATTCAAGAAACCATACTTTGACATGATAGAGGGCAATTCAAGTCATTGTAAGAGTTTACTATAAATTCTAAACTCCCAAAGGATTCCCAAATTTATATTTTTCATTTAGAGACACAAAAGTACAACGTTCCCCTCTATCTTTATATTTCTCCTAGTTCTCAGTGCAGAAAAACACATGGGATATTAATGGCAGAAAAGCACATAATTAATAGTATAACCTTAGCTTACCAAGTGATAGCAGATATAGCAACAGCTAAGACAAAAATATTACATACATATTGAAAAGAAAAAAGTAGTAAACAATTTTTTAAAAAGCATTTCTTATGTACATGAGTCATACCTAGTTTTAGTATTCTTGACTAATTATTTGTATTCTCAACAAAAGTTAATTTTATTCCTAAGTGTAATTTTTAGTTATTTCTTCCCAAATGTTTTACTATGGAAATCCCCAAAGATATAGAAAAGATAAAAGAATCACTCAGTGAATACACCTTGTACCAACTATTTCTTCCAGAACTGTTAAATTTTGATATGTTTGCTTTCTGATATATCTGTCTATTCATTATTCAATCATTATATTTTTGATGTATTTCATATATTTTATTCTCAAATACTTCAGAATGCATACATTAAATTGAGTTTAATGTTTTAGGGGAATAAAATTTACATGCAGTGATATGCACAAAACAAGTGCCTCTATATATAATTTTAATGCACCTTAGTCTTTCTTGTTTCTGCTCTAAGTTTTGCATCCTTATCCTACACCAGATGTCCCTGTTTCACTATAATTCATATATTCTAAATGGCAGAAATTGTGAAGAATCCTGTTGTTCCCCAGCCCTTAGCCAATATGCTGCTTATTCTCATTGGGATGCTAAGATGTCATTTAGCTTTGTACTAGGCTGTTCTCTGTCATATTCTTACAAGAATATTGAACGAAAGCAGGCAGGCATCAGCATTTGGTAGTACAGAGGAAAGTAGAAAGAAACATAAAAATGCCAAAGCAGGAGATAATTAATCCCTAAATGAAAGGTCATTTATAATTTGTGTCTACATAAGTGACATTACTAAAATTAATAACCAGAACTTCATACACAGGATCTATTTTTCTGACAAAAGGTAGTCTGCTTCTACTCTGGTTGTATTAATATGTGCTATTAAAGGCAATGTTGTTAGCCTGAAGGCAAGGTACCTTGTTAATGTGAAATGTTGCCCGAGGTTTACAGATGATAACACTTGATTGTTAACAGGCCACCCTATAAAATCAATTAGCTCCGCTCCAAATAAATTTTTAGTGGTCTTATAAATAATTTCAGCTAAGGGCTATATAGTATCAGAATATTTCCATCGACCTCAAGAATAATTTTGTTATTGCAGTCTTATGCTTTCATTAAAGGTCATTTTTTATAGAGTTAAAAAATACTGGTAGAATACAGTGCATAAAATTTTAGTATCTACAATCACATGGCTTCTTTAAGTCTTTAAAAAGTCCTATATTCACATAATATAATTTAGGAGACAAACCACCCCACCTCAACTCTTTCAGTGTGTTTAAGGGAGCTCATAATAAATACGAAAAATATTGCTATCCTGCTATATGTAAAAGAATGTGTTCTAAGAAATCAGAGTGAATCAAATTCTTAGTGAATATGGAACACTATTAGGTGAAACTGTAGTTTGCTTATGCACAACATAAGCTGATTAATAATATGAGTCTGGTGATCCATGCTTCTACATTGTTAACAGTTGAATGATGCCAAAAGTGGTTAGACAAGTGCCATTTACAAATAAAGTACTAAACATAACAGCTTATTAGTTAATTTCAAAAGGGAATATGCCCAGGATTTAGAAATTTCATACTTGGTATTTTATGAATTCTAATTCTTTACCACCTTTTTGGTTTTCAATCCTTCACTTTTCCTCACAGTACAAAAATGATTGCAAATACTAGAAGTAAATCAGAGAGTCTAGATCATGAAACTGAACTCAGCATTCGGCTTCAGGTAAGTTTGCAGTAGTCAGCCCAGCATAGTGAGTGTGCGATCTCTTTCCCTGTTAAAATCCATTGAGGATAAGAAAATCTGCAATTATTTATCTTCTGAGATGAAACTCTCACATTTCAAAACTATTAAAATCAAACAATCTGCATCTTGCTGAATAACACCATAATTTGTGGGGCAAAGTCATGTTAAATAAGGTAAGATAAAAAGAGAAGGAAACTCTAAGTGAAGATACAAAATAGATTTAAAAAACTAATGGGGGCTGGGCCAGAGGTGTAGTGGTTAAATTCACGCGTTCTGTTTTGGCAGCCTGGGGTTTGCAGATTTGGATCCTGGGCGCCGACCTGCACAGTGATCATCAAGCCATGCTGAGGTGGTGTCCCACGTACGAAATGAAGGAAGATTGGCACAGATGTTAGCTCAGGGCCACTCTTCCTCAAGCAAAAAGAGGAAAATTGGCAACAAATGTTAGCTCAGGGCCAATCCTTCTCACCAAGAAAACTCAGAAAAAATCCACAAGTGCTCATATATCCATAGTTTTATTCCAATTTGGAACAATAGTGTAATAGTTTTATTTAAAAGCGAGAATGATAAAATTTCTTTATTAGTTATTACCATTTTTTTCCTAAAATAATAAAATGGAATAGTCACTCATAAATAATTGAAATGTGTTTTTCAAGAAAATGTCCCAGCAAAACATTTTAAATTAACTATTATCTAAAACTATGCAATAGCTTTTGTCCTTTTCACTTTACTATGTCTTCTCAGCAATGATCTCTAGGTAATGTGGCATTTCGTTTTTCGGGAACAGCAGGAAGAGTTGTGAGGTTAAAGCCGTACATGTTCATAGAAACTGTGAAGTAGATCGGAGATAAAATGTGGCTCATTCGTCCATTCACTCCTTGTCCTGAAAATGGTCTGTTGATCCAGTTTGTAAGTGGATCTTGTAGGAAATGCCAGGGCAGACTACTCTGCCCCGAAAGTTGATGAGCCCAACCAAGAGCCGCGGCTGGCCCAGTTCAGCCCGGGCGGGAAAGTGCACTTGTGGGTGGAAGCGGCATTTGCCTGTGAGCCCGGCACTCAGACCACAGTCTGACTCTTAGTATCACCCCTCCTCTGATAAAACTCCCAATGATTTAAATTGTTTTCTTTGGTATTCACAGTTGATAAATAATTGTCACAGTACTCCTAGAAACATCTGTAAGCCGAAAGGCTGTTTTTTTTGCGAATATCAGGTAGAAGGAAGTGTAGCTTAATAATTAAACAAATTGCTCTGGAGCCAACTGAATGGGTCCAAATCCTGGCTGTGCTGCTTGCTATCAGGTGACTTTAAAGAACCTCTCTGTTTTCCCATCTGTAAAATAATTATAATTATAGGACCTGTCCCACAGAGCCATTGTGAGAGGTAAATAAAATAGCGTATTTTAGATACTTAGGAGAGAGCCACGTGCATGAACCCTTTGTTATTTTACGGATGTAAGAGACTCTAAAAAGAAAAAGGTAAGAGGTAACTGAAAACAGACAAGCAAATGTATAACTTCGAATAAGGCAGAAACTGCACATGAGCTTTGTCTTTGGATCTGAAAGTAGTGGACATGGTCTCACAAAATTTCATATCTTTTTTATCCTTCTCTCTGCTGAACTTGCAAGAGAATGGGTTTGTTTAAGGGCATCTTAGAGGATGCTTTTCTTTAAAATAGGCCTCAAGTTCAGAAGAGGATCCATAGCTCTTTTAGACCCTAGGTCCCTGGAAACCCCCTGAGGCTTCAGGATCAGGCAAAAGAGGCCCGAATGTGGGTTTTTCAATTGATGAATAAACTAATAAACATATTTATTCATCGAAAATCAAACATTCATTTAGCACTTTGTCCTCCAGGAGCTTATATTCTAGTAAGAGCCAGAGACAACGGCAAATATTAGAAGACAATATGATATTGCTACAATGGAGGCCTGAAGTTGATATTGAAAGGAATCAAGAAGCTCCCCAACTGAACCACAAGTGGTCAGGGAGAAGAGAGGTGCCCAAGGGGGATCAGTTGTTGACCAAGTGGAATGTGAAAAAAAGGCAGGGGAACAGCATATGCAAAGACAATTTACTATAGCGGAAAATAAAGTGGAAGATTCAAGATGAAGCTGGAGTGATAGGCATGGAGCAGGAAATAAAAAAGAATCAAGAATAAGTCTATGGCCACACAATGATCAAGGTGAGAAGCAACAAGGATACTAAACATGAAGAGAGACTTCTGGGATGTTTAGTTGCAGAGATCTATATAACAGAAGCTGTTAGCATGCGTTCTGGCAGGAAGCGGGGAGTCTGACGTAGACAGAGTCAAGACTATATATATTTTGATGTCAAGTGAAGAGTTGAACACAGTCAAAGGATGACCAAAGTTGTTTTGTTGTTTAAAATTTTTTATCTTAAGCATCCAAATTACATTTGATTCTAGAAAACTGATGAAACAGTAACCAAGAACTGATGCAGAGACTTCACAGCAAAAGAACATTAAACAACTAAACGGAGGGTCTGTCAAACAAAACGCCTCAGCCTGAATATTAACAACAAGAAAGAAAAAGAAAGATTCAAGCTGTAGTGTTGGATGTAGGTGGGGAAATGGTAGAAGATAAAGCAGAAGGATAAAATGGATCAGAATTTTTTTCCCAAGCTAATAAGTTTGATAATATCCTTAAAGCAACATGAAACATTTCAGGTTTTAAAACAAGGATTATGTATAATATCCTCTGCCTTAAAAAGATCCTCTATGGAAGATTTACGGGAAGCATGGAGGCCAGTTTTGTGGTTATACCATGATCCTGGTAAGAAATGGCAGGTAACTGATCTAAATCAGAGAGCACTGAGAAATTCTAGAGGTGGTAAAAGGGAATTGATTATATTATAGTAGAACCTTTAGCCTATTCAAACTCAGTGTGCCCCTCCACTCTAACCTCCAAATATGTTCGCTGCCACTGATATTTGTGTGCACACTTTCAATTTATAATTTCCATTTTGAAAGGAATAAAGAAATTTGATTGACCCTTGACTCAAGAGGAAAGATGATGACAATAGAGAGGATGGCATGATTTCAATATCCTCAAATATTGGACTGTATTTGATGACCAGATGCTTCTGATATTTTTTCATTAGTGATTTCAGATGTGGCTTCTTAGAGCTCCAAGTGAATAACAACAGAGGTGAGAGCCCTACTGTGTGTTCTGGCCCCTGAAGACTGACGTCAAGCCTGTTGGTGTGTTGTGCATTGGTAGTAGTGCTAGATAAGGCATCTACAATAACTCAACTAGCAGTAAATAGCAACAAGTGGAACTGAAAGACGAGGAAAAAGACCAGTTCTTCTGGTAACTGCAGCACACAGACAGTTTATTAAAATTCAGAATTTATTTTTTATCAAAGGAACAAACACACACATAGTTTTACAGTCAAATCCAATAGTAGTCATAACACAAAAATAGTTCCTTCCTTTCTCTTTCTACCCTTTAGTCCTGCTTCCAAGAGGGCATCGCCATTCATCTTTTCAGGTGTTTCATTAGGAATTCTGCAACTTTAAATACTATGCTATATTGTTATTTTATGGTTTATTAGTTTCAGAAATATTATATTGACTTCTTTGTAAAGGATTTAGCTTCCTTTATTTCCCACTGCCCTCCCCACCCTCCTTGTTAATCTATTTATTTTGATGAAAGAATAATCAATGTTTACATTTTTCACAGTTTCAAAACATATTTTTCACTATATAGCCAAGTAGTTTACTAGAATTGCATTTTCTTTCATGTACCACTTTTCACTTTTAAAAAAAATAGTCAGCTTGTGTTTCTGACAATATTTGCTATCAGCACAGCCATGATTGTTACGCGCTCTATCACATTTGGTATTTCATTGAGTCTTCCTCTTTACCTTTCCTTTCATGAAAAAGCAGTAATTGTTACTGGCTGGAAGCATAAATCATGCCTGCAATACATAAACCACTATATTTAAATACATTCCCTCTCAATTGGAAACATAACGGAGTTTTCAAAAGGCTACTACACTTTTCTTCACAATGAGCTCTTTGTAGTTGTGGGGTTGATGGCAATACCTTTGAGTTTCATGAGCCTGTGCTCGTTGTACCACTTTGTTTACTGTGAGATAATTTCCTTCGCCAGACTCAATGATGGTGAGCAAAGTATTTCATAATACTTAGAATATATGTACATGAGATTTTTTAATAAGGAATTGGCTCACACAATCACACAATTATAGAGGTTGAGAAGTCCCAAGATTTGCAGATCTGCAGTCAGCAAGATGGGGGCTCCAGAAGAGCCTATGCGGACTTCCAGACCTAATCTGAAGGCCTGAGAACAGGAGAGCCCCATGTGTATATCCCAGTCCAAAAGCCAGCAAGCTCGAGAACTGAAGACAGCTGATGGTTCAGGTCAAGGATGAAGGCCAGAAAAGACTGATCCTCCAGCTCAAAGCAGTGAACAGGAGGAGCTCCCTCCTATTTGTGGGAGGTCAACCTTTTTGTTCTATTCAGGCCTTCAACTGGTTGGATGAGACCCAGATTAGGGAAAGAATTTACTTTACTCAATCTACCTGTTTAAATATTAATCTTGTCAAAAAATATCTGCACTGACACACCCTGGACAAGGTTTGACCAAATATCAGGGCACTCTGTGGGCCACTCAAGTCAACACATAAAATTAACCACTATGCTTAGTTTTTATAAGGTAAAATACACTGCTTTGGTGATCCTTGCAAATTGATATGGAGTCTTGGCTCTCAATGGAGGTGATTGCTGCTCCATGGAGACATTTGGCAATGTCTGGAGAAATTTTTTTGTTGTTACAACTGGGAGGTGTACTATTAGCATCTACAGATCTTCCTTGACTTACAATGGGGTTGCATCCCAATAAACTCATTCTAAGTTGAAAATATCATATGTTGAAATGCATTTAATACAACTAACCTAGCAAACATCATAGCTTAGCCCAGTCCACCTTAAACGTGCTCAGAACACTTACATTAGCTTACACTTGGGCAAAGCCATCTAACACAGAGTCTGTTTTATAATAACATGTTGAATATCTCGTGTAGCTTATTGAATACTGTACCAAAAGTGAAAAACAGAGTGGTTTACGGATGCAAAATGAGCGGTGGCTTGCTGCCACTGCCCAGGATCATGACAGAGGATCAAACTTCATATCGCTAGCCTGGGAAAAGCTCAAAACTAAAAATTCAATGTATAGTTTCTACTGAGTGCATGTCGCTTTGACATCACTGTAAAGTCAAAAAACTGTAAATGGAGGAAGGTCTGTAGTGCCAGAGGCCAAGAAAGCTGCAAAACATTGTAAAATGCACAGAACAGCTCAACACAAAAGAATCATTCAGCCCGGGGTGTCAATAGTGTTGAGGTTGAGACTCCCTGGTTTAGAGAAATATGTACATGTCATAGACTCCTGTGTCCTAGTTGCCAGAAGCTGTGTAGTTGTATTCCAGTAAATAAACACCGTCTAGAACATCAGCTGCAATTGAAACAATCTCTGATTTAGTTTATGATAATTCTCAGTCATTCTTCAAGATCTGTTTGCCTTACCCAGAGCAGCAGAAACAAGTCAACTGGACATGTGATGGGAATCCCTACTCCTATGCTATTTGTTTGATTTGCCATCTTAGTCAGAGTTCTAGGGCCTTATATTTGATTGTCCCTACCGTAATAGCTCTCAAAACAACAAGTCCTACGTATTGATTGTTGTATTTGTCTCCCATTCAGGAATGGGACAAATAGTCATACAATGCCTGCCAACCCAATGCATTTTCTGACCTTTGAATTTGGGCCAAAAATCTATTTTTGACTTGACCACTGGAAATCCCCGTTTTGACAAGTGGACTCCAGTGTCATTGGAGTCCCTGATAACTAAGTTTAATTTACAGCCAATGTCTAGAAATCCCTAAAGTGATTGGGTATTTTCTTTTCTCATGCAAAGATATCCTAGACAATGGCTATATTTTCCCTCGGGGAAGGACTAGAAGAGTAATTACAGCGCACCCTCATGTCAGTATTGTAGCATCTTTCTCAAGGATGCCTGAGCTCCCAATCATGGGTATTTTTACTGTCTTGGGTCTGAAAAATGGATAATAAAATCAATGACTTGCCATTGTGGCAACGTAAGTAAAATTTTGCCCACTAGACCTAAAGGTTTTCCTGTTATAGATGAAGTAATACTTTAATTCATTATCACCTATTTTATTCCTAGGTTCCTACTGATCAATTACACCATGTTGTTGGATTGTGAGGACAGGAAGTATAGGGCAGCTTTCGACTATAACCCAGGGGAGAGAATCAGCCTGGGAGAGTGAGAATCTGCACCGACCGTGCAATGGTGCATCATGATCGATCTCCCACTTCCTGTGGTTCTGTGTGTGGACTTATACATATTCAGGCACACACATATCCAAATATAGAGATTTAGTTTATGGATTAGCAAGGCTCTCAATGTTTTCAACCTATCCCAATTTTTGTTCCCTTTCACCTTTTTAATCTGGCATTAATGCTTGTGACTAAATTTATTTGTCCTGAAAATGGTGGTGACTTACCCACAACTTCAAAATCATGGAAATAGTAAATTTTTTGAATGATTCTCTATTCAGAGTTTTACAAATACCAAAAAACAAAAATACTGCAGTATTGAAAATATTTTTTCATTGTAAATATATCACAGTTATGGTAACTTGTTTTGGTAAATAACCTCTCCCTCCTTTCCTTTTCTCCTTCCATCTTTCCTGCCTTCCTCTCTTTCTTTTTTATCATCTTCCTTTTTAAATCCTAGGTATTGTGTTGGGCAGAAAGCATTTCCTCAATAATATAACCATTACTGTATTTTTATCCTATACCACATTGAATACAAAACTGTATGAAAAGAAGTCATTGATAGAGAATCTGTAACTATTTTTAATGCCACTTTATCCTCACATACAGAGATTTTATAGAAATTGTCCTGTTATTGAGGAGGCAAATAATGAAATGGGATATTGTTACTGTGAGCTAACATGGCTCCCAACTCAGAGATAGAGAACCACGAGTTATACTCAGGCTTGAAACCAACATAGAACATCCGAGATGAAGGAAGAGCAAAGTGATCAAGTCTTGGATTGAAGATGCTTCCACAGAAATTTCTTGCATCACGCCTCAATATCAAGTTACCTAATTTAATGTTGATCATCTGCTGTGAGTCACCATAAAAATTTGTATAAAAGATGGAGAAGGTTTTGACTGAGTTGGATAGACTTAAGAAGAAGATAACTAGAATGGGGAAATTTCAGAAATTAAGGAAAACTGAGTGACAGTTATTAAAACTAATAAAAATCAAAACCCAAAACATTGAAAAGAAAAATCAAGGTGTGAAAAGCTTTTCTGTGGAAAAGTGTTCTCTTGGGCCATGGCAATAGTTGTTTTCTATAGCAATTAGCAGTGAGATCCCAGAGCTGGAGATTATGTATGATATAGCCACTTAGTGGATTTTCTTTAATTAATTATTTACAGATTTGTATAAAGTAAAGAAGAAAATTCTGGAGAAGGTAAAGACCGTGGCCAAGAAAAGTAGTCAGGTTACTCCCAAGGTTTTCCATTTTATATAGAAAGTAAAGAGTGAAGAATTCTTTAGGTTAGGTTTTGAAGCAAAGATAACAAAAAGTCACACTGATCCTGAGTTAGTGTATACAATGGTCCTTCTGACAAGTTTTGTCCTATAGTCCTGTTAGAAGCCAAAGAGCAAATGCTCGACCTTTAAATATAAACACTAGCACTAATGACAGTGGAATTCTTAAAAGAAAATGAATTTAAAGGGCTCATTTACAGTTTGCATATAAAATACAATTCTTCTCAAAAATTATAGAAATCAATGAGTTAACTTTAAACATGTCTGTTGAGGTTATAATTGCAGGTTGCTTGAGGTAAAGAGGTGAATCTAAATTTTACTTCTTTAACTCATAGAATAAAATACAAAAATGGAAAGATTGGTTAATATAAAGCTTTCATTGGTTATTAATTATTCAATTAAAGAAAAGAAAAATATTATCAAAGCTAAGCAGAAAAAGCATGAAGGTAAGTTTTAGTGCTGAGAATAAACAAAGAGACATTTTATTGCATGGTCCAAAGAGAATACTGGAGGAAGTCACTGACATCAAGCAAAGCTGGGATGCAATCTCTATTCACAGATTCCAAGCTTATTAAGTCAGGAGCCAGATGGCTTTTCCAGGACAAAACACAATATTATAAAAGTTAGACCAACCAGGTCTTTGGTTGTTTTATTGAGTTACAAGGAGATGAAGTGAGGGAGAAGTGTTTTTCTCAGTAAGTGTTGGCCTCAGGAATCTCATTTGTTGTTCATAAAGATGGCTTGACGCAGTTACGTGCTGTGTTACTGGTGAATTCAGCAAATGAAGCGTCCAGTGTCGGTGGAAGACTGGCTGCTGCTCCTTTAAAAACTGCTGGCCTGGAGCTAACAAGGGACTTTGACGATATAATAAATAGAGCGGGTCAGATTATATTACATCGAGGACCAGATTATCCTTGGCTCTTCAGTTTTCTTCAAGAGAGTTTTTATACAATCATATAATTCTTGCAGTTGGTCTCTAATGGATGAAAGATGCATCAAGGAGTGTTTACCTTTTAATAAGGCAGGTTGAAGAAAGTCCCATTTGACTGAAAAATACAATATCCGCACATAGCCATCCCGTCTATTTGATTTGGTGTTCTTGGCTTTCCCCTAAGCCAGTATGTAGAGACCATTATGAGGACCATCAATGAAAGCTTTCAATACTACGGGGATGGACACAGATTAGAACAGATCTACTTTATGCGCACAAGTAAGAAGCTGTAACAACTGTCTAAAGAAACACTGCATAATAATTTTTCCCTGCCCAGTTTAAAACCAGAAATCCAACCTAGTGTAAGAAAAGATCATGAAAATGGAAACAGTCTGGAGGCAGCTCAAACTATAGAGTCTAAGGTCCCAGTTGATTACAAGTGATATTCAGGATGCTGTGGTAAATGCTCCTATTTTCAGAGAATGCACCAAACTGACTTTGACTTATAATTAACTTGACTTATCCAGAGCCAGACCGAGGCGTGTTAATTCACAAGAGTTTACAGCCCCTGAGATTCATAAAGATATAGCTAAGGGAAACATTCAATGTCCTCTACCCCGAGTCAAGACAGATATACGTAGATAACCAGATATTTCAAAAATTATTCACTTGTTTATTAGTTCATTAATTTTTGAGATGTAATCAGATCACAGGGGTAGATTTCTAATAAATTTGAAATGCCACAGTAATACCTTATATGTGCATTTCTCTTTCTAAAATTTTTGTTGTTTTTCTGTCTGGCGTTTTCACAAATTTAAGGTTAGACTACCTGTGTGTTTTACTAGTAGCAGATACAGAAAAATCAGAGCTTGGGATAAATAAAGTCCAGGAACAGTATGAGTGGAACTAAGTATAAGCAAATATGTGGACCAGCATCTGAGGGACACTGGAACTTAGCACAAACAAGGAGAGGTTGATGAAAAAGTATGGTGAGCTAAATTAAAACGTGGACTTTGAAAAAGGATGAGATGTCTTGTAAGAACAAAATTCTATGAAGTCTGAAAGGAGTGATACTCAAAGTATAATGGGACTGCACTTAAAAGAATTAACTATGTGAGATAATGGATGGATAAGTTTACTAATTGTAGTAATCATTTCACAATGTGTATAAATATGTTAGGTGTGTCTGTATATACACACATATATATAAAGACACATATATATAGCAGGGCCTCCATATCTGCCGGGTGTTGCATCCATAGATTCAAATAACCACAGATCCGAAGGCTTATGATGGTTGCGTCTGTACTGAACATGTACAGATTTTTTTTGGTCATCATTTACATAGCATTTACGTTGTATTAGATATCATAAGTAATATAGAGATGACTTAAAGTATACAGGAAGATGTGCGTAGGTTACATGCAAATACTATGCCGTTTTGTATAAGGGACTTGAGCATCTGCAGATTTTGGTCCTGGAACCAATCCCCCCCCACAGATACAGAGGGATGGCTGTCTACGCATTGTGAAATGATTATCACAATCAGGTTAATTCACATCATGTATATATCAAGCCATCAGCGTACAACTTAAATACATGTAATTTTTATTTGTTAATTATACCTCAATGAAACTGCAGAAAAAACCCAAAATATTATGGGACCAAAGTCTCAGATTGGTCACTGTGTGTAGTGCTGAGCAGAGTCCTGGGGGAAAGGACAGGATGGCAGTGGGTGTTCATAACACTCAAGGAAGCATCCACATTTAGCGGAGAGATTTTCTAACATTTAAAAAATGGTCATAATTATACTGCGTATATCAGTTAGATGGCAGCTATATCTGCACCATGCTCATTGGATGTGAAGGGAAGAGTGGCGTAAAGGATTGACGGGCTAGTCACTATACTCATGTGCCCAGAAAATGCCTGCCTTGCTCTCCAGGCTGCCTCACATCCTAGTGGAGATGTCTTCATGTCCCTTAGTCTTTTGAAGTATAGATTGCAGTCCTTTGTACTCTCCTATCCATACAGAGATTTCTTGGACCTCGGTGTTCACACTCTCTTCTCCTCGTCCAAGGCCTCATCTTTCTTCTTCTTCTTGGTCAGAGCGTCCCTGACTTTTCATGGCCTGCTCCCCAGGTTGCCAAAATTTGCTCTTTTCATAGATGGTGCTTCTTCTGGCCACCATTGTGGCTGTTCCTACACTGAAACTTTCATCTTTCTTTTTTCTTGTTTTAATTTTCTTTTTTTTTTTTTTGAGGAAGATTAGCCCTGAGCTAACTACTGCCAATCTTCCTTTTTTTCCTGAGGAAGCCTGGCCCTGAGCTAACATCCATGCCCATCTTCCTCTATTTTATACATGGGACGCCTACCACAGCATGGCTTTTGCCAAGCGTTGCCATGTCTACACCTGGGATCCGAACCGGCGAACCCCGGGGCTGCTGAGAAGCAGAACGTGCGAACTTAACCACTGTGCCACCTGGTCAGCGCCTCATCTTTTTTCTTTATCCTACCTCCTCTTGCTGCTCCCCCTAAAAAAAATCTATTTGTAAATATCATGAGTTTACCAAAACACTTCTCCTTTCAGTGAAAAGAAAAGCCAACAATTCTTAGCAATTGGGATACATTTATTAGAATTTCCTTTCTTCGTGGCAGATCCTGGTGCTGACCTTTTCTCATAAGTTCTTTGTCTTCTCCCACAGACACTTTTGACTTTCTTTGTTCTTCTAGCTTCAAAATCAGTAGAGATCGCTGAAGGTCTAGAAAGGCCAGATATTAAGTTCACTCCTAGCCCTGCCACTTACTAAGCATGTGACCCAGGACAAGGTATTTCTCTTCCTTGAGGATATTGACTTCCTCACCTATAGTGGATTTGAAAATTTCCACTGTAGAAAGGCATATGTCATCAATCACTAAATGGTAGTTACACCTACTGTAAAAAAGGAAGAAAAAGAGAAAAAAGTACCAACTCTTCGGGCCCTACCTGGCCACCTCAAAGAGACAGAGTGAAGAGGGTAAAAAAACGATGTTCAGGTATTGACAGTATCTCCTTGTTCCCGTCCGCAACACCCATTCCTCATCTTTCTACTCATTCTCTAATGGGAGAATCAGGACCTGTGTTCAAAGAGAGGTTCAAGTACAGCCTTTTGAGCCCATAAGCAAAACTAATTTTTGAAATAAGCATTAACCTGCTTATGTAAATATTTAAAATCAGTGTAAAGATATATGGAATAAATCAAAATATCAGGAATAGTCATGAAAAAATATCAGACAAACCCAAAAAGAGAAACATTTTATGTTCAGCACTCTTCAAAACATCAGGAATAATTGAGAAGTTTCCTTTGGCCTGCTTTCCTAGAGAGGTCTTCATGCAGGTCATATCTCAAGACAATTTGTCTCTCCTTCTCTCTCTCTCTTTCTTTTTACACACACACACCCCTCAGAAAAAATAAACTGGTTTTACATATCAAGAGTAGTAGCTAACTTTTGAAATATTGCAAACTAAATAATCCAAAAATAATGACAGCCGTTAAACTCAAACTTGTTTGTTTAAACTAAGAATATAATAGATGATACAATTAAGCTGACATATTATACAAAAGGGGTTACATACAAGCCTATATGGCCCAAATATAGGCTTCAAGAGGATGAACTAGCGTATTTAAGCCAAGGATCTAGAAAATTCAAAAAATGGTTGCTCAGCTCCTAAAAAATGGAAAGTGAGCTAGTAGAAGAAAGAAATATACGGCTTATTATGCAGCCTTTCCTATACCCTTAAAGAAGCCTGAGAATTTAATCCTTGATTAAGTATCCCCTGTAACACTAACTCAAAACATTTTTAGGAAATCACTCATACTAGTTCCAAGATACATGAGAGTCCAGTTTAGCACTATGAAGTAGAATAAATCCTGCATCTGTTGTTGAAATTATTTATAGAGCAATGTGGGATCAATACTGAAGAACTGCAGAAGCACAAAAGAACGGGCACTATCATGTTCCCCTTTGGGAGCCTTCGTAGATAACCGTGTATCCATCTAAAGGGACCCTGGAACCGGCTTTCCTAAGCTGGGGTCGTGTACACTTACTCAGCACTCATCATGTGACTGTGAGCGTCAGGAGTGCCCAAGGACTGAGACATTCAAGGACATGCTTCGGAGTCAGAAGAAGACTTTCGTTCTGCTTTACATGGGAATGCTCTGTGGTATTTTGCCCAGGGTCTCTTCTCAAAGCTAGGAAACTTTGGAGATACTTGAAACCTGTTGTGTCTCTGAAAAGAAGATCACTGTTCTTAATAGAATAAACTTGTCATAAGAACTAGAGAATTAAAATGTATTTGATAAATATTCTACGATACTTGGCTAAAGTGGATCACTTTTTTGACGTTGCCATTTCTAGTAATAATTCCTTTGTGTTTAGCCATCCCTACTTCACACTTGGGCATTTTGACTCCTCGCTCTCTCATCCCTCCATATTGGAACAGTCATCAAATCATAGTCATCTATTTCCAGGTGACTCACACCTGTTTCCCCTTAGTCATCTCCCTGCAAGCAATCTGATATGGGCCCTTATTCTGCCAAAAGTTTGCATTACTAATATAACTGCCTAATTGTTTTGCCTTTAGGGACTTATTTTTTTCCTCTGCTTTTTAAAAAAGGAATACTTAGGGCCAGCCCGGTGGCACAGTGGTTAAGTCTGCATGTTTTGCTTTGGCAGCCCGGGGTTTGCCGGTTCAGATCCTGGGTGCGGACCCATGCACCACTTGGCAAGCCATGCTGTGGTAGGCGTCCCACATACAAAGTAGAGGAAGATGGGTATGGATGTTAACACAGGGCCAGTCTTCCTCAGCCAAAAGAGGAGGCTTGGTGGCAGATGTTAGCTCAGGGCTAAGCTTCCTCAAAAAAGAAAAAAAAGGACTATTTACTTAACAAAACTCCTTCAGCACAGTGAGCCTAAAAGAGATTCACAATTTAATGAAAGGTTTACCTCAAGAACTTTAATATGTCATTGAAACACCAAGACCAATGTACTAAAATTATCAATATTGAGTGCTAAACTTCCTAATTAACTTTAAACAAAGTCTACTTGGATATGTTCTACAGGATAGTAAATGAAATAAACACAATATAACAAGCTTACCAAATGCTTTACTTTGAATTATAGCCACAACTCCTCTACTTGTTTTACATTTAAAAAATAAAAAGGATATATTAACAATGTGTAATGTGATACGGTTAAAAAATACAATTAAAACTGCTCTAGCAAAGTATACTTACTACCTTAAGTAAGCTTCTGACTTTTTTGTTGAAAAATATTGAAGCTGAAAATTCCAAAAACAAATCCTTGTTTCTACATGGAATGAATTTTATTAATAGTCATACTTATATAAGCCAACATTTCCTATGTGCTTGTTATGTGCAAGGCACCAATCTGTACACTTTACATGAATTTTTCAATTCAATTTTTCGTAAAAACACTTTGAGGTAAGTACTACCTTTCTTATCCTGTTTTAGTCGTGAGAAAATGAGAGACTAATTCATTTACTCAAGTTCATAACTCTAGGAAATGCTATGGTCAGATTTGAAAACCAGACATGCTGAACACATCACATTTTCTAAATTGTTAAAATTAATTTTGCCCCTTTCTTAAGATTGTTTGAACTGAGCTGATAATCAAGATTAATTGCATTTCTCAAGTATACTTTACTTGAAATATGAGTACCTTCCTTTTGCTCCTTCTATTCCTTCAGATATGTAGCTTTCACTGCCAAAAGTATCTATTTATTAGTCCTTGGTTATCTATGCAAAATGTCTTGGAAAGTGACTGGTATTTTTCTGTAAAAAAAAATATCCACCTCTCCTCTCGTCTCTGAGCTGCCATAATCTAACCTGTGAACTGCTGCAGGACAAACCTGATTACATGAACTGGCTTAGTTACGGGGGTCTTCCTGACCTCTCAGCCTGCCAGCAGAGGTCTGCCGGGCCATCGCATAGCCTTGTTGTATGCTGGCTGGGAGCACAAGCCTGTATTAAGTCAAATCCATCTAACCACTGCTCTCAAATCACTTTTATTTAGCTGGTTCACTTCTGTTTCTTATAATGATTTCTCCCTGTTTATGCAACAATCCCATTTTCTCAGA
Source organism: Equus quagga (assembly GCF_021613505.1). Lineage (NCBI taxonomy): Eukaryota > Metazoa > Chordata > Mammalia > Perissodactyla > Equidae > Equus > Equus quagga. The sequence goes on along the minus strand of NC_060287.1, from coordinate 8,344,716 downwards.
TCTCACGTTTTCCATGATGTCTTCAAAATTCACTAGAGTAATCTCTTCTGATCTTTTTCAGTAATCCAATGCCATTCATATTTTGACATCTATTTTTTATCCTGAAGGTTATATAAATACACCATGCTTGATTAACATTTGATTATTTCTGTTCTGCTGTTAAAGATCAAAAACCAACCTCAACTATTTTAGATAATCCAAATGCTTTTAATATTGTAATCTATTGATGAATGTTTGCTGTTCAAATATGAAAGAAAATGTTTCTTTTATCTTTAACACCATCATTGTTTTCAACTCTGTCCCTTCTTCATCTTGGTAAATAACCACTTTCTTGGGCACTTTTGCAGAAATTCTTCTCAGATACAATAGGTCAAGTGGTAGCTGTAAGTATGGACCAAGTTCTTAGAACAATTGATTGCAATCTGCACTGCAACTTTATCCTTCATATGATGGCTCCTGAGTGGAGAAATGGCCCAAAAGAGACAGACAAGGGAGGATAAGCTTTTATATTTTACAGTATATTTGATAGCCTTTTGATGTTTCTGTCCACAAAATGATGATTGGATTCTCTCTTTTTCAGTTCCTTAATAAATGTTACATTTCCACAAGTTTGTCTCCTAATAGCATATCTGTTTTTCCTAGATATAGCTCAATTCCCCTGAGAATAAGTAAATAATAATATACAATTATAGTGTCCAATATTATCTGTGATTAGAGAGAGATCTTAGTTCTCTGATTTCCTTGGCTACTGTTAAAACCAGAAATATTAGGCAGATAATTGGCAATGTTGCCAAACACTCATTCTCTTATTTTGAACTCTTATTTTTATCCGTGTTTTATAAGAATGATGGAAGACATATCAGAAAAGGTTCGTATACCTAAGAGAGACTGTCTTTAAAGTCAATTATTGGGCTTCCTAAAAGCATTTTTGCTAAATCAATCCTTTCAGGTTTGTTCAAAGTTAGTGATGGAATTACCTTATGGCATTACAGCAAGGTCACTTGCTGTTCCACCTGAATAATGTTAGCAATATTAAGGTATATTCTCTCCTGTGTCTTCTAATGCTTTTGGCAAGTGGACCATAAAAAATTGGATGTCTTTTTTGGTCTAATAGTTGCTTCTTTCCTGCATTCCCCAGGAGCATTCCACAGATTTTGTTTTTTTCCTTCCTGGGGGAGACTTGGTTGACTGAGCTAGGCTTAAGGTAACAGTAAACTTTTATATTAAAATGAATGTATTCCCGTTATGGGATTTATCCAATGATGAAGTTCTCTGAAATATGGTACCTTTCATGAGGTAAAAACTGACAGAATTAAAAAGAGGAATACAGAGTTCAACAATAATAGTTCAAGATGTCAATGACACATTTCCAATAATGAATAGAACAAGTAGGCATAAGAATCAACAAGGAAATAGAACACTTGAACAACACTAGAAATCAAAAAGATCTGATGGGTACATATGAAATACACCACCCAACAATAGCAGAATATAGACGCTTCTCAAGTGCCCATGGAATGTTCTCCAAAATAAATTCTATGCTAGCATATAAAGCAAGGCTAGGGCCAGCCTGGTGGCACAGTGGTTAAGTTTGCATGTTCTGCTTCGGCAGTTTGGATCCCGGGTGTGGACATGGCACCACTTGGCAAGCCATGCTGTGGCAGGCATCCTACATATAAAGTGGAAGATGATGGGCATGGATGTTAGCTCGGGGCAAGTCTTCCTCAGCAGAAAAAGAGGAGGACTGACAACAGTTAGCACAGGGCTAATCTTCCTCAAAATAAATAAATAAATAAATAAATAAATAAAAATAAAATGCCTGCAGATGAATGATATGAAAATGCAAATCCCCAAACTTATGGGAAGTGGCTAGGTCAGTGCTCAAAGAGAAATTTATAGCTATAAAAGCCAATATTAAGAAAGAAGATTTCAAATTGGTAATCTAACCTTCATCTTAAGACACTGGAAAAATAAGAGCAAATTAAACCAAAGCAAGCAGAAAAAAGGAAATAATAAAGAAATCAACAAAATAGTAGGAAAAAAAGAGAGAGCCTGAATGAAACCAAAAATCGGTTCTTCAAAAAGATCAACAGAATTGACAAATGTTAAGTTAGAATGACTAAAAAAAAGGAGAAAATTCAAATTACCCATCTCAAGAATCAATGGGGGATATCACTACTGACATTACAAATATAAAAAGGATTTCAAATACAAGGAACAACCGCATGCTAACAAATTAAATAGCTTAGGCGAAGTTCACAGTTTCCTAGAAAAACACAACCTACCAAAACTGACTCAAGAAGAAAGTGACCATTGAATAGATCTGTGACAAGCAAAGAGATTGAATTAGTCATCAAAAAGGTACCCACAAAGAAAAGCACAAACCCAGATGGCTTCGCTGATTAATTCTACCAAAGGTTTAAGGAAGGATTAATACTAATCTGCCACAAACTCTTGCAAAATTTAGAATAGGAGATGATGCTTTCCAGCTCATTCTATGAGACCCGTATAGACCGGATACCAAAACCAAGCAAAGACATCACAAGAAAATTACATGGTGTACTTGCTTATGCTTTGATGTCATATCTAAGAAACTATTGCTTTACCCAATGTGACGAAGGTTTATTTCTCTGTTTTATTTTGTTTTAAAGTTTTAGCATTTTCATTTAAGTCTATGATCAATTTTGAGTTAATTTTTATGTCCTGAGTCATATGTCCAGGCCACAATGCAGACTGAGTAGGAGAGGATTTAGAACCAGAACATAGAGTGCACACAGGTCGCCATAGACACAGACGCGCATCACACTTGGAGAAGTGACTTACCCTATAACCTTGACTATTCTCACCTGTAAAACATGGAGTATGATTGTATGTTAATACTTTCAATCTCGAAGGGCTGTGACGACTGAGTAAGATGATTGAATTTAGTGTTTATTATAGTATCGCTGCTTGGTTTTTACTCAAAACAGTCAACTAATATTTTTATGATAAGCTGAAATAAAAATTAGAGGCAAAGTTTTAAGTTTTGTAAACTCATAAATGTATTTTAATGCTAGTGTTAACTCTTTGCCCTTATTATAATTTTTTATGACTATTGAGTAACTTCATATAGTTGCATTCCTCTAGAAAATGCTTTTTTCCTGGTCATGTAATATGGTGCATACAATTCAGAATTACCTGGTATGTTTTTTGTCATTGTTGTTTACTTGGGGATACTGTTTGCAGTGGCAACATTGAAAATATATATATAAACCAAAAATAAACCATGGCACTTCCTTTAAACAAGAAAATAAACGTAGAAAATTTTGACTTACCAGTATGAATTCAATTTAACTGAGATGCATCCTCAAGCTTTGGCACCAGGGATGTAATTCTCTTCTCTGGTGACAGCCTTGAGGTCCTGGGATGGTTGTGTTAAGGAAAATCTCTCTTGGAACGTGCTGCAAGTCTGCGAGGTGGCTCATCCCTCTCTCAATGCCTGTAGAAGATGACATTAGTGGAGCCATATTAAAATAGAGCCGGGGCAGCCATTTCAGAGGAATTGCCTTGCAGGTCTTGTTTTCTTCATCTCCCAAGCTGGACCAAACCACCAACATTCCCAGAAGTCTGTAAGGACAAGAATATCCTGTCTGTAAGGACTGATGAAATTAGAATTTGCTGATGACCAGATTGCTAACCAATCAATGAAGTACAAGTCTAGCCTTTTGCCTGATGACCAAAGCTCAAGGCAATCTGTGAAGTACAAACCTAGCCTCACCTCATCTAGCACCAATGAACTCTTCCTTAATAAAACTTACCTCATCCTCCTCCCTTTTTCACATAAAAATCCCAAGCCCCTCTCTTGTAATCAGGACGCTATTTGAGTTTCTACCTGAATCTGTGCTCCCTGAATTGCAATTCTCTGATCCCCTCTTAAACTGGTTTGTGTTTTGGTAGGTTGACACCTCCTTCCCATCCCTAGATTTTAAGAGCCTGTTAGGCTACCCTCTTATCAGTAGAGCCAGAATACTCTCTCTGATAGAGCCATTCTTGTAAGTATGCTAACTTTTCTCTCTTCCTTCTCTTCTCCAGCAGGACACATTTTCTCTCCCATTAACTACATTTCACCGCTAAATTGAATTATTGTGATTCTGTGACTCTAGGCAAATTAGGATTAGGTAGGCCCCATTCACTTTTCAAAAATTACTGATCACATCTCATACTCCATTTTATGGCTTTCTCTAAATTCTAAAGCCTTGTGACCTCTGACAGAAGAAGTGCTTTCGGGATTACACAGACCTAGCTCATTCTAACCCATGCTCTCCAGTGGCCATATTCTGTGTCTCGTGTTCCATTTTAAATCCACGTGCTACTTACACTCACCTCCCCCAGCCTCTCTACTCTTGTTCTTCTGGAGAACATCCAGATGACTTTTTTCTTTGGCTTATTAATTTGGACATCATAAATTTGGGATTTAATTCATCTAATTTTCATGGTATACTTCAACAATTTCCTATGCTCTTTAAACTGTGTTTATTTTTAAAAAATTTTACAACTTCCATATAAAATGTTAATCTTGCTTCCAGGAGTTTCCTCAACAGTGCTCCGGAGGAAAAGCACATGAATCCAATTTGTCAATATCTTTTCAGATTTTTGTTGTTTAAAATATCTATTTTATTAGATAAAAAATAAAAAGTTCTCCTTTGGGCTTAAGTAACTCCGACTGATTTCTGAGCTCTGCAGCCAAAAGATAACCTCTCATTTTCCTGTGAGAGTTCTAATTTTCGCCATGCAACGATATAATTAATTTTAGAATTTGAGTCATTTTCTTAATCTTGAGAACTAAAGGAGCCACCAAATAATATAAAATTGATACTGAGAAACAGGTCATTGTCTTTAGATGATGGCCTATTGTAACATCTTCCCAAAACATACCGAACGATGCTCATTTGCTTAAACCCTAAAACAGCAAATTTACACATCAATTTTTTCCTCAGGTTATTATATACATTTTTTTGTCCTTAATATTGCCATTAGAAATCACAAATTGCTTTCAAAGTAATCTCAGCCCAGATACCCTGTGCGTGACATGGGAAATGGGACCTTAAAAGCGCTCCTTCCCTATTCGTCTCCTGATTTTCTCTGCGCTAGTCACAATTAGGAAAGCAGCAGCTGCTTCCATTTATTGCCTCACTGTTCCAGAGTTACATTGGACATAGATGATAATGCCCTTCCTAGGACCTCTTTAAGGAACATGGAACTGAGTCTGAAAGAGAGCAAGGAAAATATCTGTGAAAGCATCTTGCTTTTAATTGGATAATTCAAAAGATCTAGTAGCATCCGGAACTGGTTAGAGCTCATAGTAACTGAGAGCGTTGTTCTCTCTGTGATACAGAAAGACAAAGAGTGAAGACATGTGAATACTCTAATTAAAAAACAAAAATGTGTAGGCATGCTGTCAGGCCAGAAGGAATTTTAATATACAAACAGTGCCTGCATGTGTTTGACACACACAGTGACAGTTTGAAAGGCTTTTTACATTCACCACATTTTCATTAAAATTGAGCATGTAAAACTAGACATTCTATTACCAGATCATAAAACCAATATATCCTTCGTTGTTTCTTGAAACAAGATTTTCACAAATTTTCAGCTTTAAGGATGCAACCTTGGGAAAGGTTCTGAGGGGCCAATCAAAAGTTAATACAAAAATATGCCAAAGGAAAAGATTTTTAACTTAAAAAAGAGTCGTTTTGTTCTTTAAACAATGTTATTCAATAGAAATAAAATGCCTAAGTTTGCATGAAGCTAGGCAATAATCATATTTATTCTGAGCATCATATTTTAATGATAATACATTAAAATTTTGGTTTACAATAATGTCAGTATATAGAAGAAAACTATTTTTTAATCTGCTTTTAGGAGAAAGAGAAATCAATCCAAGAGCAACAAAAATAAATTTCAGACTAGATTCAAAGTAAGTTAGATTCTGAGTTTATGTCTGTGGTGTTGATCCCATCCTTCATTTACTAGCACGTCTTTCTCGTCTACCCTCAATCTGTCCTGCTTTACTGCCTCTTTTCTTTCATTCACTAAACAATATGGTAGCGTCTTACCTAGCTAGGTTATTTCTATAGATTTCATTAACAAAAGTTGATATTCAAAAAGATTTTAGTGTTACCAATTATCTTCATAATAAATACTCCTTTCATTCCACTTGTTTGAAGTCTTACTTAAAGGTGAAAGGAAAGCCACAAGGAGGATGAAAAACTGACATAATGGCATCACGCACTCGTTATCTAAGATTGTATTCTGACATTTGCTTTGACGCCAAAGGAAATTATTTCCACAGTAACTAGAGAAACAGATTTACTCTGGTTTAGAGCCATTTCTATCAGTGATTACTGATAAGGAATATATTTGATACTTTATAATGAACACTAATTACACCAACTGTGATGCAACAAATTTGCAATGGTGTGACCCCGTTTGGGCAGTCAGATTTGCATAGTAATTTGAACTCGTACACTCCTGTAAGTATTAACTCTCACTGTTTTAATAACAAATATTGATTAGGCGTCTACATTGGTCCAGGGACTGAACTAATTACCATACAGTATTAATATAAATAACAGTCTATAGAATTATAAAAGTTGGAAAAGACCTATAGAAGCTAGAATTAGGTTCAGTAAGATGGAATTAAGGGAATTGCAAGTAACCAAGCCCGAAACAAGACAACTTTGAATCCTAAAATAAGTCCAAAAAGTCAGAAACAGACTTATTAGGAAACTGATGGGCTCTACCAGATGCTGAGAAAGCATTATGAAGGAGTCACTATGACAAATACCAGTCAGACTTTTCAAAATCCCATTGTTCAGACAACATAAAAGGTTATTTCTACAATTATAGGCCTGTAGTGCAAGGCAAACACTCTCTGAGTGGTGGTATCCTAACATTTCTAATTTTTGAGATCTGAAAAATTATTTGACACTCAGTTTATAGCATTATTGGATATAGAGTAGGTATTATTCCTGGCATGGGAAAGAGAATAGGTTAGAAGAGTAGAGGCACTGAAATCAGAGAACGAAGTGAAACGATGAATGTTACTTACTTTACCCTTTCACTTAAATCAGGAACACTGAATATGGGACACAAGAAGCTATGCAAACCCCAGTCTTCCAACCCTGGCAGGCACCACTAGCTGACCAAAGTCCTCTTTTCCATTAACCTAAGATACACTTCAACCCAGAATTCTGAAGCCACTTTTGTGGCTCAATGTAGTTCAAAGTGAATTTAATTGTCCCAACATTTCCTCAGACAGGAAGAAACAGGAAAAAAACAAAAAACTGGCTTGAATCAATAGTGCTGTATTATCAGAAATTATAAGCCCAGAAAAAGGACTAAATACTACAGAGCCACCAAAATAATAGAGAATTTGGTTAATGCCAAGCCTTGTCTGTGGCAGCAATGAATGCACAGATATGTCCCCGATTATCCTGGGGTTTAAATAACAGAGGCTCAGATATTCCCACTCATGTATAGAGCGTGCTAGGGGTTTCCTGTTGTCCTGGATCCTAAGATTTTAGAAACCTTTGGTGTACTTTCACCCTTCAAATTAATGTTTGGCCAAGAATAGAAAGATATGCTGTGAACAAATGTTCATATGTTATGAACAAACAAATGGAAATCAAACGGTACTCCTCAACAGTAAGCAAGCCATATTTATCACAACTTGAGAATTGTTTATTATTATTGGTAGAGTCAATGCTCTGTACTTAGCGACTCATAATTACCCCTATGTCTTTGCAGATGCTGCTTGCTCTGCCTATGACAGCTTTCCCCAGCTTCCACCTCTCCAGGTGTCTGACTCCTTCAGGATTCAGCTGAAGAGTTACTTTCCCCAGGGAACGTGTTCCCATTTGTTCAAGTTCCATTAGTTGCCAGTTGTCCAGGATCCTCTGGAATTCTACAAATCTTGCTTCTATGGCACTTTTCACACATGTTGTGATTGATTGTTGCTGTGTTTATCTGCCTACCACAGGGGACCATGAGACCCTTAAGCATATAATCTATTTCTACCAGACACCTTTCATTATAACTGGTAATATCTTTAATTATAACAGATAGAGTGAGAAAGTGGCAAGGAACGAGAGCAGAGAGATGGGAAGGAGTAAGTAATAAAACTAGTAGACATCTCAGATGTAATAAGTACACAGCAGAACACTTGATTCTCTGCTCCTGCCAATACCGCTCTGCCCTTGGATTTCCTTTTATCCTGAAATGGCACTACCATTTACTCAGTTGTTCAAATCTGGATCTTTGTAACAAGGAGTCTGACTCCATTCTTGATGTTTGACCCCTGATAGCTTTTAAGACTCAGCACTCCCTTTTCCCCTTGTGCCTCACTTCTGGGAAAACTGATAAGAAACCCTGGTTGCTGCCTCCTTCTGCACAGGCAGGAGATTCAGACCACGCATGGGAAGTCTCACCAGAGCCCCATGCCTAACCACAATAAAACCCTGAGCCAGTCGCCCTTCCTGGCATTCTCAAACCATTTCAGACTTGCTTGAAAGGCCTGCCCCATCCTTTCCAGCTACCTCAATTATGTAAGTAGTGAGCCTCTTAGTGTGGATTTGGCATCATCAGTCTGGATAGCCAAACCAAATTTGGGGGGGGGGTCCCTTCTGCTTTGGAGGTTGACTATGACAATTTTACAAGTTATCCTTAATTCCTTTTTTCCTCATACACCTAACAAAATACTCAATCCACACCTATCAATGCTACCTTCAATTCATATTCCTAACCTCTCCCTTTTCATGGCCTCTTAAGTCTGAGACATCATCATAACTCTTGGGCTATTTATCACCATCCTGCCATTCTTGCCTCTCAGGAATTCATTCAAACACAATCACCACAACAATGTTTCTAAAAGATAAGTATATCTACTGACCTTTCTACACATTTCGAATAAAATTCTAATGATTTAACACCTACACAAGCCCCAATCTGAAGGCAGGAAAGATGACGTCGCAGCTCAACCAAACAAGCAGAAAGACAGTGAGTTTTCCCTTTCTCTGCCTTTTTGTTCTCTTCAGGCCCTCAGTGGATTAGGTGATGCCCACTCACTTTGGGGAGGGTCATCTGCTTCACTCAGTCTACTAATTCAAATGCTAATCTCGTTTGGAATCACCTCATAGACACACTCCATATGACGTTTAACCAAATATCTGAGCACCTTGTGACCCAGTCAAGTTGAGACATAAAATTAACCTTCACATCACCATTTCCTAAACTGTTCCATCACATTCCATCCCTTTACCCTGCTATATTTTTTATTACATTTATTACTTCATTCTATTGCATTGTATTTTCTTTTTTACTTTGTTGAATGTATCTCCCAGTAGAATATATATTTCAAGAGGCAGCCTTCATCACTGGAATATACCCAGTACCCAGAACAGTGTCTAGCTCATAGTATACACTCAATAAAATATGTGACGGTTAAATGAATAAGTTAACAGACGTATCTCCAAACACCTGTACATATCACATACACACACACATATACACACACACACAAGCCAAACTAATTGTATGTAATGAGGCTGAATAAATGAGGAAACAATCTGAATCAAATCTGAAAAAGTCACAAGTCCAGCCAGCAAGCTTTAGAGAAAAGTAGCAAAAGAGTATATAGAAAAAAGCCACAATCGCAGCCTCAGCAGATTCATTGTCAGTCTTCTCTTGACCATCAACATTAAGAGAATGCAGAATTAGGGTATGATGTCGGCTTCCAGTCATATTATCCTTCTAGTCCATGCACAATTGAAATGTTATTCTATTATACACGGTTTCTTCAGTTTCCTCTTTTATGCAAATAACTCACTTATGAAAATTATTATTTTTATTGTTAAGGTACCCATATATTTAGTCACATAAAGAAGTCCCTGGCATCTTTTGACCTCTCCTCTATGAAAGGGCATGAGCTCTCAGCTAACCACGTAGCTATTGATTGTGTCGGGCTGGTCTTCTAGAGTCCGCTCCTCATGCTTTTTGAACCAGAAAGAGAACTCGGGAGTTTCCGGGAGAGTGGTTAGAACCCTGGACTCATTAGTGCAGCTGCAGGATTGGAGAGAAGCTTCACGAGATTGTTTCCAGGTGGTAAGAAATGAAGACGTCTCCAATGCATAGCTGGGACGGAAGGAGACTGACTCGTTTCGCTGGTAAAACATAATCTCTCTTTGAAGCCAGACTACAGCTATCTACTCAGGTAGATTATTGGAGCAGAGAAAGGTTTTTAGTCAGTCCAAGCACTTGAATATCTGCACAATATAAGTTTGGGAGGTTTATGTTTCTCTGTGTGTGTGTGCTCGCATGTGTGTGGTGTGTTTACTTTTTCATTTTCTCATTTTGAATCTTCATTTAGAAAACTGCCAGATTCAATAGTGCTCAGAAGAATAAAACTTAAATTATTTTTGTCCTTTCTCAGTCAAAAGTTTTAAAGAAGGAAGACTACCTCCAAAGAACAAGGAATGCAGTACCAGTGCCCATTTTTATGAGTGAATCTCAAGTGGAAGGTGACAGACAGCAGAACAAACACTATAAAGCATAGTGGCTAAGAAGACAAGCTTTGGAATCCAGCAGGGCAGCATTCAAATTCTGCTTCTCTCATTTATTGTAAGATATGGAGAAATGATTTAATTTAATATCCTCAGTATTTACAATAATTCTAACACAACTCACCTCATCAGGTTATTATTATAGGATAAATAAAATATGCATTCAGAGTGTTTGGCACAGAACTTAGCATACGGTAGGAGCCATATTACAGGAAGTCAATCTTAAGATCATTGATTGATATAAACATCTACCATCTCCTCTAAAATTTTAGAGGTACAAAGGATTGTGTATTATATCTTCTGAAATGAATGTTTCACTTACCAACCCGTATATACCAATAAAACCATATTGTAACATAATGATAATTCTTATTCGCATGTGGAAATTTACCAGAAGTATGTGCTCAGAGATGCTCCTTAGTACACAGTAGATTACAATATCAAATACCTATAGGAGAATGAAAAAAGAAAAAAAATAGCAGCAATTTTTAAGTTTTGTTTCTTGGCAATCTCAGTTTTCTTGTGTTTCCTATTTTTGTTCTGTTTTAAAGCCCATGCCTTCCTTCGACAGGTTTTACAGCCTGATTGCCTTTAGGGTTGCTATTTGACAGAGTTCTTTCATAACCCACCACAAGAAGAAATTAATTTTATTTTACTCAAAACCTGGATCAATAATTTTTAATGCTTTTATGCATGATGATTTTTTTTTACATATCCTAGCAGGAGACAGAGAGAGATCTATATAGTAAATCTTAAAGCAACTTTATTTTCAAACACATGAGAGTAAAATCAGCTGGAAAGCTTGAGAGCACAACAGCTATGAGAGAGTTTAGAAGAAAAGAACAATGTAAAAACAAGTGAGTTGTTGTTGTTGCTGTTGTGTCTCATAGACAAGATACAAGAAAACAAAGAAAGCCAGGCTAGGCTCTGATTGACTTCTAAGCATTCAGTTAAAATTGTGCAAGATGGTATAAAGCCATCAAGAAAGCCACTGAGGAGGATGAATGCTTAGCCTCAACCATCTGTTCCCTGTGGGGGAAGGGTATCTTCTCAATCAATAAGTTGTCTGCTTTGATCCATGGCCTGTTGTCCTGAGTTACTGCAGGAATCAAGCCAGGCTTCAACCTCAACTCACTCCCTATTTAAGTCCCTGATACTTCAGTACATTTTATTCTAACCTACTTCTGCTGGGTAACTTGGGGGGTGAGTATCTCCTCCCGTATTACTAAGGTATTTACTGATGATCTTCTAATAAATTCAAATGTAATAATCCTCTTCTAACTTTAATTATACTCAAAATTTTTACCCTTCCTCTATTTTTAAAGGCAATTGATTCTTTTATTTATTTATTTTTTCTGGCCCTGAGCTAACATCTGTTGCCAATCTTCCTTTTTTTCCCCCCAAAATTGTATTCCTAGTTGTAGGTCAGTCTAGCACTTCTATGTGGGATGCTGCCACAGCATGGCTTGATGAGCGGTGAGTAGCTCTGCACTCAGTATCTAAACCGATGAACCCCAAGCTGCCAAAGCAGAGTGAGTGAACTTAACCTCTTGGCCAAGGGCTGCCACCCCGCCCCCCATATTTTTAAAATTATCTATTCCCCACACTGTTAAATTGAAATATAGAATTTAAGCATAAATTTGAGAAAATTTACAGTTTATATCCCAATATATTGTATGTGGTAACATTTCATTAAATATGTGTTTATTAAACCTCAAGGCTGCAGATTTAGTTCATTTCATTTCTGGAAAGTATCTGCCATGTGGGTGAGTTGACAAAGCTCATCCACATTAATAAACCGATCAATCAAATCAGAAGTAATTTATTCCAGAACAACCTAACTTTATTTTTAAATTCTAATAAATAGGTTAATAAGTAACATATGAAAACTTTCTCCAACTAAATTCTAGTTTTAAAACAGAAAAAAGCCCATGCCAACCTCCTCAGGATGTCTCGTTAAATCTCTCCTGTTTTCCTCTTAGGGGTCTTGGCTTTAGGATTTTAGGAGCAGTGCATTCCTAACGGTGCCTCTGTGTGTTCCCCTGCAGGGCCTCCTCCCTGGGATAACACACCGTGGTAAGATCCATGAGAAGCATGCCTTTCTGCTGCAAAACAGGAGAAAAATGGCTGTGAGAGGAGAGGTAGAAATCCACGGCTAGTAGATAGACTCTTAGTCCCGTCACTTTTGGAGAAGTCCACCTATGGAATTGAGATCTTGAAATTGCTATCCTTGCCCCAGCTAACATCTGGAAAGCCTTCCTTTTCTTTAATTTGAAGATTACGACTTAAATCTTCCACTTTGTTTTTTCCACAATCTCTATTAAACTTTTGATGTGATCGTGTAAAATCACTGAGTTGCAAAACGTTTGGAGACAGGATGTGTTGTCCAGATATTTTTAATTAAAGAGCTGGAAGTGAATTCCGAAAACTACATTTGTATGTCTGAATTCAATAACTCACACATTCTTTTTTTAATTTAAAAAACTTTTTTTTTAGAGATTGGCACCTAAGCTAACAACTGTTGCCAATCTTCTTTTCTTCTCCTTCTTCTCCCCAAAGCCTCCCAGTACCTAGTTGGATATTCTAATTGCGAGTGCCTCTGGTTGTGCTATGAGGGATGCTGCCTTAGCATGGCTTGACAAGTCGTGCCATGTCCGCGCCCAGGATCCAAACTGGCGAAACCCTCTGCCGGTGAAGAGGAGTGCGTGAACTTAACCACCTGGCCACGGGGTTGGCCCACTCACAGAAAATTTGACCAAATTCTTAAATAGTTGACTTACGAGGCCCAGGGCACCAGTGATATTGATTGCCTCAATCACATCGACTTGGCCTTATCTCTGATCCCACTCAAGTCTTGGGTAAATGGTACCATGCAGACATCCCAGGCCAAGATTACTTTAAGCTGACAGGTCCTCACGTCACATACATGTCATCATTTCATTTTCAGCCCTGGGACGACTCCTCCGCAGTGGACACTTGCAGCAGCAAAAATGCTTCAAAAACATGGGGAAGTTATTCAGGAGCAATCTTCAACCAGTGAAAAGTAAGCGCTGACGGACAGGCAAATACCATTTCAAAGCATTCTGTGGCTTTTCGGAAGGTCTCAGCTGAAACAAGCTCCTCATGCTGGTGACCTGAATAACTCTCCCTTATATGGGCTTTTTCTCCTTCCGCATCTCACTCTCTATTTTCCCCAACTCCTATTCTCTGGGATAATATAATGAGTTAATTTCACACAAGACCTTGTTGCAAGCTGTGCATTCAGAGAAACACAAGCTAAGGTATTACTAATAGCAGTAATCTTAGCAAGCAGACCCTCAGGATTCCCGAACTGTTTCACTTACTCAAAAAACAGTAAGAAAGGTTCCTCTGCTAACGGGGAATGAGATGATGATAACGCCTGGCCCCTGACACTTTCGTTAAGATACTCATCTGTGGCAGATTGGAATAAAGTACAGTTACAGCAAGAAGTGCTTAGACTACGCACTTGAACAATTTTGTATTTGCCTTGCTTAGTCAACTACCTTGAAAACTTTGTTAATTGCTTTGTTAACTTCTTTTAGAAGTCACCTGTAAAGAGAAAGGACAAGTTCAGTTCAATCAAGTGTCAGCTCAGGAATGCTGTGACAACCAGAAGTTCTGCATGGCAGTGTTTAAAAAAGATTCTTGTCTCAAGGGTCTGGGGTAGACTGGGACATACCAGTTCACTGATGGGTCTGAAGATGGATTGCTGTTGCTCTACAAACCTACTCAGAGATATTCTGAGTTATAAGTGGTTTATTGGGTTGTTTTATTTTATATAGAGGAAGGATCAGCCTGAGGCAAAAATACACATAAATGCCTTGGTAGTGACAAATGACTTGAATGGTTGATCAGGGGCCTTGGAGGATCTGATAAAAGGTAATCAGAGAAGGGGAATACAAATGGACCTACAGAAGCTGGCAAAAGACATACGTATTTTTGTGTCTCATGTTAATGCCCAGCAGAGATCATTCACTGCACAAGAAGCACTCAACCAGCCAGGTGGACAGGAGGATCTTTACTTTAAGGAAAGGATCATTACTTCCCATCCTTCCCATTTCTTGTGTGATGAGCCCTTCAAAAGCGGATCAGTTGTAGAAGAGATGAAGTCTGTGCATTGGTTCAGCAGCTTGAGTTCCTTCCAACTAAAGCTCATCTCACTACTGAAGCTGCGGCTGAATATCCAATTTGTCATCAGTAGGTGTCAACCGATATGGCATGTGCCCTTGTTATTAAACAACTAAACAAAAATATATAATAATATGATAGGTAGGGATTGGTGTTACAAGAAAAATAAGACAGGGTATGATGACAGTGTCTGAGGGAGATGAGTGTTTCTATTTTCTTTTTAACAGATTAATAAAAATTGTTTTTCAGATAAGGTGAGATTAGACCAGAGATCTAAAAGAAAACAGCAGAAGAGGAATTTGGATAATTGCCGAAAGCACATTTCAGGAAGTGTGAAATTCAAGTTCAAAATTCCTGGGGCTGAAGGAGGCTCAGTGTGATGGAATAATAGCCAGGAGTCCAGTGTGGCTGGAGCATCTGAGTGAGGAGGAGAGTATTAAGACATGAGGACTAAAATACAGTGAGAGGGATGATTTTAGGAGCATTTATAAAATTCAGAATTCAAAAGTATTTTTATGAGTGAAATGAGAAACCATTGGAGAATTTGAGAAGAGAAATCCTACGACCTGGTAATTCAAAGGGCTCTCTCAGTGAAGGGTGGAGGGCACGTCTCCTCTGTGAGCTAATATTAATACCAAGGGTGTTATATAGGAAGCTACGTAAAAGGCTCATAGAGAGATGACCACGACTTAGACTAGGTTAGTTCAGGGAAAGGTGGTGAGGAGAAGTGGTCAACTCTGGATGTGCGTGTGCACAAGCACACTCATGCACATGTCTGCAAAGGGTTTAACTAAATGAGAAGAGAGATTGAGAAGGCTGGGCTCAAAAGTCTCTTTCATCTCTCAAATTTCTTATAAATGTCAAAGACATTAATGAGAGAAATATATTTTTTCTCTGTATATTTGATTAGTAACCCTCTAATTTGGATTAAGTACACATATATATATAAACCTACATAAACATACGAATATGCAAAAACTACATATCTCCTAATTAGATTCATGACTCATTTTCCTTCTATCTTTTAATTATATGTAAATATTTGGGTAAATGTGATTTGTGACCTGAATGTTTTTTTCCACGTCTCAGAGATTCCTTAAAATCTCACTCACAGCTTTGAATTTAGAATATTTGTTTTATGTTTGCATTTAATGTTCATGTACTATTATTGGTTTGGTTTTTCTTTCTATTGTCAGTCTTTTTATATTTTTTTAAAAGGAAATATAGAAAAGGAGGAGACTTTTTCAAGCTTACAAGTTACTGCTTCAAAAACAGAGGCACCGTTACTGTGACTTCTGGAAGAGATTGCTTTTATGTCATGATTTCAACTGATGTGCCTTCAGAAAGCGTGTGACCTGGATACATCATGGTGATGTGTGAGGTGCCACGGCTGAGATGTGATTCATTTCCACATAGACACATTGTCTTCAACTTCTACAGTGAAGTTTATTGAAAAACGCATTTGTTAAAAAGATCAACTTTCTTCTCTCAATAATTTTTTTCCCTTTGATGTTAACATTTATAGCCCTTACCCTGGCTTTCTACTAGTATTTCAAATTAACATTTGAAATGACTTCCCTATAGTGCAGAGCCCGGCACCAGGGATGGGAACCTCCATTCACCTTAGGGAGCCCATGGTGAGCTCTTGAATCCCAGCTCTACTTTCTTCTCCCAAGAGCTACAAATTCCTGGCTTTGAAAACCTCTCAGGGACCACTGCCATGCAGAGCTCTCCCCAGTGATTTCTTCTAACCTTCCTCTGCAGCTGCCACTTATATATTTTCTATCACTCCGTGGCTTAGCAGATGGAGTCATTAAATAATAATGAATCTTTAGAGTTGGACTCATCACTGTAATGAAATTTCACATAAATGCTCCTTCCACCAAAATGTAATATGCTTAGTTGGCACAATGGTTGTGCAGTTAAACACAGAAGAGAAAGCAATCCTTAATTCTATATGCCTCACCTCAAGATATTCAAATAACATTTTGCAAGTCACTTAACCTATTTTTTCTTTTTATATATGCGTTCATATATATATATGAAAGTGGTGGATGTATTTTTATACAAAATGAATAAAGATGCTTTTTTGGATAAGGTGAGAGTACAGCAGAGACCTAAAAGAAAAGAGGAAACAAGGAATACGGATACCTGGAAAAAGCACATTTCAGGAAGTGAGAAACTCAAGTCCAGGATTCCTGGGGCTGAAGCAGGCTTAGTGTGACAGAACAATAACCAGGGGGCCAGTGTGGATGGAATATCTGAAAGAAGAAGAGATTATTAAGTACGATGTCCAAAACATGGAGAGATGATTATAAGACCATTTATAAAATTCTAAGTTTTTATGCTTGTATTCATATATGTATGTATGATTAAATATGTATTCATAATTATTTAGACAATGCCTCAGATCAACACTCATACATTCACGTAGACATGCAGGGTATGTGTGTAGGGTTGTGTGTAGCACTGAGAGAAAAGACAACTTCTACTAGGGAACCCGTTGCTCTGGTTACCTGTTTTGTCGTAGAAAAAGATTTTTTAGATGGGAAGAAACAGTAGGCAGCATCCAAACCCAAAGTTCAATTTATGGATGAGAAAAACAAAGCCTGGGGAGGTGAAATGACCCATCCAAGGACAGACATCTAATTACTGGGAGAGCAAGGGTGAGAACCCAGATGCCTGGGCTTTCAATTAAGCATCTTTCATCTGCAATACCATAGTGACTAATGATTAGGATGTTCAAAGACTAACAAAATAACGGCTTCTTTCTGAAAAAAAAAAAAAGTAAAATTTACAGAAATACTTAATAGATGAAGACAGCTACAATTTACTGTTAGGAAAAAATATGCAGCACGCAGCATACTTGTAAGTTCTCGAATTATGAACAAAACTGATCCCCTGAATAGTATCCTCAAATTGAAACTAGTAAATCAAATGTAATTACTTTGCAGCTATTTAAATAGGATTTGCTGAGAGGGATAGCCTCAGTTTTACATAGGAGCTGATAGGACGATTGAAGTCAATATATCCCCTCTGGCTAACATTGCATCTGCTGGGCAAACTTAAGAGTTTTCTCAAACTTCAGAGATGAGTAATGTGAGTTATTGCCCAGATGGATGATGATTATTCACTATAACCATCCACCATTGCCCCCCAAACAAGGTATCTTTCTGGATAAGATATAAATATTAATGAAAGCTTCTGTTCAGGAATCAGTGCTGAGATCAGAAGAGTATGAAGAATCTGGACCTTTGTAGTGAAATTAGCCTCAGGGGGAGTGGATATATCTGGGCTATGCTGGGTCACCCTAGCAATCATGAAGGGGTGACAAACCTCAAGAATCCAGTAAGAATCATTTACAAAGGACAGAAATCCTACTGAAGACAATGGGAAAAGCAGGAACATTTGCCTTGGTGTGCCATGGAAATGAGGCATAAAATTAAAGAAATACTCCAAACATACATTTTGCATAAGATTAAAAAAAAAGGGAAAGTGAAAAATACGTCCATTGAAAATTACTCAGGATGCACACAGAGCAAAGTGTCTCTTTCAGCCATGTACACTCCACCCATCTGACTCCCTTTATTTTTAGTTTAAAGGAGACACTGATTTCAGAACTTCAGTATGACTGAATGATAATACAAAATCCAGAAATAAAGACCTTTGAGCTTTATGTGGGCACATTATCCCCCCTTCCATAACAGCTAAAGACTGTTTGTTTGTTGCCTTGGGAAACGTGATAAATACATGGCAAGCGATAGGATATATTGGAGCATATGAGGAAGCCATTTGGTTTAAAACTAATTCAGCCTGATCTTGATTTTCCAAAAGGGCCTGATGTGGCCTGTTGAGCATGCATTGTGCATCTGCTTTAGACGCTTATGATGTCCCAAAGACAAGAATGATTCCCTTAAAGATAAGGATGTGGTTTCTCCTCATATTGGCATTTCCTTAAGGATAGGCGTCTCTTCCTAGAAACTAAGGATTCATTACTGACCTGGTGTGTTTGCTTTGTGACCGCGGACCCACTGTGCCAGCAACAGTGTCCTGTGACTGTTGTAAACAAGACATTCCTGTCATATGTAAAGTATGCTCCCTGTTCCAAGGTGGTATATAACCACTCTGTACACGCCACTTTGTTGGCATGTTTCCTTGCTTGGGGAAGGAAGCCCCAGGGCTATAGTCCTCAGACCTGGCTCATAATAAGCTCACCCCAATTTTGATTTATAGATTGATTATGGATTATTTAAAGTTTTGCTTTGATTGAAAAATAAACAAAAACATAGCACATGAGTTTGTAGCATTGTTTATAAGTCCTATTAAAAAAGAATGAAACTAGGGAAACACACATTTCTTAGACAAGTATTTTCATTAACCTTAAGCCATTAATTAGCAAGCAGCTGGATTATTTGTGGAAAAAGGAGAATTCTTCAAAGATGGCTGAGAAATTATGTCCTTGGGATTAGAAAGAAGATTCTGTGACTGTAATCATTGGATAGAGGACTGGAATACGTCATAGCTTCTGAGCCACAGCATCAAGAAAGTAAAAATACAAGCATTAAGAGAGTAACAAACAAGGCTCAATAATATTAACAAGAAATATTCCTTCGGCTCAAGTCTTCCAGCTAAATTTTCACTTTAGCCTGGTCTCAAATGCCTCCCAGAGAATTCTAGGACTTCTCCAGAGGAGGTTTACCTGTGCTTTTGGAGGACTCTTATTGGTATCCAGTTGGCATGCTAACCACCTCACTCCTACCCCATCTATCCCTAGCACACTTTGTTAATCCTTTTTCCTGGGCAGTCTGGGAGCACCTGCCAACTCTGAGATTGGCAATGCTTAACATGGAGGGTGCCGATGTCTGCCTTGAGGCATTGTTTCGTGTTGCTGCCAAAGCATCTGGCAATGCTTTCTATTGCTGCAGAGGCTGCTGGCATCAACACCATAACTGCTTTGTGCTCTCAATGTCCCAAGGAGATGTTAGAGCTTTTACTCAATTGTTAATTACAGGCATTAAAGACACAAGCATAACCCTATGGGGGACCAGAGGAAAGAAGCTCTAAATGACTAACTCAATTCTGATTAAGAATCAATCCTCCTCTCTTGTGCCGGTCTTTGAGCAAAATTTTTGTAACCAATTTTTCTTAACTGAAATAATATTTTGCCAAGAAGTTCTGCATTTCTCTCTCTAGAAATGTCTGAATGCATGAGAAAGCATGGACTCAAGCAAGAATTTCAGCTCCAGGGACGATAAAGCTAAGAGAACTATCGAGGAGTATAAAAGTCAAAAGAAATCTCAGCTTTTAATGATTGGAAGCATTTACGGAATAAAAAGAAAAATCAAATTAAGGAAGTTATTTGCAGACAAGCAATTTCACATCAGCAGCCTTTGAAACAAAGGAAGCCATAGGAATTCTGTACAAATTGTTCTAGACATCTTCCCTAAGAAAAACAAGCAAATTAATAAAAAATCTGAATCCAGGTTTGGATTAAAATTAAAAGTTATTTAATACTACATTGGAAATAATTATCAGTTAAAATAAAATATTAAATTCATTTTTTTACTGATCACAAAGCGTTTTTGTCAACCCAAGACTTAACTATATTATGCTAGAGTCTGCTTTTAATAAAAAAATTTTCTGTATGGAAAAGTCAAAATTCATGTGTATATGACCTTCATTCTGGAAAATGCTATTGCTTGAAATTAAGCCTTAAGGCTAGTATTTGCAGGACTCGGGAGACACAATCTATAATAATCAACTAGAACTGAGTTCCCCACTGTTTGAGTCAACCTGCTCATGGAGCACTTACCCTGTACCCTAGATGCGAACTTGGGAAAATTCCATGATTTCTTTAGTAGATTTTTTGGTAACTCAAAGTTTTAGTGTCAGCTTAAATCACAAACACAGCCTTCATAATTAAAATACCAGCCCTAAGGGACAGCCTGGTGTCATAGTAGTTAACTTTGCATGCCTTGCCCCACTTCAGCAGCCCAAGGTTCGCAGGTTTGGATCCTGGGCAAGGACGTACACACTGCTCACTGTGGCAGTGTCCCACATGCAAAACAGAGTAAGATTGGCACAGATGTTAGCTCAGGGACCATCTTCCTCAAGCAACAAGAGGAAGATTGGCGACGGATGTTAGCTCAGAGACAGTCTTCCTCACCAAAAAGAAAGATACTAGGCCCAGAAACTAATTAATTCATGACTTAAAGTGAAGCTTCTTCTCTCAGCAATCTGAGATCTGCAATAGCGAGGCAGCTGCTCTAGGAAATGGGGTCATTGTGAGCTGCTTCTAATTTTCTCACTCTGGTCTTTCTTCTTAATCAGCCTTGCTAGAGGTTGATCAATTTTATTAATTTTTCAAAGAACCAGATTTTGACTTTATGATTCTGGCGTGTTATTTGCACGATTTATCAATTTCCACTTGTATTGTATTATTTCCTACTTGTACTCATTTTGAGTTTAAATTACTCTTCCTTTTCTCGTATCTTAAGCTGGAATCTTTGATCTTTATTTTGTAGTATGAGCATTTTAACTTGTAAGATTTAAATCTAAAATATACATTTTTTTTCTGTTTTAGATAGATACACAAATGGATAAATACATAGATAGATACCCCACAAGTTTTTGTATGTTGTGTTTTCATTATTGTTCATTTTGAATTGTTTTCTAATTTACCTTGTTGATTTTTATTGGATCGATGGATTGTTTAGAATTGTTTAACTTTATTCCCACAAATTTGGGATATTCTAGATTCCTTCTTGTATTGCTTTCTAATTTTATTCAGTTATGGCCACAGAATATATTTTGTATGATTTAAAGTTTTTAAAATGTCTTTAGACTTGTTTTAGGGATTTGCATGTTGCCTATCTTATTTAGTTTTCTATGTGTATTAGGAAAACAAAGCATAATCTCCCTAAGTTGAGTATAGTTGTGTACAGCTGCTTACAGGGTGGTCATTTAGGTCAAGGTGGTTGATACTGTTGTCAGGACTTTTATATTTTTGTTGAATTTTGTCTTCTTATTCTAATTACTGAGAGAAAAGCATTTAAATCTTAAATTTTATATTTTTGTTCCATTAATTCCACCAATTTTTTCTTTATGTACATTGAAGCTCTGTTATTAGTGGATAAACATTAAGGATTATTATCTTTTCTTGATGAATTGACCCTCTTATCATTGTGAAATGTCATTCTTTTGCCCTCGTAACACTCCTTGTCTTGAAATCTACTTTATTTGATATTTACTTAGAAGTAGTCTCATGAATCGTAATTGCATGAGATGTTTTCCATGCTTTTCATTTTATTCTAGCTGCAGCTTTACATTTAAATCCTTTCTCTTCTAATAAGCACAATAGATTGGCTTTGCTTTTTTATCCAATCATTCAGTATCTACTTTTATTTGGAATGTTAAGGTATTTAAGTCAGCCATCTTGCTACTTGTTATTATTTGTTCCATCTATTTTTTGTTCTCTTCTTCCATCTTTCCTGCACTATTTGGGATTAATTAAGCATTTTTTAGTATTTCATTTTATTTTATCTATCATAGTTTTTGCTATGACTCATTGTTTTACTTATTTACTGCTTGCTCGATGGATTATAGTGTACATTTTTAACTTTTTCAATGTACCTTTAAGTAACATAAAGCTTCATGTTTGAAGAACCCTACAACCATATACATTTACTTAGCATCGTCTACTCCTTTAACTTATTGTTACCATATATTTTACTTTTACATATATTACAAACAACAGAATACATGTTATTATTTAAGCATTAAGTAGTCAATTGTTTTTAAAAATAGAGAAAAATTCATATTTTTGCACATTTTTATCCTTTCTGAAACTTTTAATTTTTTTGCTGTAGACATGACTTCCAAACTCCTACCATTCCCTTCAGTGTAACTTTCTTTTACATTTCTTGCAATGTGAGTGTACTGGTAGCAAATTTTCTCAGTTCTATTTCACATAAAACTGTCTTAATTTTACCTGTATTTATAAAAAAATTATTTGAAGTAAACAAAAATTCTATATTGGCCATTTTTTCCACTAGCTCTTTAAAGATGTTATTCCATTATTTTTTGAGTGCAAGTTTCCTTAGGAGATATCAGCCTCTGATTCTTCCATTTCCGCTATATATTATATGTATTCTTATTCTTCATTCTTTTAAGATCTGTGCTTCATTTTTTTTCAGCATTATCACTATGATGAACTTCTGTATGGTTTTCTAGACATTTCTCATGCTTGGGGTTTACTGAGCTTTCTGGATATCTGTGAGTTTATTTGATCTCAAATTTGAAAAAATTTTTGCTATTTCAACACATACCTATACAGACATACATTCTGACTCTTTCCTCTGGAATCCTAATTGCACAATAATGAACACTTGATATTTACTGACCTTATCCCACAGGTCACCAATGTTTTGTTAAGGTGGGTTTTTTTTTAATCTTTCTTTTCTCTTGATTCAGCAAGTGTGTTCTTCTATAGTACCCGCTATGTTAATTTTTGATACAATGAATAGTATATTTTTGCTGTTGTAAATTTCATTTGCTTCTTTTATCTAATGTCCTCCTTGTCTGTTAATTCTGTTATTTAACGATATGAGCATTTGCTTCTGTTGATTATATTTTCTCTCGATTATGGTTCCAATTTCCCTGCTTCCTTGAATCTCTTATATATATATTTTTTTTCATTATGTCCCATACACTGTGTAAAAGGAATTAATCACAGTAGTGAATAATTCACGGTCTTTTTGTTCTGTTGGTTATTTCCCAGAGAGTAAAAGTTATTTTTTCGATCTATTGATCATAAGAATGGCCACTCAGATTCCCACAAGAATAAAATTGAATTGATTCTGGGCCTCAGCTATAATTACGTTGAATTTATCTGTGATCAACATCCAATTGTCTATGCCATCATCATTTTTATAATGTCTACATTTGAGTTAGAGAAGGGTGCTGGAGTTCCATCTATGACCTCGCTGATTTCTCCTCATCCCTGTGAAGTTTCTCCATCTATGACAAATCTGCTTCTCTGTTTAACTTTGTCCAGGCTAAGAACCCACATACAGTGTAGAAGCTGCCACAGCTCTCTGCTCACTTATAAGGTCTCCTTTCTGTCTGTAATTCAGGTTATCGAAGTTTCCTGGTATCCACCACTTATTCTTAGCTTTATAGAAAAATACAATTTTTAAAAAATGTTCCATGTTTATCTTACTGTTACCATGGTAGCAATGATCTTTCATGACCTCCTCCATCCTATCTAGAAATATAAGTCCTTCTTTGGCATCTCTCTTCTTTCTCTTGTCTTGCTACCAGTTCCTGGTTCTTCTCACACTGCAGTGAAGAGAAGAGGACAGGGAATATAAAGCACAGGAATTCCTACAAGACTGATAATGTTACAAAATGACTTTATGCACTTTGGTCTCACAGACATATAAAGCTTCTTTTTTATTTGCAATTTTCTCTTTTAGGCCAATCAAACATTCACACTGCAACTCCCATGTAGTGGTTAATGTTTCTTAAACATCTAACCACACCACATCTTTTGAGCTATTATTTACAACTGACCTTGTTTTTCTCTGACAGAGACCCTTTTAGTCAGGCTCTCTTTCAAAGTGACTACATGAGACAGCCCCACCATGGTTTCTATGTCTGTTTTCTGGATTCATGCAGCCTTGATTCACTATTAATGGGGTGGGGGTGGAGCGGCATGGATTGTGGATGTCTAGAACCACCTTCCTCCTCTGTTCTCATACATCACTTAAATCTGGTTTTTGTCTTTAGGTTCTTCTGTTGTCTGTCAGACACCCATCAACTGTGTTTCAAAAGGCAAGAAAGAATGCTTCTAAGTATAGTTCTTATCTGTCTCTGTTAATGCACCTATTTATAATGTAACTGTCTTCTAAGATTTGAATTTTCCTAATTTTTGAGTGTTAGAGATTTGACCATTCATAAGCATTATCTTAGATATTTAATCCCACACTTAATAATCCTACTCCATATTACTCTATAAGCATTGATGCTAATCAACTCATACACAGCACATATTTTATTTATGAAAGGAGATCACTTTACCTGTGTTCACTCATTCTTCCCCTCCTTGAGTTTGAAGATGTTTCAGAAACTTTTAGATTAAAATCTGTTTGGAGCTTTGTAGAATGATATTAATATTGGAACCTAGAGACTCTAGTATTTTGAAACTTTTCTCCTTCGTTTCTTTGTTGACTTACTTACATGGAACATAAAAGGAAGAATTTTGAGTTACAGAATTAATAACAAATTATGGAAAACTTTTCTTTGCAATAGCAATTACTGACTATATATTCTATCAGACCCTACGGATAAAAACAACTAAATAGCCTACATAAAAAGAAAATAAATGTATCTATAATCCAGTAAAAAGTTAGGAATATTTGGAAGCCAAACACATGTATCAGACATTCCAAAGTATTTTCCTTGAAACTTGCATTAGATTAAAAAGAAAAAAAACTTCATTGACAATTTACAAACATAAATTCACACTACCTGTGTGTTCTTAAGAACTCCAAGCTACAAAAAAATGTAAAACCTTTCTTCAACCATGGCCTTAGAATATTCCAACAGAAATTATTTCAAGAATAAAGAACTCATAATTGAAAATCAAAAAGCATATATAAGGCACCATAAGTGAAAGCCAGAAAAATTAAATGAGAACAGAATCAGACGTGTAGACCTATTATATATCTGAATTACTAGACTCAGAATATGTAATAATTCTGTGTAAAAGAGTTAAAAATAAAGTAAGGATAAAACAATTAGTAAAAAGCAAGAAATTTTAAAAACAGTGTTTTAGATAAACGAAAGTGAGAATTACTGAACTGAAAGATGTATCTGAGGAAGTCATCCAGAATTTAATATTGAAAGGTAAATAAAAAGGAAATGCAGAACAGTTAATGTATAGTTCCAGAAGTAGAGGGAAAAAAAGGAATATGAAGGAGTCAATATTGAAGGCGCTTGAGAGAAACCAAAAGTAGTCAGAAACTGGGAAACTTCAACCCACAAAAGGAAGGAACCACATTGGATAATGTTAATACATTTATTCGGTTTATATCTTAAGGGAACTGCCTAGCCTGATGTATATAGAAAATAGACTTTAATAAGAAAGAAGCAGTCTTACTGAGTTGGAGGATCACAAGTCAGAATTTCAGGTGCCAGAACAGTTGAAAATAAAGAGAAGGGGGTATTCAATCAGAGTGGGACCTTCCAAATCTGTGTGCACACCCGCTTCAGTTTGAAGGGCGTAAGAGTAGGGAGAGAGTTTCATCCCCAAAAAAGAACAGATTGTTTGTTTTTTTTTAAAGATTTTACTTTTCCTTGTTCTCCCCAAAGCCCCCCAGTACATAGTTGTATATTTTTAATTGTGGGTCCTTCTAGTTGTGGCATGTGGGACACTGCCTCAGCATGGCTTGATGACTGGTGCCATGTCCGTGCCCAGGATTCGAACCAATGAAACCCTAGGCTGCCAAAGCGGAGCATGCAAACTTAACCACTTGGCCACGGGGCCGGTCCCCAGATAGATAGTTTTAATAGCTGAGAAATTAAGCAGCTACTTGACATTGGGAATCTAGATTTTAGAGTTCAATTCTTGAGAAGTTAGAAATAAGTGTTTGCCTTAATCATTCCATTGAAACCCTGGATATGGCCACAACTTAGGAATAAGAACCATATCCTAAGACTAAGGTTTTCGCCCTAAGAATATGGGCAAAATTGAAATCCATCTTCCCTAACACAACTTAAAACCAAGGCTCCACAAGGTCAAGGATAGCTGCAAGTAACTTAATGCAACTCAACATTCTACAGAGAAAGTTAATAGAAGCCAGATTCTCCACATATATCATCCACAATGTCCAATATACTAAAAATCAATCATAAAGAGAAAATATTAAAATACCAGATAAAGGGGCACATTACATACCAGGAAATAATGATAAGAGTGACAGTTAATTTCCCACTGAGGCCAGAAGAAGATGAAATTGTTAACCTCCAATTCTATACCTAGCAAAAATATCTTTCCAAAATGATTTATAAAAATTTCAGTTAAACAAAAGCTGAGAGAAAATTTTGCCAGAGGAAAAGAATGTACTGAGAAACCCTGAGATTTTTCAGGTTGGAATGAAATAATCTTGGATAGAAATCTATATTTACAGAAAGGATTAGAGAGTGCCAAAAATGTAAAAATACATAAAGATAAAACTATTTTCCTTCTTTTGTTATATCTTTAAAGTCTACTATAAATTGTTCTACTAAAGCAGACCAATAAAATGAATAGAAAAACTGAAAAATTCTCGTATGACTTGAAATTTTGATCATATATAACAGTAATATATGCGTAGTAAGATAATTTGAAGTTATAAAAAACATAATTTTTAAACATGACATTCCATTATAACTATGTTAAAAGTTAAATTTAAAAGCAAATCCCAGAATTGGGACTATAAGTGATTACTACTAGGATATTACTGCAACAATCTGTACTTCAATTGTAGGTTAAACACTTCTTTAGAATCTAAATCTACCAACATAATCATATAATTAAAGGCTAGTTCACATTACTTTATGTGTTTTATAACATAAAATATTATGAAATATACATATGTATATAAAAATGCAATTGGTTTTGGTTATACGACGATTTTTGTTTTAAAATATAACATCCTTAATAAACTGGAAATACGTGTTTTTGGATTTAAGTATTATCTAATCTACAGAGTAGTTATCATTGAACAAACGATGCAGGTAGTTGGAACTATTTCAGATGTAATAAGATTATTCAATATTTCTATCATTAAGTTGGGTAGAAAAATGATGATATGCTCATTACGTTTTTATATTATACTAAACTTAAAATTGCTAATGCTGAGACTTTATAACGGGAAATGACGCTATTAAAAAATCAATGAGTGGAACAGTACAATTTAGAATAATTATGGAATTTAGAAAAGCATTAGTGAGTATATATGCCTTCTCTTAACCTCAAGGAAAGAATTTTGTGTGGTGAGACATAAATACCGCAACATATTCAGGAGTGCCATCTATGTATATAAATAAATTAAAAATGGTGAATAGTAAGCAACAAAGAGAAATTAAAAATAAAAGTATTACCAATATATGCTAATCTATTCCTTTTATTCCAATCTCTACTCAAACGCATGTTTTGTTGGTACGGCCTCTATGGGAAACGGTATGGAGGATCCTCAAAAAATTAAAAATAGAAATACCATATGATCCAGCTATCCCACTTCTGAGAATATATCCAAAGGAAATGAAAACACTAATGCAAAAAGGTATCTGCACCCCTGTGTTCATGGCAGCATTATTTACTATAGCCAAGAAATGGGAACAACCTGTGTCCATTGGCAGATGAATAGATAAAGAACATGGTATATGCATATACAATAGGAAATTATTCGGCCATAAAAAATGAAGAAATCCTACCATTTTCAACAACATGGATGGAACTTGAAGGCATTATACTAAGTGAAATAAGTCAGACAGAGAAAGACAAATACTGTATGACTTCACTCATGTGTGGAATCTAAAACCAAAAAAACCAACTTATAGAAAAAGAGATCAGATATGTGGTTACCAGAGGCAGGTGGCAGACGGAGGGAGAGTTGTAGGAAGACGGTCGAATGATACAAGTTTCCAGTGATAAGTAATAGGGATGTAATTTGCAACATGCAGACTATAATTAATACGGTTGAATGATATATAGGAAAGTTTCTAAGAGAGTAAATTCTAAAAGTTCTCATCAAAGGGAGAAAGTTCTTTTTTTTCTTTTCTTCTTTATTTCTTTACATCATTTCTATACAAGATGATGGATGTTTGCTGAACCTATTACAATAACCATTCCACAATATATATAAATCAAACCATCATGCTGTATATTTTAAACTTATATAGTAATATATATCAATTATTTCTCAATGAAACTGGAAAAACTGATATTTTTTTAAAATCATGTTTTGTCAAAGCAGAATATATATATATATAATATATACGTGAAGAAAAAGATTGCAAGGTGTTAAAACGTGATTATACATTCAATGAAAAAATAATGGCACTAGGTTTACCTAATAATGTGTAAATACCTCAAATATCTCAACAATCATTTTACACTTTGCATGGCTCTTGTGAAAGAGAGAAAATAAAATTAATCAATAAAAGTTGTGTTGCAAATAGTAAGTAGCACTACTAGCAGCAATAAATGCACAAGTTGTTGCAATGAATACTTAGTGAGGCTTTTTTATGCTACTTTGTCCTAAATAATTTAAATATATTAACTTTTAAATTACTAGAATATCATTATGCGATATATGATATTATTTTTCTCATTTAATAAGTGAGAAAATTTAAGCAGAGAAAGATTGTTACTTTTCCATACATATATATATTTCACAATATTGTATGGTATAAAACACATAAAGTAATGTGAATTAGCCTTTCATTATATGATTATGTTGGTAGATTTAAATTCTGAAGATTTGTTTAATCTACAATTGAGGTATTAGTTGTTACAGTAAGATCCTACCAGTAATCATTTATAGTCCTAATTCTGGAATTTGTTTTTAAGTTTAACTTTTAATATAGTTATAATGGAATATCATGTTTAAAAATTACATTTTTAGAACTTTATCTTACTATGCATATATTACTGCTATATATGTTCAAAATTTCAAGTCATATGATAATTTTTAAGATTTTCTGTCTGTAAGTGGCAGCCTGAATCTACAGACCCAAGTTGTGAACCTTAGTGGATTGGGAAGAGAGGATCTGGGTTTTCCTCCAATAACAAACAACACTTTTACTTGAGTGTATTAAACTTTTACCTTCTTTAAAACAAGAAATCGAATTACATTCTATCTTATGTGTCCTAGATATTTATGATTCCATTGAAAAGTATAAAAAGTATTATTCAGTCTAGAATTTATTGAATGCTTTCTCTGTCCAGGGAGATGTGCAATTTGATCAAGTAAGTGTTTGATTGATCTTGTGTTATTCTTCTATTTTCTATATCAGAAGGGAAACAAAACCCAGTTAGAAGTATTGAATAGGATAGCCTTTGTGTACAGCCTACAGGGTCTTTATAGAATCATTCTTGCTTTCTTGTGTAAGTAGTGCATTCCTGAGAAAGTACTTGAAAGTATAATATAAAAACCAAGCTTCCAAGGAATTGAAAAATATAACACTCCTAAAGTAAAACAATTTGGATCTTATTCTACTTGTTATCTACTATACACGTGAGATAATAAAGCTTAAGATGAGGCAGCGTACAAACTGTTTTTAGAGCTCAGACCTTGTCTTAGTCACCTTGGGCTGCTATAATAGAATATCACAGACTGAGTGGCTTAAATAACATTATTTTCTTATGGTTCTGGAGACTGGGAAGTCAAAGATCAAGGCGTCGACAGACAGAGTAACCGATGAGAACACTCTTGCTGGTTTGCAGACAGCTGTCCTCTAGTTGTACCTGTGTCTTCATATGCCCGAGAGAAATCATCTCTCTCGTGTCTCTTCTTGCAAGTAAACTCATTCGATTCATTAGGGCCCCACTGTCATGATCTTAATTCTCTCCTAAATGCCCTGACTCCTAATACCATCACACTGGGGACTAGGATTTCAATATATGAATTTGGGGAGGAGGGGGGACACTGGCATTCCATCCTTAACTGACCTGTAACTAAGCCCTCATTCATCCATTTATTAAATATGTGAGCATGGACAATTTTTGTAATTCGGTATCTCATTTTTCACATGTGTAAATTGGGAATAACACTAGTATGTGGTTGATAGTGTTCTTGTGAGAATTAAAGGAAAAATAGGTGCAAGTTTTTGGCAAATAATAAACAATAAATAGGATATATTATTATTGTTATTACTTATAAATATTACAGGCACAAATCAAATATAGACATTAAAAGTCTTTACAGATAATTAAAATTGCCACTAGTGAGTCTGCAATGCTTACTTAGAAGGAACCAACTTTCTTGCTATTTATATCCTAAGAAAGGAGGATGGCAGCCTTCATTTATGGTCCCAGAGTCTGTAGTAAATTTTGTCTCCCTCCACAGTTCTGTGTCGGTGAGCTTCATTAATTCTCTTCACAATCAGCGTGTTAGGAAGCACTTCGGAGTCATTCAGGTGGAGCCCTGTTTGCCGATCCTGTGGCAAATTGAAAGTGGCTTCGAGCTACATTCACTCAGGCAATCCTCGTCTTCTAATAATTGCGCAAATAACTCTGCTGAGCTAAAAAAAAAAAGCTGGTGACAAATCTAATCTTTTCTAACATCTGTGCTCATGTTCAAAGGCTTTACTCAACAGTTTAGCTGCTAACATACAAGTTAGAAGAAACAAAGGTATAATCTGCCATTCTTAGACTGGTTCAAAAGTCAAGCAAATGAGAGCCCAGATCGCTCCATGAGAAAACACATTAAAGATCTTTTACATTCTTCTGCTTGTTGTATCATTGTATTCTTAGCATTTGTCATTTCCTTGAAGGCTGAGACCACACTTTGTCTTTGTGTCTTCTACTCTTTAGCAGCACAATAAATGTCTTCTCACTTGAATGAATAAATTAATGTTCATTTTTCCTGGGGAGTTACTGGAAATTTATAAAATTTTAAATGAGATAAGCATCCTGGATACCTTATAGGAATATAAAGCAACATCCCTCATACATTTGCATTTAATTCTAATTCTAACTTTTTGACAGATAATGAATAACTTAATTTCCTTAAAACTTAAATAGAAATAATCAAGTCACAATATTTCCTCAAGGAAGTTAAGATTACTTTAAAAATAATTGTTTAACATAATTTCACACTTGATACAAAGTCTGTTCTCAGGAGAAGCTCTGTGACTCCTTCTGTCAGTAGTGAGTAACTGTTCCCCACCTTATTGTTCTGTTTCTTTCAGGTTCATTTCTTAGTTTTAACAGACCTCATAGAAAGTAGGAAACGTCTAGCTTTCATTCAAACAATTTAGCGAATTTAATCAATCCACACTGAAGGAAAGGTTCGTTAACAAGCTTGTTCTCACAATCACAACAGTTTGGTTGCCATTTGTCTACACTGGAGAATTCAACTCTTTATTCTCAATAGGGTGATTGACAAAACATGAGGCACTTAAGGGCTGGGGGGTGGGAGCAGTGGGAGAGGGAAAGGAGAAGGAAAGTAGAGAGTAAACGAGTATTTTATGTTTTTTTGTTAGGACAACAAAAGTATGGTATAACAGATTTGTCCATTTGCCAATCGTGTCTTGGACTCAATAGTTCCTAAGTATTTATTTTCTTGAAACTTTTGTCTTTTCTAAATATTGTCACCTTTTTGGATGAATGTGAGTTGATTTATATAGAAGTAAAATTCAATTCATGGACTCAGCATAAAATAGTGAGGAAATACTTTCAAATCTTGTCATTGCTCACAGTGCCTTCAAATGCAGAGGTCTGATCTGCCAGGAAAAGAGGAACTGAATGTAATTGCTTTCCAACAGTGAGATAAAATGCTTCCTCTCTAGGACATTTCAGTTTTGTTTGCTGGTGGGCAGTGGGAAGAGGTGGCACCATTGCTAAATTGCTAATTACTATTAGAAAAGTTTTCCTAGTGTTAAGGCTATAATAAGTCCATCAGCAAACAGTATTTGTGATGAGTTATCCACCAGTGCTAAACTCAATGTGCCTCCTAGGTTTAGTGTTACTTCATTTTACATTAACTTCAAATTCATTACTGAGTTATGGGCCCACAAATACCCTTTTTTTGGCCAACATTTATTTGTAAGATTCTTCTGATTGCATTGAATTTCCTGTGCTGCCTTCCAATAATGACATTGTTTCAGCTGTGAGAACTTATTAGGAAGTATATGATGCTTGCAGTTTTGCAGAAGTTGATTCCCCCCTGCGGAATAATCTCTATTCTAATTTGACTGTAAAATTCCCATAAATTATTTCAATCTCATTTTAGACTGGGACATATTTCATTGATTGGTAATAGCCTTAAATTACTTTTTATTGTGATTATAATGTTTTCTTGTCAAATAGCAGGAAACAGTAAATTATAGAGTAATTTAACAGGTGGAAATATACACAAGCAAAAATTGTTAGAAACAAAGATAAACCATTAGAACAAATTGCAGTCTGCACAGACCTAATCAGTTCTTTCATGTCTATGGCTTGAGAAATCAGTTGTTTCTTCCACAAAGTTTAATTAATCCGGAATCCTGAACTAGTATGCAAAATAAAAAGTGTATATGTGGGAACAGTGGAATCATAAAATTAGAATGCAACAAAATGTATTTGATGCATTTATTTGAGGATCAGAATGTTGTTAATTTTAATGCCAGAAACTCCATATTGAGGGACCAGTACTAAACTATAGACTAGTAAATATTCCTTGGCTTAAAATGAGCTTTTCTGCCACAGACAAAATGATGTCCTCACCCTCATTAAAAGAGGATGGGTCATACACAAGAAATATAATTGCACTGAAAGATTTGTAGGTGTGGGGCTTGCATGAATTTGTGCACGCACTTCAGATGGAAGCCGTCAGGGATTTCTAACGGGCTCTGATTAGAAGTGAAAATGTATGAAAATCAATTTTCTTTCATAGGAAGGCTGAATCTGCAAAACCTGCTAGTTATCTGACTGGCACTGTTATTTAATCTAACACGAATACTTTATTTCTAAACCTAAGTCAGATCCACTTTAGTGTCCTCAGAAGATACTCTGACTTTTCCAGAATCCAGTGACATAATTAAAGGAAATCACTATTTTGGAGATATTCAACAACCATTTAGTCATGGACCTATCTTGTGGAAATTTTGAAATTACTAAAATATACTAAATTGATTAATAAAATTGACAATAGTTGGTTCCTGCATAACCAAATCAGTGAAGAAGTGTAAAAATCCAAAAGATGACATGCCAAATAGTAAACTATGTTTTATTTTGGAAAATGTTGAATGCTTGCGTGTATATGGCAGTGTGTGAATATGTGTGTGTGACTGTATTTGTGTATTTGCATATCTTAAAAAGTTTCTTCCAGTTAAATTTAACATTACATTTAAATCATTAGAAGAGTATATAATATGTTGGCATTGAGTTAAGGTGCAATAAATGCTCTGTATGATTTTCTCAAGGAGGCTGTGGAATATGGTAGAAATAACCTGAGCTTATGAGCAGAAAGGCCTAGATTTGAAAGGTCTCTAGTATACACTTTTTACATAACTTTGTTCATGGAATCTTTTCTATGTAAATATAAAATAGGTAAGATAAGACCTATTTTAAGTTATGGTAGAAAGGTTAAATATAATGTTTACAATTGCCTTAAATCTTTCTTGAAACAAATAAATAATGTCATAAGTTGTTTCACATAGACTAGATGCTCAATAAATTTTAACTAAATTTCAAATTTGATTTCACTGAATCTAGGCTGTCAATTTGTAAGGTACAACATTATGCCCCATTAAAACAGGGTAAATAAACAGTGAGACGAAGATGTAAAAATAATCCAGTACTGCATATGTTTTGGTCTCATTAGCTTCTACCTGCTTTGAAATGTCTTCTGTCTCTTCTGAGAGATTTAAAATTTCTTATAACTTCAATTTCATTTCAACAATGAAATATACATAGTTTCACCTACTTGTATCTTCCTGTTTTAGGTTTCATAAAACACTTTGCAGTTGACTTGTTTCTCTCAGAGTTTACCTGTTATTTTGTTCCCTGACTGTATTCTCAATGACTTATTTTGTTTCAATGTCAAATCAATGAATAGTCTTTGTTTCATTTTTTAAATAGTGTTTTTGAATAATCTTTAAATGGAAATTACCCAGAACAATTGATACATCAACAATGCATATAAATCAATAGAAGCAGTTACAATATGAACTGTTATGACCAAATTGAAGCCTACATAGGCAATGACAACTAAGTCATGAGTGCCATCTGCCAGTAGCAAATATACAATGCCATTGATTGTAAGTTTCAATTAAGTTTTGAAGATGATAAAATGTGAATCATTTGCATCTTAGAATAGATGACATATAGGATTATTACTGTTGTAAAACATTTAACGTTTGTTGAGTTTCTATTATGTTCCATACATTCTTGGAACTGCGCTTGGCCCTAAGGGTAAATGAAAGAGGAAATCATTTTCTGAGACCTAGAGAGGTCAATGAAAATGTTCTCACGGTTGTAGCAACACATTCTAATCTCTTGTTGAACTCAAGTCTACCTCCAACTTGGTCCATCCTCCAGAAAATGAAGTTACCACTGGTTTCTATGATTGAGCCTCACTTTTGGTTCTGGCCATAGCTCTTTTAATCGAAGAGGTTTAAATGGAACAATCCATTTTGGGTTCTTTTGAATAGTTTTCCCCATATAGCTGGCGTGATGAAACAGTTCCCTTGAGGAGAAGCAATCCAGCTTTTACGATATCTAATCAAAAGTGAGTAGAACGCAGGGCAGTTAGAGCTTCCACTAATCCAGCTATTGAAACCATATTAACAATGCAACTATGATCATTTATCTTTTCCTTCATTTAAAAAAGAATTATCGAATCTCTACTGTATATGAGTCATTATACTAAGTGTTTAGGATACAGCATAGTTAATGAGTTGGAAACAAAATACAGTTTGAATATAAAATCATAACTAATAATAAAAAACTAAATTTTTTGAACATACACTCTCAACACATTTGTGGTGAACGTGAGGTAGCTATGGATATTTAGGTAAGGATTCAGTAATCTGGTCATATTTTTTCAGCGAAGATTAATCTGATGGTAAGTAATGTACTTTAAGGCAATATTTGAGTGCATAAATTTATGTCTGCATTTAAAATACATAATGCATTTCATGTGTTTCATGAGGTTTCAGCTGGGTTTTATTTTCATATGTTTAAATTACACAATAAACATGCAAGTATCTAGCAAACCAAGTGAAACTCACTTGTCCATTGATACAGGTTCCTTGACATTAACAGGCAATAGGTCAAAAGGAATACATTATAGATTTGTGAAATGTAATTTATGTAAGCAAGTGTCCACAGCACTCATGAAATGTAAAACTATCTGAATCACATGGAAGCAATATGGTAAAATATATGTTAATGAACTGTTACAGGAGACAGCAAATAGTTTATGGAAACCAAGTGAACAGCTATGCAAATAAAAACAAAAGATAAAAATGAAGGGATAAAATGAAAAGAGCAGAGAACCATGAGAATATCAAACACAGGCATTGGATGAAAATAATTACCAAACAGCAAAAATTGTGAAAGATCGATCACAAGAAAGATAGTTTCTCCTTGTTAGTAGTACAGTGACTTTGGTGTTACTTCCATGCCATGGATACTTCTCATTCAATCTGAATATTTCACATTCAAATAAAAAGTTTCTTACCTGTTTATTGATTTCTATAGCCATCAACAAGGGATATGTCACACTTACGGGAGAACCTATTTATAGTTGATGAAATAGAGATCAAGTCTATGTTCATCTTTCAGGATTTTACCTTGGGTTTCTCATATGTAATATCTGAGAAAACCATAAAATCA
The DNA here is from genome assembly GCF_021613505.1 of Equus quagga. Lineage (NCBI taxonomy): Eukaryota > Metazoa > Chordata > Mammalia > Perissodactyla > Equidae > Equus > Equus quagga. The sequence goes on along the minus strand of NC_060287.1, from coordinate 8,308,377 downwards.
ACTAAACAGTTCCCTGAAAAGTCTTCCAGAAATAAATGTATTTCTTACGGTCGTTTCCTGTATTCAAAGACAATTTTCAATATTTTGAGTTAGAAAAGTCCTCCTCTTCATTCCTGCACCCCTTGACAATGTTAGACAAATACCATCATTTGATATTTGCGTTGTGGCCACTGATATTTTTTTCTCTGACTTCAAAAGTTGTGCATATTGATCATTAAAAAGTCAAAAATATTCAAACTGTGAGGAGAAGAAATTTCTAGTGTTGTTTCTGGGTATGGCAATCAATTACATTGGGCTTTTTTGACATGAAACAAATTATTAAGCAGCATTAGCAAGACAGAAACCTAAGCACTTCCCTTAAAGTCTGACCTTTTCTCTTTTATAAAATGACACTGATCTGGTGACTATACTTGCCCAGGATATTAAAATGCCTGACTTTACTACACCACAACCTCATTTATTCCTATGCTTCTGTGTGTCCAATAGGCATTCCTCCAACAGTCTGGCCACAACATTCATGGGACACAGACGTGTGCTTTCTCAAAGGGAACGTGGTTAGCCTGAAATGGGTTCTGCTTCATCTTATTATTACCTCTGCAACTGGAGCAAGCAAAGCTACTTCTGGTTTTCCAGTCTTAGCAGGAAAACCAGTAAACTTTTAAAAAGCCTTTCCATTTGGGAGCATATTGTCTGCTGCTTTCTCTTCAAGCCCTGACTCAATCTCACTGTCTACTTGATCCACAAATTTTCTCTCCTCGCTGAGAGCCTCTATCCCTTGCTGCTTCTGGTGTCCTGCAAAGATTGGTTCTCTCTCAGAACAGGCATGATAGCGTAGGGTGTATATTTGTTTTTTTCTTTAATAAAATTAATGTCACAAAAGAATTTTTATTTCAGTGGCTTATAGCAAAATTCCAAATGTCTGTAATAGTACATTTTCTCATTTTTGCTTCCATTTTGGCTTCGAATTCTATTTGGTGCACTTTAATGGTTGAGTTTTGGCTGAAATTAGATTTGCTTCTCTGATTTGACACAGAATAATGTTCCTAACCCAACCAACTATCCGTGTAGGAGTTAATGTATTTAGCAGACTCAACAAATGAAAGCAGATAGAAAGTCAATCTGTAGCCCCAGATACAAATTTTGACGATATCTTTAACCTTGATTTTTTAGTCATAGATAACGGATGTACAAGAATAAAGAAACTAGGGCTATCAACAGAACTACCAGAGGTAAACCTCTCTGGGGGAAAATGTTAGATTCAAATATATTCGCCCACATAAATGCCTTTGAATGATGACAACAAATATAAAAATGCTGCACTACTCCAAGAATAATCTATAAACCTATATGCTCAGTAATAAAAATCCAAAAGGAGCTAGAAAAAATAATTTAAATATATAGGTATATTTGACGAATGATGTTGATAATCTGGATATTTCAAAACCATCTTAGGAATCATGTATTCAAACACTTGTAAAATGCAGAAATTCTTTCTTTTACATCACTTACAAATAAACTTTTAATAAATTCTTCAAGTGGTACAGATTTCATTTACTATCTCCTAAAGCAGCTCACCTTGCTGAACAGTTGTAATTGTTATAAAATATTTTCTAATGTCTTTTCTAATATTATGAGATAATTACCCTTTGCTTGTAATTTCTAATTATTGATGCAATTTCTGCCTTTTTGAAAAATGAAGGATAACTTAGCTCTAACTCTATGTGGTTATTCTCTAGATATCTTAAGAAAATCGTATCTTTATCTTTTCTTTGCCCCCCCTAAATAATTTAGACTTCTTCAACCGTTCATATATATACTGTATAAATTATAACTAGGCGAACAAGCCTCTTTGACTCTGAAGCACTCTTGTTTGTCAAATTTCATCTTAAAACATGGTCTCAAATATTGGGTCAATATTTCATAAATTGCCTGTTTAAATCAATATTCATGGAAGACCAAAGGTAATTACGTCAACAATTAAGAGTTTATAGATTTACAATACCATTCTACTGCAAAATTGATTTCAAACCATTACCTGTGTCTACAATGGTTCAAGAATCTGATATTTATTTTAAATTTCTTTTTACGAGGAATTGAGAAGAAATTCCTGATTATCTAAACACCTTTTAAAAGTCATTTCTTTTGATTGTGTAGGTGGATGCAGTACATTTGGTCTAAGTTCTTTCCTCCTCTTCCCTTCAACTTCTTGCTCTAATAGAAATCTGATTCTCTCTGAGAGCACTGCTTTCTCCTCTCCTCTTGGGTCTTGATGGTTTTTTCTCTCTCAGCCTCTCTATTACTGTTCTACTACCTTTTCTTTCTGTCTCCCTTCCTTCTCTCTAATAACCCTCGGCTCTAATCTTATATCGTCTTATATCAACTTCCCCTACATAGTTGCTAACATCTGTGAACCTACTCATATTTCTCAAATACTTTAGCTCCTGACAATCTATCTTATTTTTTAGATGATTTGTATCAACACATAAATGACCCTTTCCTTGCTTTAACTTCTCAACTCCTTAAAATTTGCTTCTTCCATTCCTCAGCTACTTCTCCTCATGGGCATACTCTAGAACTTCTCCTTACCAATAACCAGCTCCTTTAAAATGTTAATTCCACGCATCTCAGTGACCACCAGTTTCCATCTTTCGAGCCAACTCTTTTGCACTTAATTTCCAACAATCTTTTCCCTCCACTGAGACCTCTAATTTGTTAATTATCCTCCTTCTGTTTGATGCCATCTCTCCTCTCCTTAACCACCTTCAACTCAATAATCAATCATTATAATCACTCCCTGGCACATACCCTAGATTCTCTTGTCCCTCTATCACTTGGCTGTTCTCAGTTGGTAAAACCACGCCCAAATTTGATCCAGTACTTGACCTACTCCCCCCCATACCTGTGCAGATATATATGACTGAAAGAAACACACAGTGGTTTCACTCTGCATTTATGACCTAAATCTTAAATCACAATCTGCTGTGCATTCACACTTTATGTCCCTTCCAGTCACTCTTTCATTTTTCTAGCACAGGGGTTGCTAAACATTTTCTTAAAGGATCAAATAATAAATATTTTTTGCTTCTAGGACAGATTCTGTGGTAATTACTCAGTTCTGCCCTGGTATCTTGAAAGACTCATATACGTTATGTAAGCAAATGATCATGGCTATATTTTAGTAAAATTTGAACTAGACAGTTGGCCATAGATTGCCAACCCCTGCTCTGAAAGACTATTTCACACCTTATCTTCTCTCCTTGAACTTAAAAACCTTCTCTACCCTGTCACTCAATGGAAGATTTTGCTTTTAACTTCACTGAGAAAAGGGAAGCAATCAGAAGCAAACATCTGTAGGACCCATTACATCTGCCTACTTAATGTCTCCTTCCACATGCTCTGCCTTCCTGTATTTTACCACAGGTGAGCTACCCATGTTCTTATATAAAGCCAATCCCTTCACTTATTGAAAATATCTCATTCTCTCTCTAGTTCTTACCGAGATCTCTACAAGAGTTTCTCCTTTTCTCTCCTATAGCATCAGTTATTCATTGTCTATGAAATTATAGATGTGCTCTTACTTCTCCTGTTTTAAAAAATGATCTATATTTGTTGCCTAATTTCTCTTAAAACCATTCCAACAGGTGTTTGCCCCAATAGGCTACTAAATTGTCCTTGTCAATGCCATTGATAGCCTTCAAATTGTTAAAGCCACTAGTCAAATGTTGTCTTTATTTTACTTGATCTATCAATAGGTGATCATACTATTTAACATCCAAATGCAGGCTGTTTTAAGAGTGGGAAGGAAAAGGAGCACTATTATCACTTATATGAAGATACGATGATATACCAAGACTGTCCTGGAAAAACTGAGATGAATCTTCCCCAGGCTTTGACAGAGTTAATTACACTCTCCTGCATGGTACCCTCTTTCAACTTGGCTTCCAGGATACCACCTTCTACCTGATAGCCTCCTGCCTAACTCCTCACTACTTTTCAACTTGCCTTGTTGATTTCACTTCTTCCCTATCTCAGGCCTGGGTCTTTAGTGCTGCAGGGCTATTACTAGGGCCCTCTTTTCTATCTGCACTCCTACTCTTGTCGATCTTACCCAGTATCGTGAATTTCAATGCCATAGACATACCAATTATTCCCAGACTTATATTTATAGCGAACATTTCTCACTGCCTCTCCTGCTATCCACCTTCATCTGAGCCACCATTGTCTCTTACCTGAATAACTGGTCTCAATGACTCTAACCTTTTCCTTCCATGGTCTATGTTCAAACCAGCATTCACAGTGATCCTTTTAAAAGAGCATTTAGGTCATGCCGCTTTGCATCTTTGAACCACCCTTCAAGCAAGGTAGAAGCCAACTATCCTTATGCTGCATGACTTTCCCAACCATATATTCACCTTCAGCCACAAGTCTCCTTGCTGTGTTCCTTAACATGAAAGGATCCAGCTTAGGATTGGAGATTGGCTGTTCATTCTGCCTTGAATGGATTTCCTAAAGATATCTCTATGGACTCTGATCATTCCTCCAATTCTTTGCTCACCTGTTTCCTTGTCAAGGAGACCTAACCTGACCATTTGTTTAAAAATTTTACTGTTTCTTTTTGCCACTTCCATCTTGATTCCTCTTACCTTGTTTTGCTTTTTCTTTTTAATATAATGTGTATATCTTTTGCTTTTATCTACTAGAATGTAAGCTCCATTAATGGCACAAATATCATTAGCATTTTTTCTTATTTAATAGATAACAAACACATAAGACATTGCCCGGCAATCAGATACTAAATAATTATTTATTCATTTAGTGAATGGGTACTTAACTTGAATGCCTTATCTTCACAATTTAAATAAGATATAAAACATTAAATAGTTATGTCTCATTTTTTATTCTTTCGTGTTTTTCAATATTACACACCTAGCTCATCCTTACATAAATCTGCAAAAAGCCTGTTCTAAAGACAAATAAAATTTATATTCTCATTTGTATAAGATATCTATTCTTGTTCTAGATGAGAACATTTTTAATTCAAAAACAACAAATGAGTCTTGTCCTTTGAAATAACTGCCTTGGAGGCCAAGTATTTTACTCTAGTTATGCTGCCATATTTGGAATTCATTTTAATAATGTCTGCTTTTGGAACCAATTTATAAAGCAAATGAAGAAAAACAGTCTCATAACTATGTATTCACATCTTATTTTTTGACCATAAATTGTACTATCAGATTCGATAACCTATCTTATTCTTTATGTTTAAAACTACATCTGCTTTTTACCTAATTTAAAATCTACCCTCAAGGCATAATTATTTGCCACCATTTAGGATGTTCAAAAGAATGCGTAAGAGATTTGGATGCAATTCAGAAAATACATCTCTGGAAATAGCAACATCATTTGAATGCATTTTTAGAAGAAACAGTCATTTGAATATTTGAATTTTGGAATGTTTGTTAAAATATCCATAGCATATAGATATATTCTGTATCCTCTACTGACATCAGATATAAGGCTCTTTAAAAGCGTTCATTAAGACAATAGTGAGAAAATAGAGTGGAATCTTTCTTAATGTTATTCTCATATAATACTAATATCATCATCAACAACAAAAATAAAAGATGAATTTGATTCTTTTCTTTTCTTATATATAAATTTTACATATATATCCACACACTCTTCTTTTCCTAACTCTTCGCACCTGCTAACATTCTGGAAATATTAGTTTCTGCAATCCTAAATATGCTGACATTTGTTTTAAGAGTATATTCTACAGTCAATATATGATACTAATTTTTATCCTATTCATCATAAATATACTAGTTATGTATATTTTGAGAGTATGTACCTCAGACAAATTAACAACAAACTGGGACCCACAAATAGATCAGGACATAATTTGGAAAGCATAAAAATTAAGAAGATTTTGGAGAAATATCTGAACTACAATGCATTTACAAAATTTTACATTATTAATATAATTTCCACATAATTATGGTGTCTCAATTTCTTAGATCCATTTCACTTACCTACATTTTTCTGGACGTGAAAAGTTCATGTTTTTGTTTATTTCATAGTAACAAATGCTATAAAAACATATATAATCGTAACAATTTTCTCCAATTTATTTGTACTTGCCTCATCTCCTAGAGATTATCATCTACTTCCATTTTATGGTTCCAGTTGAATATATTCAGTTTAATTTAAAAAATGTAAAGACATCAAGGGCCAGCCTGGTGACATAGTGGTTAAGTTTCCCTGCCCGGCTTTGGTGGCCCAGGGTTCACAGGTTTGGATCCCAGGCATGGACCAACACACTGTTCATCAAGCCATGCTGTGGCAACATCCCACATACAAAATAGAGGGAGAGTGGACAGATGTTAGTTCAGCAACAGTCTTCCTCAAGCAAGATTGGCAACAGATTTTAGCTCAGGGCCAATCCTCCTTGCCATCCCCCACCCAAAAAAGTAAAAACATCATGAAATACTAGTGAATTGATTGTTCTCCCTCATTTCCATATAGCATTATCTTATTAATACTTTTCCATTTCACATCCAATTTCAATTAAAACAATATTATTAAGATAAAAATATCTATCTCTACTAAAAGAATATTTTTCAGATAAATATCTTACTTTAAATAGCTATTGATTCCAATGCCATTTTTCACATAAATAATACAAACAATCCCAAAATTTGTATGTAACCAAAAAAGATCTCAAATAGTCAAAGTAAATTGAAAAAGAAAAGTAAAGAGGGAGGCATCACAGGTCTAGATTTCAAACTCTATAACAAAGTTATGGTTATCAAAACAGTATTGTATTAGCATAAAAACAGACACATAGATCAATGGAACAGAATAGCAAGCCTAGAAATAAACCCACACATATACAGTTAATTAATTTACAGGACAGGAGCCAAGATCATACAATGAGGGAAAGGACAGTCTCTTCAATAAATGGTGTTGGGAAAACTGGACAGTCACATGCAAAAGAATGAAACTGGACCACTATCTTACACCAGACACAAAAGTTAACTCAAAATAGATTGAAGACTTAAATGTAAAACCTGAAGCCATAAAATTCTTCGAAGAAAACATAGGCAGAAAGCTCCTTGACATCAGTCTTGTTAATGGTTTTTGGATTTGACACCAAAAGCAAAGGCGACAAAAGCAAAACTAAACAAATTTGACTGCATCAAACTAAAAAGCTTCTGCACAGCAAACTATCAACAAAACGAAAAGGCAACCTGCTGAATGAGGGAAAATATTTGCACATTGTATATCTGATAAGCAGTTGATACCCAAAATATATAAAGATCTCATACAACACAATAGCAAAAGCACAAACAATCCAATTAAAAAATTGACAGACGATATGAATAGACATTTTTCCAAAGCAGACATGCAAATGGCCAACAGTTACATGAAAAGGTGCTCAACATCACTAATCATCAGAAAAATGCACATCAAAATCACAATGAGATGTCACCTCACACCTGTTAGAATGATTTCTATCCAAAAGACAAGAAATAACAAGTGTTGGTGAGGATATGGAGAAAAGGGAACACTTGTGCACTGTTGGTAGGAATGTAAATTGGGGCAGCCACTGGAAAACAGTACAGATGTTTCTCAAAAAACTAAAAATAGGTTGGTGCTGTCAGCATCTTGGCAGAGTGAGCTCTTCCCTTAGACTCTCCTGCTTAAGATACAACAAAAAGGACATTCATAAACTAACATAGGATATTCACACAACACAACAGATATCTGAGAGATCCACCCAGCCATACATCTGACGGTGGATGTGCTGGACCCCCCAGGAGGCAGTAGAAGGAGGTAAGGGGATCTCTTCTCCCTGAGCAGCAATGACTTAGGTCACAGGACTGTGCAGGGTGGCCAATGTGCAACTCTGAGAGGAGAAGCGGGAAAGGGCAGCCCTCCACAGGAACAGCTTTGCTCTTGGGGATGCCTCCCAGCCTGAGGGAATACTCCACACCAAGAAGGCTAAGCAACCAAGGGGGCATCTAGATTAAGCCAAGCAGCCCAGGGGGGCAGACAGCAAATGAAGAGCAGAAGCCCTTGGGATTGTTCCCGTTGAAAGAAAGAGCCCCTCCTCCCCACATGGTACACCAGCTTGGCCAGTTGGCCAGAGCAGGCAACACCTGCCAAAGCACCTGCATGCCTACATGTGTGAAGCAGTAGTGGCCAGTGGGGAAACGCACAGGACCCTGTCAGCACAGCTTCCAAAACAGGCACAGCTGCCAGGGATCACAGTGGGCTCAGAATACACAGCTCCTGCCCCACCCAGTGGAGGCAGGTGAAGTCTGCAACCAGATACTGCCAATATGTGATGACAGAAGTCAATCCCTTCAAATAGCATGAAGACATATATTAACACTCCAGACCAGAAGGAAAATGACAAGAACCCAGAAATCAATCCTAGGGTCACAGAAATTCACAATCTAAATGACAGAGAATTCAAAATAGCTATCATAAAAAAAACTTGACAAGTTAGAAGAAAACTCGGAAATAGAGTTCAGTGAATTCAGGAATAAAATGAATGAACAGAGGGAATTCTTCACAAAAGAGATTGAAACTATTACAAAAATCAGAAGTGTTAGAGATGAAAAACACAATGAATGAAATAAAGAAAACTCTGAGTCCTTAAATAACAGAGCTGGTATTCTGCAGAAAGAATTAGTAATTTAGAGGACAGAAATACAGAAATGTTCCAGATGGAGGATGAGTGAGAAAAAAGACTAAAAAGAAATGAAGAAATTCTCTGAGAAATATCCAACTCAATTAGGAAATGCAACATAAGGATTGCAGGTATTCCACAGGGGGAAGAGAAAGAGAAAGGAGCAAAGAAATTGCTTTAAAAGCTAAGAACTTCACAATCCTGGGGAAGGAGCTGGAATTATAAGTAAATGATGCTAATAGAACTCCCCATTACATCAGTGTGAAAAGACCTTCTCCAAGGCACATATTAGTAAAACAGGCAAAAGTTGATGACAAAGAAAAAAATATTAAGGGCATCAAGGCAGAAGAAAATAACCTACAGAGGAACCCCTATCAGGCTTTCAGTGGATTTCTCAGCAGAAACCTTACTGGCTAGGAGACAGTGGAATGATATATTCAAAATTCTGAAAGAGAAATTTTCAGCCAAGAATACTCTATCCAGCAAAAATATCCTTCAGATATGATGGAGAAATAAAGCCTTCCCAGATAAACAAAAGCTGAGGGAGTTTATCACCACAAGACCCCCTCTATAAGAAATGATCAAGAAGGCCCTCATACTTGAAAAATGAGAAAGAGATTCCAAAGCCTTGAGCAAGGAGATAAGTAGACAAAATCAGAAAACTGTAGCTCATTATAAGAACAGGTTAGCAAACACTTAGTTATAACATTAAAGATAAAGGAAAGGAAAGCATCAAAAATAACTATAATCACTTCATTTTAACCACAAACTCACAACACAAAATGGAATAAGTCGTGACAACTATAACTTAGACAAAGAGGAAGGGGATAGAACCAGCTTTGACTAAGGAAATAAGAGGCTATCAAAAACTGGACTATCTCATCTCTGAGATCTTTTATACAACCTCATGGTAACCAGTAAACAAAATCAGAACAGAGATACAAATGATAAATAAAGAAGAAACTGAGAAAACCATCATAGAGAACCACAGAACTGAATTGGGAGTCAGAAATACATGGGAAGAGAAACAAGCGAAATACAAAGGAAATGGAAAACAAGTGATAAAATGGCAGTATTAACCCCTCCAATATCAGCAATCACTTGAAATGTAAACGGATTTAATTCTTCAATCAAAAGACACAGATTAAATGGATTAATTGGACGGATTAAAAAACAAGACCCAACAATATGCTGCACCCAGGAAACACATCTCAGCTCTAAAGACAAACACCAGCTCAGAGTGAAGGGATGGAAGATGCCATTCCAAGCTAATGGCAAACAAAAGAAAGCAGGTACTGCCATACTTATATAAGACAAAGTAAACTTCAAGATAAACAGGGGAATGGAGACAAACAGGAGCAGTATAAAATGATAAAAGGGGCAATCCCCCAAGAGCACATAACACTTATAAATATATATGCACCTAACACAGGCACACCAAAGTGCATAAAGCAATCATTAACAGACCTAAAAGGAGAAATTGACTTCAACAACCCACTTACATCAGTGGATAGATCATCCAGACAGAAAGTCAAGAAGGAAATAGAGGAATTAAATGAAAAACTAGACCAGATACACTTAATAGATAAATATAGAACACTCCATCCAAAAACAGCAAAATACACATTCTTCTCAGGTGCACATGGAACATTCTCAAAGACAGACCACATGTTGGAAAACAAGGCAAGCCTCAATAAATGTAAGCAGATTGAAATCATATCAATCATCTTTTCTAACCTCAATGCTGTGAAACTAGAAATCAAGTACTAGTAAAAAGCTGAGAAAGTGACAAACATGTGAAGACTAAACAACATGCTACTGCACAACCAATGGATAATTGAAGAAATTAGAGAAGAAATCAAAAGAAATCTGGAGACAAATGAAAATGAAATTACCATACCAAATCATATGAGATGCAGCAAAAGCAGTCCCAGGAGGGAAATTCGTAGCAATACAGGCCCACTTTAACAAACAAGAAAAATCTTAAATAAGCAATCTTAAACCATAACTAACAGAACTAGCAAAAGAAAAACAAACAAAGCCCAAAGTCAGTAGAAGGAGGGAAATAATGAAAATTAGAGCAGAAATAAACGAAATTGAAACTTAAAAAACACAAGAAAGGATCAATGAAACAAAGAGCTGGTTCTTTGAGAAGATGCATAAATTTGAAAAACCCTTAGCCAGACTCTCTAAGAAACAAAGAGAGAAGGCTTAAATAAGTAAAATTAGAAATTAAATGGGGGGGGGCGGGCTGGCCCTCTGGCCGAGTGGTTAAGTTTGCTCTCTCTGCTGCAGCAGCCCAGGGTTTTGCCAGTTTGGATCCTGGCTGCAGACATGGCACCACTTGTCAGAGCACGTTGAGGCAGCATCCCACATGCCACAAGTAGCAGGACCTGCAACTAACATATACAACTATGTACCGGGCGGGGGGTGGGGGGGTGGGATTTGGGGAGATAAAGCAGAAAAAAAAAAAAAGATTGGGAACAGTTGTTAGCTCAGGTGCCAATCTTCACAAAAAAAAAAAAAAGGAAAGTAGATGTGTGCATAAAAAGACACTTGTGCCTTCTCTGAATAGATAGGGAAAAAAAAATCCACTCAAAAAAAAAAAAAGAAATTAAAGAGGAGAAATTGCAATGGATAACACAGAAATACAAAGGATTATCAGAGAATATTATGAAAAACTATATGCCAACAAATTGGACAAGCTAGAAGAAATGGATAAATTCTTAGACTCATACAACCTCCCAAAATTGAATCAAGCAGAAATAGAGAATCTGAATAGACCCATCATGAGTAAAGAGTTTGAAACAGCAATTAAAAATTTCCCCAAAAATAAAAGGCCAGGACCAGATGGCTTCTCTAGAGAATTCTACCAAACATTCAAAGAAAATTTAATACCTATCTTTCTCAATATTCCAAAAAATTGAAGAATATGGAATACTTCCTAACTCATTCTATGAGGCCAGCATCACCCTCATCCCAAAATCAGACAAGGGCAACAGAAAGAAAGAAAATTACAGGCCAATATTGCTGATGAACATTGATGCAAAAGTCCTCAACAAAGTATTGACAAACCCAATACAGCAATACATTAAAAGGATCGTACACCATGATCAAGTGGGCTTTACACCAGGGATGAAGGGATGGTTCACCATACACAAATCAATCAAATCAGAATTACCCTTATCCCTTTTCCTCTTTCTTGATGAAGAGGTTTTGTTAAAGGATCATAAACGTTTGTTAGTGGAAATGACCTTAAAGATTTTGGATTTTTTGAGGAAGATTAGCCCTGAGCTAACTGCTGCCAGTCCTCCCCTTTTTGCTGAGGAAGCCTGGCCCTGAGCTAACATCCATGCCCATCTTCCTCTGCTTTATATGTGGGATGCATACCACAGCATGGTGTGCCAATCGGTGCCATGTCCGAACCAGGGATCCGAACCGCGGGCTGCCGAGATGCAGAACGTGAAAACTGAACCACTGCGCCACCAGGCTGGCCCTGACCTTAAAGGTTTTTTAATCCAATAACTTTACTCCTCTCTGCCAATCCTAGGTGAGTTCTGCGTCTCACTGCTTAGTTGGAAGTCTCAATATTCTGTCTCTTTTTGGTCAAAACCATATAATTGAAATTCTGCATCATTTTCTGTCATCGTGGTTTTGACTAGTTGCCTGGTACCAGTTTCCCACTACACACAGAGTTCTGGCCCAATCTTGGCCACAGTCCCAAAACAGTACTCTTATATCCTATTTCCAGCAACAGATTTTCTTGTGATTTGTAGTCTTATCTCTACACCCTGGTTTGTGCCTTATTTCTAGTCTCAAACCATAATTAATCATTTGCTTTTCTACTCATCCTGAATTCTCTAATTCTGCAGCTGTAAATGATCACGCTTGATGGTACCTCCCCAGGTGTGGAACATACCTAATTGTATTTGGTCTTGCTCTCCCATTGGCTCCTACATTGAGTAACTTTTCAGTCAGAAATTTTTTTTGCAAATCATCCTGTGGGTGAATCATTATCCTAATCTGCCATACCTGACCCATTTTCCCTCTGGTCCTCCATCATAGGGGAACTTTTCTGAGGTTCTAACATTCTGTATCAAAAACTACCTGCATTAAGGTTGCATGCATTTCACAATGCTGCTTGAAATATTACAATATTTTTACTGTGTGGTTTCTCTAAGGAGTTTTCTCCATATGTGCCTCTGGATTTATTCTCACATGTTTTCTGATACACTGTGTGTTGTCTGAAGTTGACCATAATTGATTAAATCATCCAGGTTTCTTTTTCAGCTGACACTCTCTCTTCTTTAGTCCATAAGAGAGATGACCAAGAGGTCAGAGGGCAGGAGGAGGCAAAGAATGAGATATTTTGTCATTATTCCTCCCCTGCTGTGATTCCAAACTCCTGGGAGGGTTGTGTCCTTTCACAATTAAAGCCCTTAGCAGGCGTCCTGTCCTGCATGGCTCCAGCTCTCACTGGATTCTTCTGTAAAATCATTTCCTCTCTTTGCCACTTCAGCCTTCAGGATGATATTATCTTGTTGCTTGCTGTTACTCTCTGGGAACTTCTGTTGGTTCCTTAATCCTACTGACGCCAATGTAAATTTTAAATTCATTAAAATCTCCTCAGTTGAATCATGTGAGTGGAATCTCTTTTCCATCAAGAACATGTAACTAATAGAACACCTATAACTGAACAATATTCTAGTCGTTATCTGGTAAAAATAGAGAAAGAGAGATCTCATCAAGTTTTTGAATTATTGATTTTCCTGTCTACTAAAATCCCCTATCTCTCCCTTTTTTAGACATATCCTCTCATCATTCACATCTCTCTTTTTGTTTTGTGCAATTTCTTTTTTCTTTTTTTGCTGAGGAAGTTTAACCCTGAGCTAACATCTGTACCAATCTCCCTCCACTTTATATGCGGTTGCCACCACAGCATGGCTGATGAGTGGTTTAGGTCCGTGCCTGGGATCTGAATCCATGAACCCAGCCACCAAAGTGGAATGCACCTAACTTAACCACTATGTCACAGGGCCAGCCCCATAATTCACATTTCTTTATCTTCAGTTTGTAAGGTTCTTGTGTTAAACCCAGTGTAGGATCACAAAATTTTCCATGTCGACAATTGTTCTGTTAGAGACAGTCTTTTACTCTGGACTGTCTATATTTCTTTGCATATTAATCTTAATTTAGTATGGCTGCTGATGTTCCTGTAATATATCAAACACAGGAAATAATAGGCACATCACTTATGACTCCATCCAAGCGAATAGTGGAAATTAAAAGAGATCTGTGGCACATCGTTAGTTTTCAGAAGTTCAATTATGACATATCTAAGCATGGATGTCTTTGACTTTACCCTGTTTTGAGTTTGCTGATCTTCTTGATCATTTACATTTATGTCTTTTGCCAAATTTAGGATGTTTTCAGCCCTTTTCTTCAAATATTTACTCTGTACTTCACACTTTCTCCTCTCCTTCTGAAACCCAATGATACCAATGTTTGACCTTTTTGTGTTTTTCCATAGGTTTCTGAGGCTCTGCTGATTTTTTCTCTTTTTCTTGTTCATATTGAATAATTTCTGTTGATCTGTCTTCAAATTCACTGGTTTTCTTCTGTTATATCCATTCTGCTTTGAGCTCATGCTGTGAATTTTTTGAATTATTTTATTTTTCAGTTCTAAAATTTACATTTGATTCTCTTTTGTGCATTCTATTTCTCTGTGAGGAAGTTCTATCTTTCTCTTGGTTTCAAGTATATTCAGTCATGTCTTGGAACATGGTCATAATGACTACTTAAAAGTCTTTGTCTGATCATTCCAACATCTGTGTCACCTCAGAGTGAGCACTTGTTTATTGTCTTTCCCCTCGCAAATTGTTGTTATGGTCTTATCTTTTTCATATGTTGAATAATACTGGATTGCATCTTGGACATTTTTCAATATTGTGTTGTATCCCTGGGCCTTGTATAAATCCTATGAGGAATATTTATTTGTTTGGTTCAGGCCATAGTTTCTATCACCTTCTGTGGGCTGTGGTTCAAATGTCAGTTCAGTCTTCAAGCCCTTTTCAATGCCGTTCAGATCTGTCCAGGGTGTGTGCCACCCGGTGGTTAGTCTGGGGCTTGGAAGGTGGTCTGCATCACGGCTATGTTCTCATAGCCTTTTTTCAGATCCACACATGGGCAGCTCAGGTGTGAGCCTAGGAGTTCGTATGGAACGTTTTGAAACTGCTTTCTTGAACTTCCTCCTCTCCATGACCTTCCCACCTATTTCCCAGATGCCATCCTTCTTGGTATGCTGGCTATAAATCCAGGGGTTTAGCTTCCTACTCTGCCACATGCTTCCTGTGACACTTCTGCCTCTGCAACCAAGCAGCAAGAAGACAGGAAGAGAAAAAAAAAAAGCAATGATATTTTCCCCATGCTTTTGAGACCACATTTCTTCTAGTCAGAGAAATGCCCATTCTCAAAGTTTTAGACCTTTCTCAGATACCACTGCCATCCTTACTACCACAGCTCTGAGATTGCCTGGGGGCTGGGGAAGAGAAAACAGAAAATAAACAAAAAACCAAAGATTTCCCCATTCTCTCTCACCTTAAGGGCCACCATTGCTACTTGGGTGAAGAATAAAGGGCTCTCTTGGAGTTCTTTCTGTCTGCACTCAGCGTGAGGTTCTAAGTTTTAGGTTCTATTGTAATCCAAGATAGAAGATATTGAAGGAAATAGTCTGCTGGTTCAGCGGTACTTTGGGTTATGTTTTCCTTCCACAATCCATTTGCTACCATTTATTTTTCAGAGTTTTCAGGTAGCTGCCCCACTCATTCTGTCTGGGGATTTTGATTGTACTCAGAGGGAGTTTAGTCTTCGTACTACATCTTGACCGGAGTAGAGACTTTACACTAGACTTTAATGGTACCATTTATAAGCATTTAAAAAGAAGCATTAGTCAATATTATTTCATCTGAACTTGGTAAGATTATGATTTTGAAACTGAGTTTCTTGCCCTCATTGATGGAATAACTAAACTTGCGACATCATGACAAGGTGGCAGTATCTTGTGTTAAGACAATCAGTTGATGGGATCTCCTGAAAACCTTGATATCCAAAGCTAGTTTATAAGGAATATGATACAGACTACATGGGTTTAGACAAGGGTACTAATTTTGGAGTAAAAAAATAGCAACTTCAGAGTGGTTCCTAATATTCACCCCATGGTTCTAAGCCAGCCCTACATTCTGGCTTCTGGCTAATTTCCTCATGAGTATGTCACTCTCTTGGCCACTTTAATTGGACCAACATAGAAAGAGACTAAATTCACTCAATTTGGTTTTTGGAGTTCACTGTTCCAAAGAGGAGAATCTTTAATCTGCCAGTCTATAGTTTTCCAAGTGGCAAAGCAAACAGTTGGGGCTCTGGCAAAAGCCCAAGAGGCAGTAACAACATAGCAAGGTTCATCAAGGGGTTTCATAGACAGGGCTATGAGAAAAGACTTGAGTTGTGCCAATTTAAGGGAGCAACCATGCCCACTTTTGCTTTCTCATAGCTGACACTGATACTGAACATCCACTGCATCTCAATTTACAGAGACTCATAAGTCACAGGGGACTTCAGATTGTGGGATTCTGTAGGAACTAGTGCTTTTCTATCGGCCACTCTTCTCAATTGTGGTAATCCGCTCTAAACTTAAGGAATGGAAAAATACAAGCACGTAACACATCAATTTCTACTATAAATTCAGATACAGAAGTAGCAATGATACATTGCTGTGTACTACAGTGTCTCTACCCATTAGGTCATGTTAACTTCCCTGCCCTTCTGCACATGTTGGCCAAACCCCAACAACTGAGGCGAGTTTACATCTCATCCACAGATAGACTCTGTGTACCCAACAGAGTCATAAAAATTTTGACTTCCTCCTCTCCCTGAAGTTTCCCAGCACACTCATATGTATGCATATGGCTCTGGGCTCCCATGGAAACCCTGAGTCCTCCGTCACACTCCTAATCATCTTTCTCCTTAAACAGTTGGTGAAAGGTAGAAGGTGAGTAAGGGATTAGAAGTTACAAAAGGAGGACATGGCGCTGCACCAATATCAAGGAAACTTCTGAAGTTTATAGCCTACCCAAAGCTAGTAATTGGATACCAAGTCTATTTCTGACACCGTCTATTTCACCTTTGGGTAGTTCCTGATTCAATAGCCACAGAAACATTTCTTTCCAACTATGGCAATGGGATTTACACTCTTTTCCTGTCTCAGGCCTGGCACACACAGTAATGATACTCTTTAAGTCTTCCTTACTTTGGGACAACTGCTGTCCTGTTACTAGATAATCTCTCTCGTTTCTCAATCGGTTAAAATATATGGGCTAGAGGAGTTCTCCAGGGCAGTGAGACTGCCTGCCATAATTTATCTAAATGTCTACAGGTCTATATCTCATTTTTCAACAGGTCACCTTGATCAGCATTATAAACTCAACCTGAGACAGCAAGAGCCTGAACCCTAGTCAAGTCCTCATCTATGGTTTCGCATGGGTGTTTGCTTTACAGATATCTCCCCCAGATGGACAAAGTTCCCTCTTAGCAGCTAGGGTTCGCTATGAAATATCTGAAACCTTTTACAATCATCTCCAAGTGAATCTAAGATTGACCTGAAGGGCTTGACAAAGGAAGGGCTCAATGGTAAGATGTTTCAGCTGTTGCCATTCCTCCTTAACAAGTTCCACATGCCCTGTCCCTTCAATCCCATGTTAACTAGCCAAAGTTCTATCACATGTTTTCATTCATGTATATAGATCTTGATGTTCTCTTCATGAATGCTGAAGTGTTTCTCTCTGTAACTCTTGTCTGAAAGGGAATAGAAACTCTCGCTAACCAGGAGAGATTTCAATACTGGTTATTACAATGAGTAGTCCACCAGATCTGTAAGGAAGCTCCCCTGCCCAAAAAAGACTTAGAAACAATCAGGGTACTGTTCAGGTAGCTGTCTTTGAGCTTACTTCCAGGTTCTTGACCTGCAACTTCCTCCCCAATTCCTCTTCATTAACAGGCAATAAAGTGGAGGTCCATTTATTTCCCTGTTGCCTGTACACTTTGGTCGACATATTCACTATTGATCCCCTTTGACTTTCTTCTTGTTATTCATCCCACAAGGCCCTCAAAATTCCTCTTCCAGGCTGCCATGTCTTTGTTAGCATCCCATCCCTGAATCCAAAACTGTCTGAACTAATAAGAGTCTTAGATTTTACCCATCATGCAAGTCAAGTAAGCCTGCCACACAGTCAAAGATGTTGGTACAAATATGTGATTCCTGGTCAGAGACAAAGAATTTATGACTCTGAGGAATAGAAGCAGATTTTTGTCTTCTTTGGTGGCTTACTGTTTATAACTCCGTTTTGTTGCTTTAGTGGTTACTTTGAGTTTATTGTATACTTCTTTAATTTGTTACAATAAATTTATTGTATTACAATAATTAATGTAACTTAATTACAATAGTAAATGTTCTTTCACCCCTCTCATCTTTTTTTAATTGCCTAGATATATTTTACTTTATTTCCCACACTATATATAACATATAATAATTAATATTTTTTTGATACTTTTTTAATTTTTTTTCCTCCCTTTTTTTTTTCTCCCCAAAGCCCCCCTGTACATAGTTGTATATTCTTTGTTGTGGGTCCTTTTAGTTGTGGCATCTGGGACGCTGCCTCAGCGTGGTCTGATGAGCAGTGCCATGTCCGCGCCCAGGATTCGAACCAACGAAACACTGGGCCGCCTGCAGCGGAGCGCGCTAACTTAACCACTCAGCCACGGGGCCAGCCCCAATAATTAATATATTTTTAAATCTAACACTACATTGTTATTGCCAGCCCTGGTGGGGTAGTGGTTAAGATTCAGTGCTTTCACCATCACAGCCCAGGTTCATTTCCTGGTAGGGGAACCACACCACCTCCATCTGTCGGTTGTCATACTGTGGTGGCTGCCTGTTGCTGTGATGCTGAAAGCTGTGCCACAAGGATTTTGAATATCAGCAGGGTCACCCATGGTGGACAGGTTTCAGCAGAGTTTCCAGACTAAGATAGACTAGGAAAAAGGACCTGGCCAGTCACTTCTGAAAAACTGGCCAAGAAAACCCTAAGAATAGCAGCAGAGCATTGTCTGATAGAGCACCGGAAGTTGAGAGGATGGTGCAGAAAGACTGGGAAGAGTTCTGCTCTGCAGGACACAGGGGCGCTAGGAGTGAGAATTGACTCAATGGCACTAGCAACAAAAGCGTTGTTATTATTTCTGGTTAAGTATTCAGTTAAATAGATTTAAACAGTAAGAAAAGATCAAAATAGCTAAGTTTCTGGTGCTCTTTATTCCTGTCCGTGGATACGTATTTCTATCTGATGCCATGTGGCTTCCAACTGAAGGACTTCCTTTACCATTTCTTACAGTGAAGGTCAGCTGGTGATAAATTCTTTTGGCTCTTGTATGCTCATTTTGTATGCTTATTTTTCCTTCATTTTTGGAAGGTCTGTTTGGTGGGCATAGAATTTTAGCCAGACAATTGCTTTTCCTTTCAACAGTTTAAAAATGTTGGTGAACTCTCTTCTTGCTTACGTTACTTCCAACGAGATGTCTGCAATCATTCTTTTATTTGTTCCTTTGAACACAACATGTCCTTTTTCATGGATGCTTTTAAGATTTTCTATCATTGATTTGCCCAATTTAATTATGAAGTGCCTTGGTGTAGTCTCTTCATGTTTCTTAATGATTGGGGCTCCAAACCAAGAGCGTTCCCCATTCTCTGGCTTTCTCTGGACACTACTTCAATGCTATAAGCTAGGGCAATCATAGTCCTTATTTATTTATCATAGTCCTTATCATTTATTTCTCATCTCTGAGGAATCATTGTCCATTGTTGCCTGATGTACAATGTCATGATCCACCATTCATCAGAAGTTTCATATATTTTCTGCATACTTTTTTTAGTTAGGAAGGTAAATTTGACACCTATTTCCAATCCTGGCTGGGAGTGGCTCTTTATCTGATTTTGATTTTGATATCACATTAGTGAGTTTCTTGTTATTATTTCCATTTTACAAATGTGGAAACTGTGGCACAGAGATTGACTTGTAGTATTAATCAGAAATTTAGTTAAAAAAATAACAAAGAAATCTGTTCCAGGAAAAATAATGTAAAAATTTAGGAAACATATTTCAAGAATATATTTCATCCATGTTGGTCACCATATTCATTATTTTATTTAATTATTGCTTTCTAGCAAACAATTGTAAAATTCTTTCTAGAGCTAATTAAAATACTATGGTTTCATCAGTATTCACAACCACACTCTCCTAACTAAAACCCCAAAAAAACACCCCTACCCATTTCTTAAAATGGAGCTAGCAATTTTTGAGGCATGAGCCCTTGCTTTTCTCCCTCTGCCTGGCAAAGCAAACCCTTTCCTTTTTACTCATGACTCTGTTCTCATTATTTGGATTGGCATTGGGTTCAGAGTCCAAACTTTTGGTAACAGTCTAGGATATAAAACATAATAATATCACTGAAATTATGTTATCTCATTTCTCATGTTTTCTTTAATTTGGGGACTATATAAACAAACATCCTATATTTCTTCAAATTACACTGTTAATATCTATTAATATTAATATTTCCCATTGACCTGTGTCTGGGGCTGCTTCCAGTGGAGGAGACAAAGCATTGCTCAGATGAGTGTCCTTGGCTGTTTATCTCCATGGTGGAAGGTAGACTCTGAAACCAGGAAGCCATGAATATGGGGCTGGGAAGCTTTGGTTTCTTGATATTCTCTGGACATTAGTTTCTCTGTAAAAGAACTTCAAGGTCCCAAAGCAACAACTTTAGTGGGAGCCCAGTTTGAGGCCATCTGGGCTTTAACAACTGTAACTTCTATTAGGTTGTAAAGCTCAGGGAGTCAGAGGTTAAAGAAACAAACATTTACATGTGAGTGTGACTAAAGAAGCTGGGAACTGGGAATGTGTTTTAATTTTAATGCCACACCGTGCTGAGTTCACTGTAGGGGAACTGATAACAGGGCTGGTATTAAGAGTCTGTAACAAATGAATTTATGCCATAATTAAAGACTTTCATTTCAAACTTTTTGATCCCGTTAAAGTCAGAGGACTGAGTCACAGTTTCTCAAATCTCTTACACATCTGTGATGAACAGAAAAATGCATATCATTATTCACTGATTTGTAATAGAGATGATGTTGGAATTTAGCTTTTTACGCTTGTAAGGAAATGGCTTTGCAAAGCAAATATATTGCATAATATACCTAGAAAACTAAACTTCAGCTCTTCAAGTCCTTCCATAATTCATGACATGGAAACTGGTGGGTAATTATTGCTAATCTCAGACATGGCTGGTGCCATTCTTAGAATGTAAAGTCAGGGTTTCCATTCAGGAGAGAAATCAATGAATATAGAGTTTGGACAGCTGATGCTCAGGTGCTTGTCCATAAATTCGTATCAAGAGCATTCAAAATCTAGAATGGACGTTTCAAAGCAAGAAGAGAATAAAAATTGAGGGCAGAGTCTCTAATCCACTTACATTTTATTTATTTAACTAATATTTGCTGACTTCTTACTCTGTTTCAAGTACTGTGCAAGGATAATCTGTGAATAATTTAGACGGAGTTCTGGCACTGACGTAGTTTCGATTAATGGAAACATCATGCAAAGACTATTCGGTAACCTGGCTAAATCCTTGGATTAGAAGCTTCACTGAAAATAATTGAGGGTTAAGATCCAAGTTTATTTAATTAATATTCTTATTGCCTAGGAATTTAAAACTAGAAGGAGTGTTATCCATTTATAACAGGCTTATTTCCTATGAGGCTACAAGTAATTCTCATTTCCACAGAAATACCCATGAGTTGGAAATCCAGAGGCTGTCCATTTTACTTGGTAATGGTTTGTTCAGTTGTATTTTGGTTGCATATATTTTTTGTATCTTTTATTTGTTGAAGAAAAGAGACAGTTGGGAGGATGCAGGGTTTGAGATTGAGGGTGGTGGAAGTTTCATTTAAAGTGGGGGCTGAATTGGGGATCCCTCAACACCACAGGAGCTGCTTAGAACCACTGATTTATGAAAGAATGAGGGAGTTTCTGTGGAAGACCTTGTGAAGGAGTTTTCTGTGTTTTTGCTTACTTCCCCAGAAAGTTTTTCCACACAGCATAACTGGGAGGCATCTTGTTTCAAACTCCACTAAGAATTCTCTGGAATGTGTCTCCCACCTCCTACCTCAGTTATCACCTCTTCTTTCTCAAGAAGATTTCGAAACATCTGTAGGTAAATTGTCAGAAAGTCGAAAGAAGCCTTAAATATTTTTTTAAATTTTAAAA
Organism: Equus quagga; assembly: GCF_021613505.1. Taxonomy (NCBI): domain Eukaryota; kingdom Metazoa; phylum Chordata; class Mammalia; order Perissodactyla; family Equidae; genus Equus; species Equus quagga. Next base: position 8,286,306 of record NC_060287.1, on the reverse strand, counting down.
GATTTTATTTTTTAGAGCAGTTGTGGTTTTAGAGAAAATTGCATAGATAGTAGAAAGAATTCCCACATACCATCTATCTCTCACCATACAGTTTCCTTTATAACATCTTACATTGGTATAATGTGTTAAAGCTAAACCAATATTGGCACCTTTATTATTATTAAAGTACACAGTTGACTTTACTGTTCACTGTTGTACAATTCTGTGGGTTTTGACAAGTGCATAATGTCACGTCCATCATCAGAGTATCATATAGAATAGTTTCGCCACCCTAAAAATGCACTGTGCTCCACTTATTTATCCCTTCCTACTGATTCATACCTCCTGACCTCCTAGAAACCACTAATCTTTATAATGGCTCTATATTTTTGCCTTTTCTGCAGTATCATATAGTTGGAATGATATAGTTATAGCCCTTTCCAATTGGCTTCTTTCACTTATCAATATGCTTTTAAAGTTCCCTCAGGTCTTTTTGTGGCTTGGTAGCTCATTTCTTTTTAATGCTGAATAGTAGTCCAGTTTGTTTATCCATTCATTCACTTGAGTAAATATCTGGGAGTGTCATTGCTGGATCTTACGGTAAGCCTATTTTAGGTGTATAAGTAACTGCTTTCCAAAGTAACTATAGCATTTTGTATTCTGACCAGCAATGAATATGAGTTTCTGTTGCCCCACATCCTCCTCAGTATTTGGTGCTGTCAGTGTTTTAGATTTTAGCCATTCAAATAGGTGTGGTGTAGTAGTTCATTGTTGTTTTACTTTCTAATTCACTAATGGCTATGATGTTGAGTATCTTTTCATATGCCTTTTTGCCATATCTTCTTTGGTGAGTTGCCTTGGTTGAAAAATTTTTTAAAAAGCTCTACAATGTGAAAGTATATAAAAATTATGCTTGTTCTCCCCCTTCACAAATAGCATGAGCTTTTGGATTATTTGACAGTCTCTTAGGGAGGGGGTGTATTTTTCAGTTTGAAAGAAGTGAAGCAGTTATGTGGAGAGCACAGGGCAGATTATAGCTGACAAAGGCTATCTTTGTACCACATCTGTTTTCTCCTCCTCCTGAACACTAAACTAGACTCAATTTTTTAGCCTCTTCACAATTAGGGGTAGCCCATGACTGAGTTCTAACCAATAAAAGATGAGTAGACATAGTATCAGATCCTTTCAGATCTACCACTAAGAATCTTTCACTAATGATTCTTTTCCTCCTACTTCTGCTGAATGGCCATTGATTACCCTTGGAGTCAAATGTTAGAGATGGCAGAGCCTCCATCTGCCTGAGATCCAGAATGACTGTGTGGAACCATGCACCACTACGACCACCACCACCATACCCACCTACACAGTGAGTGGACCTTATGGAAACAAGAAGTAAACTTCTATTGCCTTGATGCCTGAGGTCTTGAGGTTTATTTGCTATAGCATCTGGAAACACCCTGCTCCTACAAGGGTCTTGAGGACCACTTCAAAGGATAGGCAGATGAAGTTGCTTTAATAGACAAATTTATTTTCATCTATGAAAAGTTTTCCCATGGCTAAATTTCCTTTGATAGTTTTAAGAGATTCAACATCAATAAACTATGAACAGAAGAACAAAACAAAGCAAGCAATTTTCTAAAGGGGTTAGTCAAACACTTACATGTCAAGTGAGGTCACTATTTCCATTAAGAACTTGATCAAATTGGCTGAAGTCTTCATTTCCTTGCTTGTGAATAGTCATATAGCTTTCTAAGGTTTCTGCAAAATCTGAGGGTCTTACGCCACATGGTAACCTACAAGTTCATTGATGACCTTCAAGTTCATGCTTATGTTAATTTACTTCAATGTATTAATCATCTTTCTCTAAGTTTTTTCTCAATGGATATGAGCAAAGGGATCATTTAATCTATTTATTTAATATATACACATATATTCCCACATACATGCATAAGCTAACACACACCCACATGCATACGTACAATCTTACTCAAAGTATCTGTGTATATAGCAGATTTTACTGAAGGTTTAGTGAGATAATTACATCACAGGAAAACTAGCAACTTAAATTTGAATTATAAGCCTCCTTATCTCTTAAAGTTAATTCAGCCATCCAGTCTACCACTGTGAACTTTTTACTTCCTTGTTTTTATCACACCAAAGACAGCCTCATCCTCTCCTCATCTTTTGAGGCTTCTTTTATTCCTCATTCTGTGTGCCTTCCTTTTGATTCCAAAGAAATTTAGACTTTTCTTTGTTGTACATTCTTTTTCTAGACTCCAGCTTTTTTTATACACTCAAGGACTATCAAATTATCTTCCTAAACAAGGCATATTTTTCCTGTACAAAAAGTTTTTTGTATGCCAAAAGAAATTAATTTATATTACTATACATTTAAGAAGAGTTATAGGCATTGACCCAGTGGCATTATGGTTAAGTCACACACTCTGCTTTGGTAGCCTTAGGTTCATGGGTTCAGATGCCGGGCAAGGACCTGCATACCACTCATCAAGCCATGCTGTGGTGGTGTCCCACATACAAAATAGAGGAAGATAGGCACAGATGTTAGCTCAGCGACAATATTCCTTAAGAAAAAAAATAGGAAGGTTGGCAACAGATATTAGCTCAGGGCCAATCTTCCTCACCAAAAAAAAAGAAGAAGAGGTATAAAAACAATCTGCAGCTCCAATAGCACACAAGGAAATAGCACGGTAGTCTAAAATATCTGCTTTATTCTTCTCCTGAATGCTAATGAAAACATAATTACATAATAAATGCAATATGTATCTTAAATTTTTATTCTTGACTTCTTAAAATTAGGCTGATGAAACTAGTCAATTCCCTTTTGAATACATAAAGATGTTACCTATAAATGTCAATGGTTAGAATAATTTATTGAAAAAGACATTCTTTCATTTTATTGTAATAGTACATCTAAGGAGCTATGAAACTTAGTAAACCATTTACATTTTCTAAGTTTTCTTACCAGGAAATGTCAAGGTACAGTTAAGATACTGAAGAACAGTGAGAAAGTATAAAGATCAAGGAGAAGACCAGGCCTCACAGCATTCGCTACACTCTGAGGATTTCAGTGAAGGCTCTTATGATTTTGTACTGCATAATTCCCATTCATAGGTACCAACTGAAAAGAGCTACTTTTCAAATTCTATACCTGTAAGCTCTTGCAGTCAGATTTTTTTCTGTGTTGTTCTAAAATCTTGGCATCAGTGAAAGATATTCAAAATTCACAAATACAGTTGATTGACAGTGACTTTTATGCTAAATTTCAGTCAGAAAAATGTTCTCCTTGATGTAACATACAAGTTAAAAGACAAGGTTTTTATCTCATCTGGTTGGGAGAAAAGGAAAAAACCATTGGCAGTTAAGGAGATACAATCAGAGAAAACTCAAAATCCCCTCAATCAAATTTCTCCCCACATCCTGCCCAGAAACTGAAATTCTCACATTTGTAGGATTAAGATAGCTCCTTTATAGGAAATTTCTGGGAGGATAATCCATGAACCCTCACGGGCTATTATCTCAGATAATATATCCTTAAGGAGATATATTTTAATGCCGACCCTGAGATTGGCGGGTGGAATGCTCGAGGCAGGGAATGAATGCGCCATGTCCAAGTGGAGTGAGTAAAGGAGCTGTGCATAAACACCTTGATTACCTGAGAGGTCGTGTGGAATAAGGAGCAAATAGAAGGAGAAAGTGGGAGGCATTTCTAAAATCAGAGTAACTTAGCATAGTATTTTTCCTGCTACACTTGCCAGGATTTTTTTTTTTCCATCAAAGCTTTGTTCCTTGATGCAGGTAAATTATCTAAGATCTAAAATAATACATAGGTGGTTTATTTGAATTAATAATTGAATTTATCAAATTTGATGGCGTGTAGGTAAATATACAAAAAACAATTATTTATGTATAGGCTATAAACAAATAGGTAACAAAATTTAAAAACAGTATACCATTTTAAATACATCAGAAAATGTCAAATATAAAAGAATAAATCTAACCTCCCCAAAAAGTGCGTAAACTGTACATAACTAAACAACATTATTGAAAGAAATTTGAAAACTTCTAAATAAACTGAAGAAAGTCATTTCTACCAGTCCTCCCTTCACAAACAATTGATTCTCTTTCTTTTTTCTTTTTTTTTTGTTTTTGAGGTAGATTAGCCCTGAGCTAACATCTGTGCCCATCTTCCTTTACCTTAGATGTGGGACACCTGCCGCAGCATGGCTTGATAGGCAATGCATATGTCTGCGCCCCGGATCTGAACCAGCAGAGTGTGCGAGCTTAACTGCTAAGCTACCAGCCTAGCCTCTTATTTTCTATTTTTTAATGCACATCAGCTCCCAGTATGACGACATTTCCTGCAGCTCTTGGTTGGAGGACTGCCCTGGAGCTCTCAGAGCTCACTTTGCCTGGGTACAAGGAGAGCCACAAGTGGGGAAATTACATCCATCAGGGACAGGGCTTTCCAAATACTGGTGGGGTTGGGAATATAAATACTCCAATTACCATGGTCCTGATTGGACGTTTCTGATGTGTGACCTATGTTCTCCAGAGCTTTCCTGTAAGATTGAGCCAAAGTAAATTTCATGGCAGTTAACTTGATCTAGAATCTTTATTATTCATAATAGCCAAGTTATGGAAATGACCTAAGTGTCTGTCAACAGATAAATGGATCCACAACATATGAGTATTATTCAGCCTTAAAAACTGAAGGAAAACCTGTCATTTTTGACAACATGGGTGAACCTGGAGGGAATTATACTAAGTGAAATAAGCCAGACAGAGAAAGATAAATTACTGCGTACTGTCACTTATATGTGGATTCTGAAACAAAACCAAACAAAAACAAGAAAACAAACAAAAGTTGAACTCATAGCAACAGAGGATAGAAAAGTGATGGTCTGGGGCCGGAGGATGTTGGAATTAGGGAGAGGTTGGTAGAAAGGGTGCCAGCTTTCAGTTATACTGTGAACAATGTATGAGGCTCTGATGACTAATATGAAGTGACTCATGATAGCGTGCTATCAGTTAATAACGCTGTGTTGTACAATTGAAATCTGCTGAGAGGGGAGAGCTTAAATGTTCTTACAAAAAGAAAAGATAAATATGTGAGGTGACAATTGTGTTAACTAAATTGATGAGGGGAACCCTTTTACAATGTGTTTTTATATCAAAGCATTATGTTGTACACTTTAAATATCTCACAGTCTTGTCAATTATGGCTCAATAAACCTGAAAAAAAAAAGAGGTTAGAATGTGAGACCTTAAGAACTAAAAAGGAAAAGACAAAAAGAATCCTTGTTGGCCTCTTTCTAATAAAAAGGACTTAAACATTATCTTCTAATTTTGACAACTGTATTTCTTCTTTTGCAATCCTTAAATGCTTTATTTTTCCGGACTTATTTCATTGGCCAGGACTTCCAGTACCACGCTGAATAGACGTGGTGATAGTGGGCATCTCTATCTCATTTCCAAGCCCAGAGAGAAAACTCTCAATAATTCAAGATAAATTGTTTTCTTTATTGAATTTTTATTTTGTTTACATATATAGCAATGCTTCTTGCTTTAACGTATGCTCAGCTAACATTTGAATTTCCACACTGCCTTTCGTTAATTTATGTTTTCATCTTAAAAGTATTTCTACTCATTACTTTCATCATTTATGTGTCCTTATTTTTAAATTGTCTGTCTTCTAAGCAGCTTACACATGATTTTGTACAATTTATGTGTGTGCAATCTGAAACTTATCTTTCAATTTGAGCGATTAGTTCGTTTGTATTAATTACGTGCAAACTTGTATCCTCCATATTACTATCTGTTTTCTGTTGAAGCTACCTGTGTTACATTTCTTCTCTTCTAGTTCTTCTCTATTTTGACTTCTCAAAGATTAATCAAGTAATTTATTGCAACTTATGTCTCTTGGCATGTTTACTAACTGTAAGTCAAATGCCATGCACTGTGTTCAAAACATTTGTTGTTGATGTCATATTCTCCTGAGAGCTTTCACCTTTTTACCAGATGAAAAGTGGATCAACTTATTCCAGTCATGGATTGAGCTACAGGGTTGATTACTCCCAGTTTTGGTAAGGTTGTGTTTACTTCACTCTTCCTGCAAGATATATTACTCCAGGCTTTCCAGGTGACACCCTAAAGTGTTCTCTTGGGTCTATCCTTCTGAAAGGACTTGAACTCTAATTCTCATCTCCTCAGCATAAGAGAACCAAAATTACCACTCTACTCTTCAGAATATATGTTATTTAACTTTTTGTTTTCCTATTTTACACAATTTCAGGTCAGTAAGTCTCTTGAGAGGAAGACTAGCTTGCGTGAAGCTCAAGTATATATGTCCCTCTGTCTGGTATATTGGCCACTCAAGGTTCTGATTTGTCCCACCATTTCTATGAGATCACCACAATCTCAGAAATATTAGTCTTTTCAAGTCCTTCCTTCTGTCTTCTTAACTTGCCAAAGTGTAGAGTGCCAATTTACCCTGGTTTATTGAAGACTTTCCTGGTATCAGCACCGAAAGTCCCACATTCTGGGAAAGTGCTTAGTTTGGGGTAAACTAGGGTGATTCACTCTTCCGGGAAGTAAATATTTTTCTAATGTTGATGCATATGCTTTATTTGGCTTTTAATCCTGGCATTGAGATGGCTACAGATAGGGCTAAATGCACAATGAAATAACCACAAAGTAACTAACATTAAAACGTGAGTTGTTTAGAATGTGTTTCAAACATCAAGAAATTATGCTAAAGTAGAGAAAAGCCAAATGGAGTAGCCTGGTGAGAGGAGTGGGGGATGGGGTAGCGCTGATTATACTCCTCTGAGGAAGATGAAGATATTTAATGGTTTAAATAATTTAAATAGCTAATTGAGCTTGCTTGGTTTGGAAGTCACTTAAACATAGATAATATATTAGTTTGCTAGGGCTGCTGTCACAAATGTCACAAAGTACCTCAGACCGGGTGGCTTAAAAGGCAGAAATATATCATCCTACAGATATGGAGGCTAGAGTCCAAAATCAGGGTATCAGCAGTGTTGGTTCTTTGGAGGGTGTGGGGGAAGGATTTCTTCCTGACCTCTCTTTTTGGGCTGTTTCTCTTCATGTCACCCTCTCTCTATGCATATCCTTCTCTGTGTCTTAATTTCCCGCTTTAAGGACATTAGCCATGTTGGATTAGGGCTCATCCTTGTGAGTTAATTCTAACTTAACTAATTACACCTGCAGGCATTCTATTTCCAAATAAGTTTACATCCTGATATAATGGGGATTAGGTCTTAAATATATATGAATTTTGGGGGACGTAATTCAACCCATCACAGGTGTCAATTCAATACACGACCTGTGAGGAAGGAGTGGAATTGCGATATGCTAGGAGATAGGTAATTTGGGGGCCAAATTATAACAAGTCTTCCTTGTCAGATGTAAATATGAATCATCTGTGTATTTAGTTTTTAGCTGCCTAAAAGTTGCAAGTTTGTGAAGTGTTATTTAAACAGCTTATTTATTGGGACTTAAAATAAGTAGATGATTTTTCCAATAGGAAGACATTTGCTTCAAATCTTTGTATTATACTAGACCATGGAAGGGCATAAGCCATAGGGAAATGGTTGATACAAAAAATTCTCTTGTTCTAGATCATGAAAGAGTTCATATAACTGCCTGCTCCTTAATGCTATAGTTGCTATTTTACATTAATAAATTTGAGGCCATGAAAATATTCATTTGGTTTTTGAAGTTTTAAATTGTATTTCATAGTGATTATGTTAAATTTCCAGAGTTTTAAAATACTTTAAAGAGCTACGCCTTATAAAATAGAAAAGATTTTACAAAACTGTTATTTAGAAAATATTCAATTTGACTCTAGTTCACTAATTTTCTAATTTAAAAAAGTTGACATTACTGAATATATAAGAAAGCTTTTGGGGGCCATTATTTACTTTAAAGCTAATTTATCCAAAATTGCTTTAAATTTCTACTCACCCTTCAATTTGTTAATAAAGGAAATATCTCCTTCTAACAAAAATTTGGAAAATGTCTTTTAGCTTGCTAAAAGCAGTTTTAATAAAATCAAGAATGGCAGTAAAAAATGTACAGCTATTTACATTTTAAATATGACGGAATGGTTTCTACTTTTATGAAGATGGAAGAAGACATTTACATAACTTTTATTTATTTTTCTTCTCTAGAAACATCCCTGATTAGATTTTGCTAATCAGAACTATCCTCTCTTTTTGAGAAAATGTAATATAATATCATTTGACCTTCCCCACAAATTTCAGGGATTTAAGTTGAAATCCATAACACTCCGTCTCTTTATTGCTGGGCAATTTGCTATCAGACCATATGTCCAACATACCATTTGCATTTGAATTGGGGAGTGTAAATGATATTTTAATGAATTCGTGTGCTGAGGAATGAGGTAGATAGCAGAAAGGGAAAACAATACACATTCAATAGTCTTCTCATTTGTGATATTCTTGCAGTCATTACACTTTGCCAAAGGAAGGCCATATCCTCTAAAGCTTTTAATGAATAATTTCTAAAAATAAATATTAGGTTTAGAAAGAATTAGAAGTATGCCATAGTACTCTTATGAGAGATCAACTGTAAAGCCACGTTAAATTGAGCATTGACTATCCATTTTCACCAAGATGAATATTATGATTAGATGATAACTGAAATTCCACTTGATGATTTGATGCCTCACATATAAAAAATTGACAACACATACTCAAGGTGCTTCTGAAAAATGAAACACATTTTATTAATACTTCAAACACTACATTTACAAAAAGATCCAGCACTTTCCACAGAGATACTAAAGAGAAACCCAGAATATGAGTTAAATTTCTGTTAAAATGACAAATATTCTTTGAGATAATCAAATGTTTATTATTGTTTTTGTCTTCTACATAAGCATTGAACTGAAAACCTATGTAATTTTATATCTTATTTGAAAATATTATATATAGATATATATTACAGTGATTGCTTTTACATATATATAGTGATTGCTTACGTGTTAAAATTTCATTTGAAATTAAAAGTCATCTAAAACAAAAACATATGCCATCGTTCATAAATCTACTCCAACTATTTGTACAGAAACGTGCTGAAGGTTAGTTTAAGACTGACCCAGTAGGACAACAAAGAAATATAAAGGAAGAGAAAACTAAGAAATAATGTTTGAGGTACTCTTATATACGCTTTCTTAATTAAGATGATTAACAGTATGACTTTGGAGAGTATAAGGCAAAAAAAAGTGTGAAATAGTAATAAAAATTGTAATTCGACCCTTAAAGAGCATGCTTTTTTGTTCTTAGAGTTTGCTCTTAGAGTTGATCTCTATTTTCAATGAAACAATCAATAGAAAAGTTTCAGAATACAGTTGATATGAACACAGGCTGTCATAGTTTACTATGACATTTCCTTTCACCAGATAAGATAGAAAAAATAAAATAGTTATGTTTATCTGTAATATGTGTCAATAAATAACTGGATATCTTGAAAGATCCAAAGCTTTAACTGAATTTTAAATTAGTGTCATACTATCTTCAACTGTATATTTACAAAGAGACAAGGCTTAGCATTATATAACTTTAAACTTAAAATACGCTATGGTGACAATCCAATCCAGCCCTTTGTTTCATGGAGGTAGAAACTGAAGGGCACCAAGACTAAATGGCATTCATGTCGTTTCACAGAGGACAAACTGGGATGGAAACCTAGGTCATCTGACGGACAAGTCAAGAAGTAGTACTAAGTTGCCTTTCTCTAACCATGTGTAACTCCTGGGAAAAGAGTTGTCATGTGTGTACCGCCAAGAGCCAGATAGAATGCTTTGAATCATCGTTAATAGCAAATATATAGTTTAATTTCATAACAAGTAAATCTAAATGTTTGTGAAAGAGAAATGTTATCTCCACGTACCTATCTTTTTATTCTTTTTCTTTCTTCCTTCCTCCCTTCCTTCCTTTCTTTCTTTAAATGCATAATAGATTCCACTCATCACCACCTCAGCTCAGTTTAAGCTTAGGATATAGTTTTGCGACTGGCAACTACATTTCCCAGACTCTATAGCAGCTAAATGCAGTTCTATGACTCTGGTGGATCCAATAGAAACGACTGGTGATGTTGTGTGGGACTTCTTCACCATCTCATCATTGACAAAGCCCCTTACCCTGGGCTTGCTTCTCTCTTCCTTCTTTTTGGCTGACAATGGTAATGGTCTGGAAGCAAATCATGGATGGCAATCAAATGTCCCTTCCATTATTGGAACTTTTTGTAGTGTGGCATATAAGTTTTTTAGTTTCAAACTTGTGATAATCATTCACACATTTCTTCCTGAATTTTTAAAAAGTAATTGAATCTACCAGAATCATTTAAAGGGTATAGGAACTTAAAACTGGGTTGAGGAGAATTTTTATTCAAGTACTTTGTCCAGGATCTTCCCTGCGCATTGCTAACAGAAACACATGGTGAGACGTGAGTGTTATCAAAATGCCCACGACTTAAAGTCAAGTTTTCATTACCTGTTGTGTTGTGTGAAGTCTCATAAATAGTTTTCTTTACAAAAGGCATTTTGAAACACTTATAGATTTACTGACATTATTTTTGGGGGTAGAGATATGTGCTATGAGCATCTACCAATTTTTTCCTAGCAGAGAATAGGATCAGTATATTTGATAGAAGAAGGAAAGAATAAGAAAAGTCAGAATCCAGTCCCAGGTCAAAAATAGACCTATACAACCATGGAGCCCTACATGACATTAAGAAGCACCCAGAAAAATACCTTTCTAGGGCTTAATATACATCCTGCACCATTTTAAACAAAATAGACGCTTGAATTAGTTCATTTAATTTTCATAATATGCCTATCACTTTATATTATCATTATTATTGATTTATGGATAAGAATATTAGTGTCCAAGGTATGAAACTAGTAAATACTAGCACTGGGATTCAAATCCAGACAGTATAACTTCAGATCGTCTACTCTTAGCCACCACCCTGTAAGGTCTCCCAGAATGTCATGGGGCATCTGAGACATTGGTAATCGTGTATCTTTGGTTGGGAAACCGAGAGACGACACTGGGACTGGCTGCTGCCTCTTTCCTGCTACACTCAGCAGCCAGCCCTAAGTTTTCAAATTGAACAACTGCTATTCCAATATGGACAGGTCACGTTGAGAGCCCCATCCCTGTGACTTGCAAAATTAGACAGCTGCACTCAGACCAGAGGCAGCAAAAACAGTCCTAAGTGAAAACGTGATGTCCAAATTGTACCTCAGCAGCAGGAACAACAGCAGAGATGCATATGCGAGCATTACACATGTAACTCAATCAACACATTTTGCTAAAATATCTTAAACTAATTGGAAGTAGTTTCAGGGAAGTAGCCCACTGCTGCATGGACACAGTTAGATGCCAAACCAGCATCACAGACAAACTTGCCCTGTGCCTGCTCATTCTCCATATGTGGCCTGAATCATTCAGTGTAGACACTCTCATCCATGAGCATGACCTTCCTGCTGAGATTTAAAATAGAAAGAAAAGCACTCAGTAAAGAGTCCAGCTTCATCAGTCCTACTTTGGAAAGCTAGCCAACATGTATACCCATCATCCATCTGGGCGAAAGGTTTTACAGCTTTTAGACATTAAATGACTCACTCTGCAAAGCTCTTTCCAGACTAATGGTGGCTCTAATTTCTCTATTAGATGGACCAGAATATTAGGGAGGCAAATCTTTGCTATTATGCTCCCAGAGAATGAACTCCCCCAAAGCATAGATGAGTATAACAGCTGATAAAACCTTGAAAAATGCAAGGTTAAAATTGTGTTTATCTGCACCATGCCATCTGCATCCTCTAACAGCTTGAACAGGAAGGATTTGTTCCTTAAGCATTATTAGTTTTGCTAAAAATTGTCCTTGTTTTTTGCTACCCTGAGGAAATAAATGGCATTGTAAAAATGAGACTGCACTTATTATAACCTAACCCATGGACCACTTTTTCAGAAGTAATTTGGTCATTTGACATCATATACCTCCCAGTGAGAATAAATAGAAATGATGTTTTTTTCTTCTCTTCAAGTTCAGCTTGCCCTTTATGTCAGCTTTCCTTTCACATTCTTTTTTATCCAGTTATTCATATCACGATGGGTTTATATTAAATAAACATCTTCCCAAAATATTCCTGAACTTATTTGTCAAATGTAATACTTTACTATTTTATTAATATATTGTGTTAGAAGTCAATGTGCTGTTTCCCCTTGAGAAGGACTAACCAGGAGAGAGTCAAGGGGACTTCTGGTTGCAGGTAATATTGTACTTTTTGGTGTTCGGGGTGATTATGCAGCTGTGTTTTACTGTGTAAAAATTTACCAAGGTCTATATTTAAGATTTGTTACCTTTTCTCTGGAAATGTTATTTTTCACGCAATTTGCCAAAAAATGGCCTATTTAATGAAATTTACTAGTACCCAGAAAATTGATTCATTGAACTGTAATAGAATTTGGCAAGAGGAACCTTTTCTGAGGAAAGCAGACACATTACACTACTTCTAAGATTTGCTTTTGTCTTTTTTTGTTTGTTTGCTTTTTGGTTTGTTCAGGAAGCTTAGTCCTGAGCTAACATCTGCTGCCAATCTTTCTCTTTTTGCTGAGGAAGACTGGCCCTGAGCTAACAACCGTGCCCATCTTCCTCTGCTTTATATGTTGGACGCCTACCACACAGCATGGCTTGCCAGGCGGTGCCATATCTGCACCCCGGAACCAAACTGGCAAACCCTGGACTACCGAAGCGGAACATGCTACTTAACTGCTGCGCCACCAGGCTGGCCCATAAAATTTGCTTTTAAAGAAATTACAAAGCACTACACCATCTTAGTTATCTCCAGCTCAATAAACTAGAATGAGAAAAATTATTTGAGCCTATAATTTTTACTTGTCAGAATAAGCTGTTATAATGTGCTCTGGATGCTATGATGATTAGCACCAAGACTAGCAGCTATAGGTCTATTAAATTATGACAGGGCAGAACCTTCTCATGTCCCGTGAATGCTCAGATATTCTTAAGAAAAGATAAACGGAGTACTGCTGAAATGCATGTCCAGGTTGGTTATGGAGTGTCCCTGCTACGATCAGAATTTACTTGTGGTGCATTACGTAAAAAATTTAGTTTTCAACCTTCAGTAACGTGAGAAACTCTGACAGCCATAATCCCCAAATGCTTTTACCTTGACTAAGAAAGAGACTGCTCTCAACCTTAGGATGCTGCTTGAAAAGCAATGGATTCTTTCTTTATTAAGTACATGAGTAGTAGTATTAAAAATGAATAAATCTCCCAAATTATCTAGTCTACTATTTCCTTAATATGACAGATTACCTGGGGTGCTTGTTAAAATATATATATTTCTGGGCCCCATCATGGACTTCATACAATAGCATCTTGAGGAAGGAAGAAAGGAACTAAGGAACCATGAAATACATAACAAAAAGAAGAATTTCAGGTATTATTTTAATCAGAAAGAAAACTGATTTAGACTTTCTAGTGTTTTAAATTTCTCCTATTAATTCACTGGGAAGAAAAAAGTTCTAAAGCTCAGGAATTTATCCAGCCAAAGACATTTGGTAGGTGAATAAGTGTCCCTAGCAGGGCAAGGTATTTGATGGTCTCTGCACACACACATGCATACTCGTTAAGTAAGTGATCATTTGAAGATCTGAAGACTGGGTAATATTAGGAGCAATTCATGGGGAGGCTGTATTAGCTATAAAAATGCATTGAGCAGATAGATCTTTTCTATCAGTGAAGTAATGGCTCCAAGTGAAAGGCTGAAAACAATATGATAATATGATAAAAAGTTCCAAATTAACTTGCCTATCACTGAAAGAGTAAATGAAATTTATAATCTAACAATAATCTGCTGCAAAATAATATAAAATAAATAAGTAATTATAGAAATTGGAGTCAAGGAAGAAACGAGAGAAAAGTTTAGAGATTCCAATTTCTTTGCATTTTATGGTGTGGTGATAATTAATGTTGTTTGCTAACATTCCAGTATCCACTCTCCTCTCTTGCCCCCACAGAGCCCTTTGTCATCTCTCCCATGTGCTGACTTATTCTACAACTAAGTGAAAGATAAACCCTTTTTTCTCAATTAACAGAGATGTTTATGTTCATTATTACTGCAGGATAACCTAGCCTAGACTCAGTCGTATACACAACTAAAGGCAAATGAGACTCTCTGACTGATGCTCACAGATTAAGGATCAGAGTAGGTACATTATACTAAGTTATAATGTAATTTGTAAATGAACTAAAAGTGATGATATCACTAACAAAAAATTTTCAAAGTGTAATGGAGAAGGTGAGATGATTTTGTATGAGTGTGCATTTATATCATTGAATGAAAGGCCCCCAAGTTGTTCACACCTCCCTGTGTCTACAAAATTGGACAATAACCTCTCATAATGACTGGTCTTAACCACATAATGTATCTTGGTCAAAAATATTGTTGCAAAAGTGAGATCAGCACGTGAAAATGCTTGTGTATTTGAGCTTAAGTTCTTTTAATTGCTGTTGGAAATCTGATGATGTGAATAAGCCGGGATAGCCTGGTGGTTGATGAGCGACACATGGTTCCAGTCCTTGCTGTTGACCCAGCTATGACCCAGCTCATAGGCAACTGACTGCAAGACACTAGAGTGAGGCCATCCAGGACCAATGTATGAGCGAGCTCATCTAGGTCCAAAGCCATCTCAGAAAATCTACTTTTTACAATCGCAAGCTGAATAAGTGGTTGTTGTTTTAAGCCAACTGATTTTGTGGAACAATTTGTTACACAGGAAAAACTAACCATTACAGATATTGGTAGCAAAATACTGTAGCATTCATCATACATTCTGCATTTGCCAAATGACAGTTACTACATCAATCTGCAACTATCGAAAATGGGGGAAAAGGTTTGTGCTATTAACAGCTCCAGGCAGTATTTAAATATACTTACTTTGGCAGAGTTTATACTGTCCCCTTGATCTCTTGCTTTATTCTTGGAAAATTGTAAGGGGAAAATTTGTGCTGCTGTTAGTGCAACTGCTGTGTATGCCGAGCTACTGTTGTCATGCCAGTCAGGGGCAAAAGCAGCCTAGCTACTGAGGTATTGAATATTCTGAGAACATTCTAGACAATGGTTTAGTTCCTTTTTCAGGCTCATTTACTTTTGTTTTTCTGTTGAATAATTCCATTTGTAAATAAAGCTTTTAATAATTTTGCTGGAAAAAAATATATATCATTACTGATATTGGTAATAAAGTGCTGAACCGAATAATGGTGGAGCCTGAAAAGCAGCAAAGAAATTGTTAGCAGAAGCAGGAAAATGGCAAGTACGTGGCCGTGGCCAAATGGAAGAATGGTGAATCACGTTATGCAATTGCAAAGAATTTACAAAACTGTCATACTCAGTACTTGGAAGATAGAAAATGTACCCTACCTGAACTTGGCAAGATGATTCACAATCCACATGTAAAAGTGTCTGGTGGAATTTAGCTATTGTGGTTGGGTATGGAAAGAAAAAAGCAAGCTCGATAAACAACTGTTAAACTCACAAGCAAAATATAGAGGTAATATGGAAGATCTAGCACTTGCTATGTTGAAAAATAAAATTGTTTCTCATCTCCTGGCTTCCAAGCCAATAAAAAAATTCTGAAAATCAAACACGGTATGGAAACAAAGAACAAATCAGTGGTATAACTGGAAAAAAGCTTTGTTAAGACTTTTGAACTATTTCAGTTGGTGGCTAATATGTGTCCTCAAATAGATGAAAGAACTTCTGAGTCATAAGGACATGGTCCCACAGAGCCTAATCAAAAAGTAGTCTTGACGGTGTTACAGGGATGCAGGTTTTTGAAAAAATTGTCTATATGAATGCAATTAAATGGAATGCATTTCAGGTATATAGAGAAAGAACACAACATTAGTAGGGTGGTTGTGTTTTCAAGCTAAAGGGCCACCAACTTGGACTTAGAGGGACTGAATTTGCTCAAATTGCAAAAAGGCCTCTGGGAACTTTCAACATGAAAGAGGCTGGTTGAAAAAACCTACTCAGGTGCAAACTGAGGCCTTGTCTTATGGAAAAGTGAGGCCATCTCAGAGAATGGAGCCAAGATCCCAGACAGCAGAGGCAAAACGAAAAAAGAAAAGGAGAGTATTGGACATTTCCAAAAATAAGTAAGGGAGAATAAACTAGAAAGCCACTTCCAACATGGAGAAACTGGTCCTCTCAAAATCAAAACAAAACAACGAAATGAACGAAGCATTTCTAGTTCTCAGAGTAGGAATACCTGTCAGAATTTGTGCTGAGGGATTTAAGAATTGCTAAAGACCAGTGATTGCTATATGCCTTCAGTTTTATCTCTTTGAGGGTATCTGCTGAAGTTATTCTGTTCTTGTCTCACTGTCATATATTAGGTGTCTTTTTAGTTCATATATCTCTGAATTAAAAAAAAAAATTGCTTCCAAGGAGCCACGATATAGAACAAGAGGTCCTGGACTTTGATCCTGATTCTGTGACTGGATAAGACCTTCAGAGGTCTTAAGAAGGTAGGACAGTGTTTTGCATGTAGGAAGGATACCTGATCTGCTGGGTCCTTTGGGAAGCAGATGTTATAGTAGTTAGGTGTGCAAAAGATTTATTGAGGAGAAACATCTGTAAAAAGAAAAAGAAGAAACCAGAATTGGGAAAAGATAGCTATCAGACTTCTATGCAGATCTGACAGTCTCTGCCAGTCCAACAGCGAGCTCCTGAGCAAAGATCACAATACAAGGAGGTCCAGTGTTGGACAGAAATAGTTAAGCCCTTGCGCCCATCTTGCTTAGTCAATGGCTTGGGCCACTCCCAGAAGAGCATGA
The DNA here is from genome assembly GCF_021613505.1 of Equus quagga. Classification (NCBI taxonomy): domain Eukaryota; kingdom Metazoa; phylum Chordata; class Mammalia; order Perissodactyla; family Equidae; genus Equus; species Equus quagga. The sequence goes on along the minus strand of NC_060287.1, from coordinate 8,269,392 downwards.
CCTCAGGGCAAGAACAGAAGAGGAACTGAAGGAGTTAATAGGTAGAGACCAGAACCTAACCATACTCCTCCTGGCTGAACAAAGAATCTTTTCCTGAAGGGGATTCTGAGCTCTAAATTGGTTTCAAATGTGAATTATTAGGTCAGAAGACAATAGAAATAGATTGCGGTAGTTATGGCTCTGATTTGTTTCCACCTATCTGCATCCACACTCTTGAATAGTATTCTCCCACACTGACTCTGGTCTTTGACCTTTGGTATTTTGACCTATGGGATAACAGCAAAGACTTGAAAAGGGCATGCTCAGAGAAGCTTGCTTTCTTGCTGATCTAAAACCCTGATAACATGTAAATAATCCCAGCTAGTCTGCTGGACTAGCTAGCCTGAAGCCTAATCATCACTGTTGCCCTCACTGAAAGCAAGATAAATGCCACCATGAGATTAAGGCCACTTGAGGTCGGACAATAATCTGCCACCCACCTAGCTCCACAGGCTCCTGCATCTTTCTCTAAAAAAAAATAAAACAAACAATTGAGCAAACAAACCAAAATATAAACACAAACATCTCATAATGATTTATTTCTCTCTGATGCTGTTTCTATGTTCCTTTAGAACAAAATTTAAATACATAGATATATATGTATTCAGTATAGATATTCAGTATATGGTGTTCTTCATTTACATATTTCTAATCCACTACATTTGGCTCTATTCCCCCAAACTCCCATGAAACTGCCCTTGTAAAGTCACCAATGAATCTCACACTGATTAACTCAATTACCTTTTGTCTGTACTTGATACTCAGCACAACAGTTGACCTACTATCAACTCTCCTTGATATACGTTTCCCCTATTTCCTTCCACGATATCAGCCTCTTCTTTTCTGACTACTTCATAACCACCTGCTTCTCACACTCTGTTTTTAAACTGGAGTGCAAGTTCCAGAAGGAAGCAAGAAATTAGATGACACTGAAGAGAGAGTAATATTCAGAGTGAAATTCATGAGAAAGCAAAATAAAGGCATCTAATAGGAACAGTGAGATTTATTATTGGAATAGATGGGAAGCCAGGGAGGATGAGAACAAATATACATAAGGTGGCAGTTCTGGTGGTAGGAAAATATGGAAAGCACTATGGGTTTGCTTCTCTATTTAAAAATAGGGGAAAATAAAAATGCAGGTTTAGAGAGGAGTGCTCAGAGAGGAAACATAGAAGATTTAAGAAGAGAAAAGGTGAGAGACTTTATGTTTTCACCTTCAGACCGAGCTTCTAGAGCTCTAAAAGAGACATTTTCTCTCTTGAAATAATTAGGGCAAATTGTTGAAAACTTTTGAGAAGTAACAAAGTGGAAAGATATCAGAATTGAAATCCAAGCTCTGTTACTAACTGTAGGAATTCGGGCAAACTGTATGATCATTTTCAGCCCCAACTTTTTCATCTACAAAACATGGGTTATAGTTTTCATCCCACTTTCATTGTGAAAATTAATCAGAATAGGCTATAAAAATCAATATTCTATCATGACCCATCAAAATTTGTTTACTCAAATTCCCTGTTCCGTTAGGAATATCACAACCACCTGAGTAGTTTTGAACAAACGGAGTCATTGATTTTTACAAAATTATTCTCATCAGTATAAATTCAGACATAAAGGACCATGGAAACCTGGGAATCTGCAGAGCTAAGAATGGAAGTAATGTTGTTCACACTGGTGTGCTCTCCTTCTCAGATCCTGGAAGTGGAGGCGACCAAACGAAAGCGTCCCCGTATCCTCTTTCTCAAATTTGATTCACCTTCTTTCTTTCCTCCCACAGTTATTTGCTTTTGACTTTTCTTCTTCTGCTGCTGAATTTTCTGTATGATTATCCTCCTTCTAGAAGATCAGAGGAGTGGCTGGTTGTGGGTATAATTCATAGAAACATATTATTTTCATTTGCTTCCTCTGGCTCTGGCTCTGGCTCTGGCTCTCGGTGGCTCCCCATGGATGCTGAACCAGCAGAAGGAGACTGCAACTCCAGTCACCTCAAGACCTCTTGATCAGGGTCCTCACTACCTGAGGGCACATAAGACCTCAGAGAGCAATGAGAGAGTGCCAAGAACCAATGAGACTGTAAAAATCCATGAAACAAGAAATTGGCCCAAATCATTCATTTTCTTGCTATTCAGCACAATTCCTTATTTTCCATTCTGTTGAAGGCCCCCATCAGTTTGAGTAATGAGGCTAAAAACCAACATAAGATTAATTACTCTAAGCCAAGTGAGTTTTAGGCTGGAAGCAGCTTTAGATGGATTAACCGCCTGTTTCATAATGGGCGGCATAGAGGAGTGAGGAACAAATGGAGAGTAAGGCATAGAGAGGAAAACTTACACCAATAGCATTTCCAGATAATATAAAAGATAATTATAAATACCATAATTACTAATACAAAATACACAATATTGTCAAGTAATAGATTTACTTAGGCTCGGAAAAGTCATGGAATCACAGAGTTTTTTAATTGGCAGTGCCAGTATCCAAACCCAGTTTTTCCACCTTACTTCAACCCTGAGAATGAAGTGTCTTGCTGTCCACTCACTAGTCAAATTCTAAACAAGCAGTAGGAAAAGCTCTCAGATGAATTACAGAGAAACTATTTTCCTTTCACATGCAAATCTTATTTAAGAAAATACAATAAATGTTTTATAGACTTTTTAGAACAAGTATTGATAAATTATTGAGAATGAAGTAAATTGTTGAAAATCATTTTGAGGAGGTAATTTATGACTTTTAGTAACATTTATGAACAAATGATCTTTAATAAATAACTCCATGTTCAGCTACTGTGGCCGCCAGCAGTGTACGTTTTAATTTGTATTAATTATCACTTGTTCTTCTGTAAAATTAACTGTTTAAGTCTATGCATCTCTCCCTCCTTTCTCTCACCCAAATTGAAAGAAAATTTTTCAAAGCAACCAGAGTCTTTCACCTTATTGATTATTACCCAGCAAAACGCAGGGCTTAATATGAATTACGCCCATGCTGCTAAATTTTCAGCTGATGCTCTACCAAGCTAAATAAACCAGAAGCTCTAATACAGTACATGGAAAGCTATGAGCTTGTCATGTCGCATTTGCTCTAAAACTTGTTTTTCTCCACACTAGGTAAAGGCTTTTGTAGAAAATCAAACTAATTATGTCATAATTGCTTGTTTCATAAATAAATTCACTCACTCTTTATGCCAAGAGCTTGGAAACTCAATTGCCACAAATAGTGCTGGTAGTAAAATGGCCAGTAAGGACATTTTTTGTCATGCTCAAGAAAAATAGTTCCTATATCCCTGTTGAATTTGTCTCTTGTATCCATGTCTAATAAAATGATTCATGGTATTATACAAAACCTTTACTTACTTGTTTTTATATGCTAAAACATATAGTGTTTACTATCTACAGGCTTCCTGACCCAAATGCAGAGAATCAGATTAAGTACATTAGAGTGAGGCCAGGAAATTTTCTAAAAGTGCATCATGATAGCCTCGGTTTGGAAATCACTAAACTAGATGACCTATTTTTATAAAATTCTTTTTAAAAATCTCTACCTACTTAATGTCAACATTTTAAAACTGCTTTACAAAAATGTTTACATTCAATTAAATTTACCATGATTTTTTTTTCATCCATACTACGTGATCAGGAAGAGCACCAAAATATATTGCAATTGTTTTCTAGCCAAATATCCCTTAAAATATAATATACTAATGCATAATGTAAATTAGGAACATAAGCCATCTGCTTAGTAGGATAATGAAGTGCTTTGTACCAAAATTTAAAAATGATACATTCATCAATTACCAGTAGAAATACTTGCCATTTATTAAAGATGGAATTTCATACAATGACTTGAGTGCAAAATTTTTCAAGTGGGTATTCTTGTGCATTTGGAAGCCCAGCCTTCTACAATGCAGTCTAAAATTTCAGTTGAATGATGTTTTTAATTTAAGTTTCTCCATTTTCATATATCAGCAGTAGATTACCATTTCATGTTACAATTACTCACAGTGCTTATCTGTAAATGAAATTCAAAAACATGATGTGAACATAATGTGCTGCCAGCACAAGCAGAGACACAACTGCTCCCGCTCTGATCACACCTTATGTCAACATGTTCATTCATAATAATAAAAAAAAACATGCCTTCAAGGAAGTAATTTGATTAAACCTTATCAGAGTACCCAACATTTCCTGTTTGTGTGTAACATCTTAAATACTCCAAAGTCTTACAAGTTGATCAACCTAGAAGCGAAGCGCTTCGACATACAGAAGCAAGACACTGTGTTCTGTTCTTGTCTTTGTTTCTGTCTCCGTGTCACATTGCAGGTCTGGAGCAAAGAAAACCCTTGCAGTGTTTTGTTGATGCTGCTGTTTTGAAACTCATACAATCACTATTTAAAGCCTCCCAAGTAGTTGCATTAGATAGCTTAATTTAAGTATATGGAATAACTTAAACCGGCTTCCCGCTGCCGCCACCACCAGCTGCCACCCAAACATATATGCCTAGATAGTATTTTAATCCAGAGTTTAGCTCTCTCTTATAGAAAGGTCGTTGGAAATACTGATATTGTGCAAATTAGCTACATGCTCTACACAATTCTGAAATCAGGAAGAACTCTGGAGTGCGCTGAAGATGAAGGAAACATGAAGGAACAAGAGTTATGTCATCCTTCTAGGGATTGTAAGGGAAGAGATTTTTAAATTCACATTTGAATTTTGCGTGATAGAATTAAAAGAGTGATTCACGATCTTTGTAATAAATCAAGCGGTAGAAAAAGAGAAAGAGGAGAAAGGAGGGCAGAGAGTGGAGAGGGGAGTAGTTAAATGAAAAAGAGCAAGTTACTAGGCAATGTGTAATTTGTGTTAAAATAAACATGTAAACCTCAAAATCTCCACATGTATACATAAAGAACATAAGGAAAAATGTGGCAGAGTACACACTCAACAGTTAAGTTGATTACTCCAAAGAAATGGAACTTGAATAAAGATCATAAAGAAATGGGGAAAAGAAAATTAAAAAAAAGTTTTTTCTTTTTCTTTCTTTTTTTACTTCCTCCCTTACTTGTTTCTTTCCTTCCTCTCTTCCTTCCTTTCTCTCTTTCTTCTTCCTTTACTCTTCCTATGACTACGTGCAGGGGAGGGGTGTTAGATAAGCTTCCACTAGGAAAACCGGAAGCAATCTACATTTTCGAGTGCAAAGAAACCAGAAGAACAGAGTTCAAAATGAGAGTTCAAAGCTCGTGGCTTTCGGAGATTTGAGGTACAGGATTTTGTTGCCTGTAGTATTTGCGGGCAGTTCACATAGACTCCACTGCACACCTCTTGCTCTCTTTCCTTGCATCTGCCCGTTACTTACTCTTTCCAAAAGTTGCGTATTGCCTCTCATGGGCAGCATCTAAGCCAGATTTCTGCTGGCAAAAGAGTCTGGGAGACATAGAGCACAATTTCATTCCTTGAAATGCGTAGGAGAGTGTGGAAGTGAGAGGAACGAGGTTTAAATAGCAACAAATGATCCAGCAAAAGATTTAGAAATTTTGAGACGTTGCATAACAATAAATTTCTTTACATCATAAATGGTCAAAAAATGACTAAGGATAAAATTTATGTTGGAAATCTTTTCTCTCTCTCTCTTGCTCTTGCTCTCTTACATTTTATGATCTTTTAATCTCCAGGTTTTTGAAATTTCACAAGTATAAACCTTTGTGTAGATATTTTTGTTTGTTTGGTTTGTTTATTTTAATTCATTGAGCTAAGAACTAGTGGACCTTATGATCTGAAAACTAATGCTTTTCAATTTTAGTAAATTTCCTTATATATTTTTCTTCAATAATCTCCCAATAGCATTTCTCTATGGCTTTTCAGAAACTCCTATTGAGTATATGCTTTACTAGATTCGTATCTTTTCTTTTTCCTCTAGCTTCTATTGTTGTTCTATTTTCTGGAAGATTTTTCTCAATTTTTAGCTTCTAGCCTTTCTATAGGTGTGTGGTTTTTTTTAAAATCACCTTGTTAATTTCCAAAATTTTGTACTTAATATTTATAGATTTATTTTACAATGCTTTTCTTTTCACAGATGCAATTATCTTCTGTTAGATTTTTGCGGAGATTGACTATACTTGTGTCAAAATTCTCCACTGCTCCTGACTTTTCTCAAATAGTTTGTTTTTGCAGGGAAGGAAGAGGATTCCTCCATCCTCTCTTGATTCCTCTGTCTGGCCTACAAATTAAATTCACCTGAGACAGAATAACAGGAGAAGATCAAAGAAAGCTTCATAACATGCATACATGGGAGAAGCCCAGGAAAACTGAGCAACTTACTAGAATGGCTGAGGTTGCCACCTTAAATACCACCTTCAGCTAAAGACAAAGGAGGATGTTAGGGGTGGGGGAAGTCAGTTACAGGAGATTGCCAGAGAAGCACAGTAAACAAAGGTAAGGGTGTTATGCAGATTTAAGTCCTTGCCTTCTGCGTTGATAATAGTTTCTAGTGATAAGGCCATCCTCCTCTTCCTGGTACAGAGAGGAAGATATCTTCACAAATGGAGTTTCCTTACAAATATCAATGTCTCTTACAAAGGGTAACTTCTACTTGGTTTTCACAGCCTTTCCCATGTCTGTAGTTTTGTTTAAAAAAATAGGTAGCCTAAAATAATCTGCATGCCAAAGAGACATATCTTGAGGTGGCAAATTCTGATCCACTACACTTTATCTTTCTTTTATATGGAAGGATTTATTGGAACATCTGTTGGTTTGACCATTCTTTATTTAGTAGTGAAGCACTAACAAACTATTTGAAGCTCCGTTAACTGTGTGAGAATTGTAGATGGACAGGCCGCATCTCAGGGTAACAGGTACCAGGCTCTTTCGTTGGAGGATGCCAAATTGTGGTCTATCTCTTAAGGCAAGCACTTTGCAAAGAAAGATGCTCAATCTCCTATATAGGGGATATTTTCCTATTTCATTTGAATTATTTATCAGCTAGGAATTTTAATCTGTAGTACATTTGTTGTATACAATTTCTCAGTATACTTTTCTCTTAAACTTTGCTTATGGTGAAATTTCATGTAATCTTTTTCATTTTCATGTACCAAATATTCTTCACTCATGACTTTTGGCTCTTCTCAGATGTCTAACAAGGTGTCCTTTCTGAATATAAATAAAGATTCTATAATAATTTTCAAATATTTATCATTTTATTTTTCATATAAATATTTACACCTTCCATAAGGATCTCCCCCCACACGTTTTGTCTACTTTCAAGGGATGACCAGTTATGCTAACAATAATTACTAAGTTCACCATCATTTTCCACAAATTTGAAAAGCCAACGTTGTTGTATATTTAGTTCACATAAATGCTTTAGTGTATTTTAGTAATTACTGCACAATTTAGTAACTTTAATCTTTTAAGCATTGTCAATATAAAAAAGTGCAATTTTTTTCAGTAACATTATAGGACACATTACTGTCAGATAAGAAAAAAATCTTGCTTCACTTTTCTTCCTTTTGAAAATTCTGTTCTCAGACAGTTTTGCCTCCTTCTGACTTTCTGCTGAAAGAAAGGAGAGTAAATGCTCATGATAAAATGCTAAATATCCACATGGTAACAATATTTCCTATGTTAGCAACTGAAAATGTTGCCCACTATAATGTGAACTTAATATTTAGCCAAAAGATATTGAAACCAGCAGAGAGTTAGCCATTGATGATCAAGTAGCGGGGAACTAAAGGCTTTTTCCTTTTTGCAATTACTGATTATAGCTTTTAGCCCTTTAACCCACCCATTGTTAACTGCTGCTTGGGCAACATGTTCTCTGACTGCCGCTAGCCTCCTGTAGATACCATCTCCCTGGAGCCTGGGTCACTGTGGTAATGGGTGTGTGAGCTGTTTTTCAGGAGTAGAACTCCTTGTCCACTTCAGGCCAGTTGAGACCACCAACTCATCAACTGGGCCCACGCAGATGTCCAATAGGTGACCTTTTGGTGTCAAGAGGCTAAAAACTCCACCCTCAGATCATGCTAATGATGCCATTTTGTGAACATGGGTCCTATGAAGAGGCTTGAAGTCTGACTACACTTGTGCAGATCACCAATTACCTCACCTCTCCTCACCTCCAATCACCTCTCTCCACATTTCAGACCACCTGTCCCCCTATCCCATAGATATCCCTGAGTCCCTGTTTTCGGGGAAGCAAATTTGAGGCTCATGCTCTCGCTTCCTCACATGGCTGCCAGGTGAGTAAACCCTCTCTCTGCTGCAATCTCGTCATCTCAGTGTTTGGCTTTCTGGGCAGCAGGCAAAAATGGACCCGGTTCAGTAACAATATTAATATGAGTGTCTTTTTCCCCCTATCAATATGGATGTGAATTCGGAAATTCTTAACAATTTCAAGACTAACCTCATTCTTTAGTTAATTAGTAAATAATAATACTTATTGAAAGGTTACTAATTGCTAAGTAATATGATAATGACTTTATATGTATTATTTTGTTTAAATCACACATCTCATGAAGTAGGCATTATTATTTATCCATTTGTCGTATCAGCAATATCTTTCTGTTGTCTTTACATGTTTCCCTCCCTCTAACTATAACTGTTACTATTTGCACATGGAAGGTCTGACATCCGCTCATCATTTTATTCGTTTATTTATATTTGCATTTTGCTTTGTTCTATAAGAAATCTCTTAATGTTTGCTCATTTCAAATCCTAATTTTGTCCTCTTAAATTTGTTTAACTTTTATTTCCTTCTGAAATTTCTTTCTGTCTCAATATTAAACTGAGCTCAGGCAATAGGAACTCAATGAGGAGAATATGGAATTCTAGTGAGTGGCTATTGGGCCAACAAACTGAACCAATCATTCTTGTATCAGTTGGATATGTATTCAAGTGCTAATAACAGTGACTGGAAATAGTGGCATCAGCAAGATGTACTTGTCCAGAGGTAGCAGGACTGCAATGGCAGCTCTGTTATCAGAGATGTCCAGTCCTTCTCTCTGTCCTGTCACCTTTAGTATCTGACTTGTATTCAAAGTAGCTTCATTGTCCAAGAAGACTTCTAATGTTCCAACTATCATGCTCAAATCGGGCAGGATATAGGATAAGTGAAGTAAAGTAAAAGTGATTTCCTGGAAGATTCCACTACCAATTTTTCCTTAAATCTGTTTGATGAGAACATGGTCACGTTTTTATAACTACTTGAAAGGAAATCCAGGGATTGTGTGTGTATTTGAGTTCACTTCAAGCCCCAATAATACAGGTTTCTGTTTCTATGTAAGTAACTTTAATCCATTCACAGTCCACCACTTTGGCAAATCAGCTATCAAGGGATATTGATTCCCATATATTGAAATATTCAGTCTCTTCACAAGAGGGACAGACCCAAAATTTCACCCAGCTACCTAACCAGCTCAAAGCCCAGGACATTTGCTTCTTGTGTATATGTCTGTACCAATATGGCAGATGACATCTCATAGTGGTAGTCCACTGACCTGAAGCTAATAGATGAGACCTCTGTCCCCAGTAATAATGAATGTACAATGGTGGGGATGGAATAATATATCTGTAATAAAAATTTCCATTTTGAAGACAGACACAATAACTACTAGTGAATAGCTTTTACCAGATACAGCTGTGCAGGTGTAACATACACTCCTGCCCTGAGGGGTGCTCTGGGTCCACTCTCCAGGGGACACTTCCTTGTCAATATTTACTTGACTAAAATTAACGGGGACAATGGATATCTAGAATTCCTAAGGGATATATAGTTTTAACGGCCTACTTTGTGATAGCCTTGAAATTGTTTTAAGGTACTTATAGTCACAGGCTACTGCTGGGCAGGAATGGAGTTTATTTCACAAAGAAAATAACAATAAAAATAAAATATTAATATTATCATTCCAAAATATAATAGGTTTCAAAAATTTCCTTACACAGTAACATCAGTGTTATAATTTAAGGTATATGTGACCCTAGTGAGAGATCTGGTAACTCAGCGAGAGATTTAGAATATTTTGGAATACATCATTGTTTTTAAGACCTAAGAAAATATAATGAAGAGAGTACAAAATAAGATATCACAAAATCTAAGTTTGTCTCTAAATCTATATTTACTAGATATTTGGCTTTGAACAAGAAACAGATATTCCTTAACTTAGTTTTGCCTTCTTTAAAATGCTATTAACCTCTGCAAGGAACAAATGAGATAATAAGAATGAAAGTGTTTTGTGGATTATAAAATAGCCCATTATATTAGGTATTATTGTTATGACAGCAATCACTGAAGAGCACCTATTATAATAGAAAATTTTCTTTATATAAAGTATGTCATAAAAGAAAAAAATTATATAATGTGCTGAGCATGCTATCAAGGATTGTATATTGCTCAGGGAGATTTCTATGAGAACTCGGCATTGCTATTCTCTCAGTGTCAAATGCATCATTGTGGCTGCATTATAGAACTTCATCATTTCAGGCATCTTTCATAAATTTTGCATATAATGAATATATATAATTTTCCTTTTTGAAGCAAAAAGAGTGCTAGTTCCTTATGATAGAAAAGGATTATAATTTATTGTAGAAATAAATTTTTATCAAGGGCTGCATGCCCTTGTTTCAATGAGCCTTATAAGCCCAGATCAAATATATTCTTTAACGGCTCATGAACTGTACAAAAACATATTGAACACTGGGAAGAATGTGGGACCATTCAGAATGTGCAAATATAGATGTCCCAGTCTACACTTCCTATTGTGCAGATAGATTTTTTTTTTTTTGGTGCTCCTGGAATGAGTCCATAATATTCTGACTTACCCAGAGCTTCAGTCCAGGGCAATCTTTTCATTATCAAGAACTAGTGTCAAAACACTGGCGTCAGATCAGGAAAATGGAGACAACAAAGCTAAATTTTTAACCACTTGGACAAGAAATACCAGATTGGCTATGTAGATATTATCTTTATGTAGAGGTAATAATTTAAACAAAGAGTGAATGACCCACTTTCATATAACCTAGGCAAATTTTTAAAACCTAATTTTCAGGAGTTTGTTTAAAACATGGCATATATGTGGGGACTTACAGAGTGTATATATGTATATCATATATATGTTTGCATATGTATGCATATACTTGCACATATATGTACATGTATATAGTACATATTATATATATTTATGCATAATTTTTATTATACAGTGAAAAATCTATTTCATTCTCACTTCCATCTAACCTCACATACACAAAAATAAGGATTATTACTGTTTTGTGTCTTTATTTCTTGATGCTTATATTTACACAAGTGATAAAGGGTATATGCCCTAATCCCCCTTATTACATAAGAAGTAGCATACTATCACACTCTTCTGTACCTTGTTTTCTTCATTTAATAATAGATAATGTATACACTAATACGTATATTCCTTATTCTTTTATACAGGTACATACATTCTACTTTATGGTGATCTGTAATTTATTTAGCTAGCCCCTTCTTGATAGACAATAACATATTAAATGCTATTTAATGTTTAAAAATTACGTCAATAGGAACCTTCAACATGTTATTTCTAAGAGTCCAAGTAGATATGCTGGTCAACCTAGACAATCTAGAAAACCTAGGTTTCTTCCAGAACAACCTAGAATAAATTCCTAGAAACATACGATCTACTACTAGTGAGCCAGGAAGAAATATAAAATCTGAACAGATCAATAATGAGTAAGAAAATTGATCAGTCATCAAAAATCTCCCACAAAAGAAAAGCTCAGGACCAGATGCTTCACTGGTGAATTTTACCAAACATTTACAGAAGAATTACTGTCAGTTCTTCACAAATCCTTCCAAAAAACTGAAGAAGCGGGAACACTCCCAAATTCATCTTATGAGGCCAGCATTACCCTCATTACCTTGATACCAAAGCCAAATAAGGACACTACAAGAAAAGACAGCTACAGGCCAATGTCCCTGAGGAATATAGATGTAAAAGTTCTCCACAAAATATTAGCAAACTGAATTCAGCAGCACATTAAAAGGATCACACACTATGATCAAGTGGGATTTATTCCAGGATACAAGGATGGTTCAACTTTCACAAATCAATATGATAACCGCATTAACAAAATGAAGGATAAAAATCATACGATCATCACAATAGATGCAGAAAATCATTTGACAACATTCAACATCCACTCATGATAAAAATTCTCAACAAATTAGGTATAAGAGGAACACACCTCAACATGATGAAGGCCATATACGACAAGCCCACAGCTAACGTTGTACTCAGTGGTGAAAGGTTGTAACCTTTCCATCTAAGATTAAGAACAAGACAATGTTGCCTACTCATACCAATCTTATTCAATATGGCACTGGAAGTCCTAGCCAGAGCAATCAGGGAATTTGATTTGGAAAAGAAGAAGTAAAAGTTTCTCTATTTGAAGATAACATGATTTTATGTATAGAAAATCCTAAATACTCCACAAAAAACCTGTTAGATTTAATCAACACATCCAGTAAAGTTGCAAGACACAAAGTCAACATTCAAAAATCAGTAGCATTTCTATATCCTAACAACGAATTATCTAAAAGTATAAGGAAAACAATTTCATTTATGATAGGACAAAAAACAATAAAATAGGAATAAATTTAACCAAGGAGGTGAAAGGCCTCTATACTGAAAACTGTAAGAAATTGATGAAAGAAATTGAAGAAGATACAAATAAATGGAAAGATATCCTGTGTTCATGGATTGAAAGAATTAATATTAAAATATCTATACTCCCTAAAGCCATCTATATGTTCAAAGCAATTCCCATCAAGATTCCAATGGAATGTTTTACAGAAAAAGAAATAAACAATCCTAAAACTTGTATAGAACCACAAAAGACCTCAAATAGCCAAAACAATCTTGAGAAAAAAAAAACAAAACTGGAAGCATCACAATTCCTGATTTCAAACTACATTACAAAGTTATAGTAAACAAAACCGTACAGTACTGGCATAAAAGCAGACATATGGACCAATGGAACAGATTCAAGAGTCAGAAATAAACCCATGCGTATATGGTTAACTGATACTTAAAAAGCAAGCCAAGAATACTAATGGAGAAAAAACAATCTCTCTAATAAATGATACTGGGAAAACTAGGATAGTCACATACAAAAGAAAGAAACCAGACCCCTATTTCACACTACTCACAAAAATTAATCTGAAGTGGATTAAAGACTTAAATGTAAGACCTGAAACCATAAAGCTCCTAGAAGAATACAAGGAAAAACCTTCTTGACAAGGGTCGTGGCAATGGTTTTTTGGATATGTCATCTAAAGCACAAGCAACAAAATTAAAAATGAACAAGTGGGACTACGTCAAACTGAAAAGCTACTGCATAGCAAAAGAAATGATCAACAAAATGAAAAGGCAAACTATGGGATGGAAGAAAATATTTACAAACCACACATGTGATAAAGGGCTGATATCCAAAATATAAAAGGGACACACACAACTCAATAGCAAAAAAATCTAATCCAATTAAAAAATGGGCAGAAGACTCGAGTAGATATTTTTCTAAAGAAGATATCTGAATGGCCAATAGGTACACAAAAAAGTGCTCAGTTTCACTAATTATCATGGAAATGCAAATCAAAACCACACAGAGATATCACCTCACGCCTGTTAGAATGGGTATTATCAAAAAGACAAGACATAAGTGCTGGCCAAGATGTGGAGAAAAGGGAATATTTGTGCACTGTTGGTGGGAATGTAAATTGGCATGGCCACTATGGAAAATAGTATGGAGTTTCCTCAAAACATTAAAAATAGAAATACCATAGGATCCAGCAATTCCACTTCTGAGTATATATCCAAAGCAAACAAAATGACTATCAGGAAGAGACAGCTGCACTCGCGTGTTCACTGGAACACTATCTACAGCAGCCAGGACATGGACAAAACAACTTAAGTGTGCATTGATGGAGGAGCAGATAAAGAAAATGTGGATAAAGAAATAACATGGAATATTATTCATCCATAAAAAGAAGAAAATCCTGCCATTTGCAAAGACATGGATGGACCTTGAGGGCATTATGCCAAGTGAAGTGTCAGACAGAGGAAGACAAAAACTCTAGGATCTCACTTATATGTGGAATCTAAAAAAGCCAAACTCACAGAAGGAGAGATGAGATATATGGTTGCCAGGATGGGTGAAAGTGATGAAAATGTACAAACTTACAACCATAGGAAAAATAAGTTCTGGAGAAGTCATGTTCAACATGATGGCTATAGTTAACAATACTATATTGTATATTTGATAGTTGCCAAGAACATAGACCTTAAAAGTTCTCACCACAAGAAAAACTTGCAACTATGTGAGGTGATGGATTTAACTAAACTTATTGTGGTAATCACATTACAATATATCAAATCATCGTGTTGTACACCTAAGACTAATACAATGTTATATGTCAATTATATCTCAATAAAACTAGAGAAAAGAAATTAAAATTAAAAAATAAACATACATCTTCTCCATTGGGATTCTCAATACATATGGTTAATATTATTATAATTAAAAATAACAAGTTTTTCTAAGTCTCAATGAAAAGAGGTACCACAGAAATATCCCTTATGCTACAACTCATTTTTATATCTTCCATATCACCAGAAAATTCTCACAAAGAATTCTGGAAATTTGTTACACGTTTTAAAATATTGAATGGGAAATCTAGTTCTGAAATCATTCACACATAATTACATGCATTATTAAAATACCAAGAAATATCTGTAAACTTGTCTTCATCAGCTCAGACTTGTGTATCAAAATACCATAAACCAAGTGGCTTATAAACCACAGAAATTTATTTCACACAGTTCTGGGGGCTGAAAGTCCATGATCAGCGTGACAGCACAGTTGGTGAAAGCGCTCTTCCAGGCTGCGGCGTTTTCATTTGTATCGTCACATAGTAGAGAGCAGAGTTGTATAGTGTCCCTTTTATAAGGACACTAATCCCATTTATGAAGGCCCTATCCCCAAATATGATCGCACTGGGTATAAGTGTTAAGGTATTAGGTGGTATCTTGGGTATTAGGTTTCAACATGTGAAGTTGGGGGGAACACACACATTCAGTCGATAGCAAACCCACGATTAAAACACCAATAAGTTAGTTGTTTTCAGCACCTGAAACAATGAAATGAAAAAAATATTGATGTCATAGAAATAGGCTCACACTTGCTCAGGCATGGAGAGATAAGTAGATTCAAATAAAGATGCAAAAAAGACTATATTCAATGTCACTGGATAGTTCACAGAATTGTCAGAAAACTTGAATACAATCAGATCTCCAAAAATAGGGAATTTTGAATTTTAGAAAAAGAAGTGTTCATTTTAAGATCTTTAGATTTGAATATCACCTACTTGAGATTCTTACTCTAAAGAAAAAAGTCAGATTAGTCTAGATTTTGTTTATTCTCACCCTCATGAAATTAAAGAACTAGGAAAGAGTATGATCACCAAGAAAAAGTAGTGATACCACCAAAAGAAAAGCAAGTGTTGCTGACGATTGTTAAGATCATATTTTCAGAAAACCTTTTAAATGGTAAATTGTTTTTGATTAATAATTTTGCTTATATATGTATGTGTATTCATGTTTAGAAATGTTTCAGACATCTAGTATTGTAATTTTGTTTCATTTTTCAAAACATTAAATATTGCACAATAACTTTGCCAAAAGTAAGGAATAACAAAAAAAACGTTTCAGCCTTTCCCTGGGAAGGAGTAATTTCTTTCACATTTTTCTGGTGTGTGAAAGACAATCATAAGATTAATTTCTGCGCTTTATCTTGGCATTCAGGAAAATGTTAATGCTATCTTTTTAAAATTTTCACAATAATACATTGTCTTTTAATAAAACAAGAGACAATGTCTCTTTGTTTTCTAATATAATGTAATATCTACTTAAAACTCATTTTCACCAAACATGTAAAATACCAACAGCCAAACTGATGCAGGAACATCTGTTTTTAGAAAACAAGGTGGTAGGAAAGCGTAAACTTATTGGCATAATATACATATCCCAAATGTCAGTCTCGACAGATACTAAAGAGTGGTGGTTATAAGAAGATTATTGAATAAAAACCATCAGAGTGCCTTCTTATCAAATAATTGACCGCTCTGATACGTGGCTCTGTTTACTAACCATGCCTAAGCCGTTAATGGTTATGGACACAGTGCAAATTGTTTTCTCATCATTTAATTCGCCATTCTGAATATGGCATGAGATGCCAAGAGTAAAATGGAGTAGAGACTATTAAAAGCCTAAATTTTTAATTAGCTTTATGTAAAATAACTAATTAAATACATTAACTGCAGGGTCAATGTTGAAGCTCCAGTGTAAAACATTGGAAATATAGCTTTAAATGCTCTAATTAAAAACTCCTTTCAGTTTTAGTTATATCTTTAATAGAAAGTTTAATTTTATAGAGTAGTTCAGAGAAGTAAAGCTAGAATTCTGATTTTACACACACACGCACAGGCACACACACATACAGCGTCAAGTCATACACACCTTAATGGTAACTTGGCTTTCCCATCTCCATAGGTCATTAATACTGAGACAACTTTATTGAGAAACAAAGACATGAACATGAAACTCATTTTCAGAAAAATAATTAGGGGTGGGATAAATATCAAGCTTGACATTATAAAGTAATAATTTTTATGAAAGAATTAAATTATAATTTACACTAGTATTGTGACTTTTATATGCAAAGACTGAATCTTCACGTATGTCATGCTATTTCTGTATCCTAAGGTTTGTTTGTTAGCATTTTTGGCAGAAAGCAACTGAGGACTCTGCATTGTAATGGTGAGAAATTCAATTCAAACCAACTGAAGCCACAGGCAAAGGAGTGTGTCATGAACCAATGACCAGAGGAAGGCTCAGCCTCAGGAATACAGAGTCACATTCTTGAACGCCACCGGGACTCTTCCTTTCTCATCTCTAATTCTTTCTGCTTTAGCTCTAGACCAGCTTTCTCTAACTAGAAAGAAAACATGGCTTTTACCAGATCGTCAGCTTTAGATTTTGTAGTTTGAATAACCTGTAAGAAGGAGGATATGCTCTAGCTCCACGTTTAGAAATCTCACAAAAAGGATCCATTGCGCAGTTTAGGACTGATGCCCACCACCCTTTGCCCAATCAACTAACTATGCCTCGGGTGAGGTGGGGAGCATCTAACCTGGGCTAGGAAACAGGCCATTTGATACTCAAACTTGTAGTCTGCACGAGAGTCATGTGATTGAGAAGGAGGTAATTCCTAGAGAAGGGGTTAGAGTATCAGAGTCCAACGATTAGAAGGATATTTGGAAACTTGAAAGTAATATTTTCTGTTGCCCATTTAAGGAACTTTACTCTGGAAAATTCCTGACAAATAGTCCCCCGACTCTCTTTGAATAATTCTCATGATGAAGAATTTATTATTTTGGTAATTATTTCTTGCAAAATGGAGGCAGGCAGACTTGAGTCCCAATCTTGAGTTTACCTCATATTCCATGCGTGACTTTTTATAAAAGCTTAACTTACATGATCTCAGTTTCGTCATTATCATATGGGTTTATTGTACTTTCTGCACAGCAGTGCTCTAAGGATTAAGTAGAATAATATGGCTGAACACCAAGTGCCTATATGGACAAAACTTCTAAAAACGTTAGTTCCTATTCTGTCAAAAAGTCTTCTCATGTTCTGCTACGAACAACCTTGATCTCTTGTTCACTCTCCTATTCCTGTCATGGAGATCTATGCAAACTACATCAAGTTTCTTTTACTAATCTGCAAGTGCAGCTATTTGCTTTGTATTCTAGCCCATGTCTTTTCACCTTGTCCAAAAGTTGTAATGAAAGACTTCATCAGTGCTTTTCTGCACCGGGAATCTATAGGAAAGCTAATGTGCTGTTGGGAGACCTAACTGTGAATGCAGGCAAGTCTATTACATCTCAGGAATTCAGTCGTAATAAGACTAATAATGTCTTATTTGCCTAATATTCAGAGTTGTGGTGAAAATCACACATAATAATATACATGAAAGTGCTTTTCTATCAAGAGCTGAAAGAAAGATAAAGCAGTTTTATTATCTCACCAATTCCATCTATCTTATATGAAACAACTACCAAAAAAGTAAAGAATGCTAGTTTGCCCCAACTAGTACTCACTGAATTCATGTTGTATTCTAGTAATGGCTCCTCTCTAGCCTGCCCCCCCCCCCCCCACCATCTATTTAATTCCTTCTGAATTCTCTAGAAAATTGAAGCTGCTAAATACCGGATGATAATATGTTTCCTTAGCAACTATGTTATAAATAATACTTAGGTTTACAACTTAGCCTTCAGAGGCCTAATTATCTATAATGTAGATATTTTTACCTTTGCTATATATTAAGATCCCCTGAGGAGCTTAAAAAGTTTTAATGATCAAGCAATTGAATGCAAAACAATTGAATCATAGTTTCTATGGAGATAATTTTTAAAGCTTTCAAGATTGGTTCTAATGTGCAGTCTGACTTGAGAATTACTGACACCACCACTTCTTGGATTCTAAAACTAGAGTGGTGGGAAGAACATTATTCCACAGCCTAAGGTAAATTGGCTTAATATAAAACGTCTATCTTTGACTTCCAAATACTTTTTTTCCAAACTCTTTTTTCCCCTTCCCTTGGTGGTACTCTCTCCAGGTGACCAGTCTTCATGACTCTTCACAGCTTGGCTTTTTCTATTTCTACAGGTCGTGATTTTCTCAGCAAAACTTGTTTTATTTTTCCTCCTGAGCATTTGAAATTCTTGTCCCCTCTCAACCCCCAACATACCTGCTTCTGAAAGTAGCTTGTCAACGTATTGGTTGTTAAGCATTCCACGTCTCATGTAAGGTGAGGAACTGGGGTCAGAAGGTAAATCTACCATGTCATTAAGCACATCGTTTAGTTCACCTGTCATTCTTTTCTTAACTTTCTCCATGAAGGAAGATGGACATTGATTGATATTCTTGTGCAAGGTCCCTACATCATTGCAGAAGAGTTTCCAGACCACGGTGGGTGCACAGACCACGGTGGGTGCGCAGACCACAATGTTCTGGCACTACTAATGGTTAACACCTCAAAGCATGGCCTGTAGACTGCAGCATTGACGTCCCTTGGAATTGTGTTAGAATTGCAGAATCGCAGGCCACAACTGAATCAGAAGATGCTTTTCAGCAAGATCCCCAGGAGTTTCATGAGCACAGTAAGTTTGAGAAGCAGTCATCTACACTATACCTTAGAAAGAAAACAAGCAGATGGGAAAATCTATACATTCCTTGCTGGTTGACACACTAATGGAGGAATAATATTTCTCAAATGAAGTAAAGTGATGGCAAAATATTAGGAAGTATGAACAGAATGCCACTTTTATACATGAAGATTCTCAATTCCCACGTTTCGACTATGTCACATGAGGCTTGTAATTTAATCACTATGAGCCGTCTTGACTTGTCTTATAAAATGAAGTTAAAATACTGATAAATAGATTAAAAGCAATAGTATATATTGGAGTATATGAGGAAGATACTTGGCATAAAACTAATTCAGCCCAACTTTGTTTTTCCAAAAGGGACTGACATGGCCTGTTGGGCATGCATTGTAGATCTGCTTTAAACATTTACTATGCCCCAAAGACCATGATTGCTCTTAAAGATAGGGATGCAGCCTCCCCCCAAATCAGCATTTCTTTAAGGATAATTATCTCTTCCCAGCAACTAAGGATTAATTACCGACCTACTGTGCTTCCCTTCTGACCACTGACATGCTGACCATTGAATGCTGTGCCAGCTAAGCATCTCGTGACAGTAATAAAAGAGATATTCCTATCATATGTGATGTATGCTCTTCGTTCCAAGACAGTATATAACCATTCTGTACAACCCATTTCTTTGGTGCCCTTCCTTCCTTGAGGAAGAAAGGCCCTGGGCTGTAGTCCTCAAACCTGGCTCATAATGAACTCACCTCAATTTTGATTTGTAGATTGATTATGGATTATTTGCATCAACAATACTTACATTTCAGAGTTTTCATGAGACTTAGTTCTAACGTGTATAAAGCACTTAGTACAGGTCCAAAGCATCAGAGATGCTAAATCTAGAGTTTTTTGTAATGTTGTAAAGCAAGCTAATTTGGAAGATGGGCCCTGGGCAAGGGTGATCATTTGATTTGTTATTCAGGAGTTGTGATGTCACTTAAAAACAGTGAGCTGATGGTCAGGAGATGTGGATTCTAGTTCTGGTCTGCATTTGCCCGGCAGGCTGGTCTATATCCATGGACCTAACTGTCCATTGCCACAGTTCTCTCATTTATAAAAAGAGAGTTTAAATCAAATGAATTTAATGTCTTTTGACCTTTAAATTTTTTGAACCCACAGTTAAGCAACAGTTTACCTCTTTAATTAAATCAGCAGTTTCTTGCAATATTTTAAGTTGTATTAAATTTGATATTGAAGAGTTGAAATTATTTAAAGTGGGTAGAAATCTCTAATGATTGTCTTAACTTACCCCTTAATTTTGGACTCTTTGCATCTGAACATCATCCTACGTGATAGGAATGACATAGCAAAATAGTGGATGTGTTGTTTTAATTTTTTTGTCATCTCTTAATATTCCACAATTTATCTAAAGTAGCAGGCCATCCCTCCATTTTCTTTCATATTTTGACATTAAGGATCCATGTCCCTGTCTTTATAGACCTTTTTTACAATATATGACGCATTTCCCGCTTTGCCTTTCCTGAAACTTTCCTACTAGATTCGTGCCTCTTCTTCTGTGTGTGGAACACAAGAGGTGTGTTTTCATGGGTTCTAAACTTATTTTTTCTGAGAAGAGACTTCTGCCTGCTGTATAACCTTTCTGTTGTGGGAAAGGGAAATAATTTTCCCTCTGCCCTTCTCAGTTCTCAGCTGAGACTCTGGTAATAAAAAAACAGATTAATAAGGGAAGAACAATAGAAGTTTGTTAACATGTATACCTCTTGCATGCATGGGATGTATACCCAGGGAAAAATGAGCTACTCTCTGAGGCGGCCTATGCCACCAGCTTAAATACCATCTTCAGCTGAAGACAAAAGAAAGAAAGGTGTGGGAGGCCAGTTTGGGGGAGGTTACTAGGAAATGTAAGGTTTTCCTGGTAAGGGGGCATTGGGTTTGTGATGCAGATTTCCGTGGAGGCTTCTCCACTGATAAGATTTTCTTGTGATTTAGAATTGCCCTTCTCTTTCTGGTGTGGAGAGGGACATATCCTTACAAATGGAGATTTCCTTTATAAATATGAATTTTCTTTACAAAAGAATAACTTCTACCGCTTTCAGAGCTGCTTCTCTGTCTGCTGTTCCTCAAAATATTCTTTATGCCAAAAAGGCCTATTCTGAGGAAACATCTTCTGCCACCCTTCGTGGTACTTTTTCTATTTTACCCCTGTGCACTGTTTGCAGATTCTTCTCTACCCAGTGAGAATTAGCAACTCTCATGAATTGAAAGCAATGCCAGGGCTACATTTGTTTTTTTTTAGATTCCAAGAATAATAAGAATTGGGAAGGAGATTTTAAATAACAAGTCAAGATTAAAAACTAAGGTTTGCTGTAGCTAGTAATTACCACATATTCTAACATCTCCTCTCCCAAATACAATCAAATATATGACAAATTGAAGATAACATCAAACTCAATCTAGGAAGCCTTTTATGAAAGTGAGGAGACTTGGCCATCCTGTCCCCCTTTCACTTCTTGAGAACTACTGATAAAAATACTACATTTTGGCGGCCGGCCCAGTGGTGCAGCAGTTAAGTTTGCACGTTCCACTTCTCAGCAGCCTGGGGTTTGCCAGTTCGGATCCTGGGTGTGGACATGGCACCACTTGGCAAAAGCCATGCAGTGGTAGGCGTCCCACGTACAAAGTAGAGGAAGATGGGCATGGATATTAGCTCAGGGCCAGACTTCCTCAGCAAAAAGAGGAGGATTGGCAGTAGTTAGCTCAGGGCTAATATTCCTCAAAAAAAAAAAAAAATACATACTTTTCTTTTTTTCTTATTTTCTCCTTTGAGGCATGACTTCAATATAGTTTATATATGCATCATGCCTAGCAATTAAATAGAGTGAAGCAAGGGTGCCCCCAATCTGTTTACATTCCCTTATAGTGGGGAGGCTGTCTTACTCATGTACCCATGGACCTGGTAACTACTAGATCAAGCAAACAGTTTTAAGGCAAATAAACAGGAAGCGCAATATAGGATACAGTTGCTAACCAGTGGAATTTTCTTCTAATTTTATTGCTCCTAAATCTCAAATTTATCTAAGATTCATTGTGAATTCCTTCGAAAATCTTCTATTTAAATTTCTTAGTCAAAATACCCTTTTAAAAAAATCTGGAGGGCTGGCCCCATGGCATGGTGGTTAAGTTCAGGGCTCTCTACTTTGGCAGCCCAGGTTCATAGGTTTGGATCCTGGGTACAGAACTACACCATTCATCAGCCATGCTGTGGCAGTGACTCACATTTAAAGGGAGGAAGAATGGCAATGGAAGT
Organism: Equus quagga; assembly: GCF_021613505.1. Classification (NCBI taxonomy): domain Eukaryota; kingdom Metazoa; phylum Chordata; class Mammalia; order Perissodactyla; family Equidae; genus Equus; species Equus quagga. Next base: position 8,246,789 of record NC_060287.1, on the reverse strand, counting down.
TAGCTTGGGGCTAATCTTGCTTAGCAAAAAAAAAAAAAAAAAAAAAAAATCTGGGAATGCTACTTAAATTTGCTTCCCTATCTTGCCTGTGTGTGTGAATACGCATTATGTGCATGCATGTGTGTGTTTGTTTATCTAAATAGTAAGGGATATTTCACCCCTTTTATTCAGGTTTTCATTTTTCGAATTCTAACCAGAAGCTAAATATAGTTTGAAACTGAGAGGCACTAGTTTTATTCAAAGAACTATAATCATTCAGACTTTCTGCAGTAAAAGTCTACATCTCTTAAAGCAAAGCTTTACTTAGAGATCGAGTGGAGAAAACTATATAAAGTCTCTTCTTATGTTCATTAGACAAAGAGAGTTTTGCTTTTAGAACTTTGACACACGAATTTTCTTTTTAATATCTACAACTAGCTAGTTATTAGCAACCCACCAATCTTCCATAGAAACACTTGGGCCTAAACATGCTTCAAATGCTTTGTATACACATTTCACTGACATTTTTACCTCCTTTGTTTTATAAATACCACAAGTTTTTGGCTGCTGTGAGGGAAATGGGTGACACATTCTTTGACAAAGATGGGGAACGAAGGGCATCATTGATATAGAATAAAAAGGAACATTTTCAGCACTAGCCTCTAAGGTATGATTTATTATAACTTACAAACAGAAGCATTTGTCCTGAACAGCCAGTTTTCCATGCTGAGACATGTTAATGGAATAACATTATTACTCAGTAAAACCACTTAACACATATCAATAAGTTAAGTAGCCCACTCCAGGGGTTGGCTATGAAAACTATTCACCGCAACAGGAGCAAGAGGAAATAACAGAAAAGACAAAAGGTAATACAGCCTGCAGCTGCACCATTCACTGAAGCAAATTTGTTTTGTATTTTTTTACGCCAAAATGAAATGTAAATCTCCAAAATGTCATATGACATTCTTGCTCTGATTCCATTGTAACAGAACTCAGAACATTTTAAAATAAAGCCATAACTAAATCTAACCTGCCTTACTTATTGTAATCAAAACGTTTAAGTAGTGTGAGTATTATTTTTCCCCTCATAAACAATTCCAAGAAGTATACATGATCCTAAGAATATTAAAGGTTAAAGGTACACACGTGCAACCGCACATTCACATATTGGACTGAAGCTGCCTTTTCATCTATTCCTTCTCTGTCCTTTTGTTCCACGGGAACAGTCATGAGCCCTTAGGTTGGTCTAGTTCTTTTTGGTACTAACAGTGGTCACACGCCATGTGGAAAATATATTTATTACATTCTTAGATTGAATTCATCCAAATTTTAAACTGGAAGTATTTTCATACTATTTCTTTGTGATTTCTGAGAGAAGAACATAAGCTCAGTGAAATATTTCTGAATACCTAAGAAAATAGTAGAAAATTATGTTTTTCTTTTTCCCCGGAAATATACTTTTTCAAAGATTCTCCTAACAGTACTGGAACATGAAACAGATTCAAACTGTGCCATATATTTAATCGGACTCAGTTTTGTAGCATCTTTTAGCCACAGTCTTGAAATTCTCCAAAGGTATGTATCAAAATTTCTATGTTCTCCTTAAACTGCCTCAGCATCACTTTATATTATTTATTTTATCTTAAGTTTTAAAATAATATCTGACTTCCCAGTGGAATCTAAAAGGCTTATGTTATATTAAAATATAATATAAAGTGTGGAAAGCTGGATGTACTTGAGCTCAAATTTCTATAATCGACTCTCCCCATCACCCAAGGGGACTTATAAGGAGGACCTTGATTCTATCTGGTGCCTCAGCATGGAATCGATATTGTTATTAATAGAGTGTACCCTTGATCCTCACATTGTTGCCTCATGCTTTCATCCTGCCTTGCCCAGGTCAATTGAGTTATTCCCTCATGCTTTACCAGAGTTCAACCACATGTCCTTTCCCACTTGTTCTTTCATTTGCCAAAGCTACCAGTGACTAGTGTGGGGGATCAGAATTGGCCACCCTAAAATGTGTCTCTTTGGCTTGATTATTTTTCAGAACAAAAGACTCTGAAAGGAATTTTGACCTTCCCCCTAACTGCCTAAAAAAATTTAGAATACAAGGACCTGTTCCAGGAAGAAGCTAACATCATGAAATAACTATAGTATAATGTAAAATAGGTGTGATAAAAAGGCACCAGCAAGCCCGTTTTTGTCAAAGTTCTGCCTCTCAGGTCACATTGTCTATAGATGGCCCAGAAAACACTTTAACAAACATTTGCATTTCCATCTCCATGTAAATTCCCTTCCACCCCTTTGAAGTCCCAAACCACTACTCTCAACATCCTCCTTTCTCTTTAGCTGAAGATGATATTTAAGGTGGTGGCTTCAACCTTTCTGGAGAGTTACTCAGTTTTCCTGGGTTTCCCCCATGTATACATGTTAGTAAACTTTGATTTTATCCTGTTATTTTGTCTCTTGCTAATTTAGTTCTTAGACCAGCCAGAAGGACCTAGAGAGTAGAGGAATTAATGTATTTTTTAATCAAACAGCATCTATAAATAGTATGAACTCCAAGTACCACAAAACCTTGGTTCACTGTTGGCAAAAGAAGTTCCTGGGCACCTAGTAGAAGGTCAATAAATGGTCAGTGAATGAATGAAAGAATGGATAAGTGAATGAACGAATATGTATATGACATCCTTTAAATTTAGCCACTTGGAAAGCAAAATTGAAAACTAAAGTTAGGATTTCTGAGTATCCTGGGTTCTCATTAGCATTCTTCTTTTCTAGAGAAAAAGCAGGGAGGAGTACTCATAAGAAGGAATTGGGACAAGAATTCTTTCACTATTAAGCAACTCAAATAATACGGTTGGACCTAATCAATAGGGGCAGAATTTACATTCTAGATAAATATGGATGTTAAAATATATTCCCAATAAATTTATCTTAAATTATATTTGAGGAATGTTTATAAGGTAATTTTTAAATATATTTAAACAACTTCATCAATTAACTAATTCTAACCCAGAACAAAATACAATTTTTAACAGTTATCTGTTTGAAAATATCTGTCATCAGGTTCTCCTCTCTTTAACATTAAAACTACTAGAATACTGGGTCAACAAATATATCATATACAGCCGATTCTCATTATTAGTGGTACTTATGTTCTATAAAGGTGCCACAAACTCCAAATAAGCAAATACTGAACAATGACTCCTAAGGGAAATGCAGGGTTAGGGCCCCTCAAGTCCCTGGTCACAACGTTTTTGTCAACTGGCCAATGTATCACCTGGTTTCAAGGATGTCTTATTTAATACACATTGTTGATTTGCTAATATTGAACTCATGGCCAACAGCACTGTTATTCGTGCCTGAAAGAAGCTTATCGAAGACATAATTTTTTCTGTAAGGCACATCGCGGTCTTGTGCTTTGGAGCACTACACAGCGCTTAAGCACTATGCTTTAGGGCTATTTTAAACAGTGAAATCACCAAGAAAAAGCACAAAAATGTGAAAAACATATTACTAAATAGATCTCAATAAAATGACACTTGCTTGCATTTTGAGAGCAGAAACAAGAAGGCAGAGCATCACTTTGTTCAACCTCAGCTGAGAATGCACACATTGAGCAACTCAAATGTTTCACTGTTTTAACATGTCCACAAACAGTCTTGAAGGTATTGATTTGGGGGTTACAAATAATTTGTAAGGAGTAGGTGAATTTGGAAATACAGGATCTGTGCATAACGAGGATGAACCATATCATGATTTTGTAATGAATTGCTCTTCTCCTTGTTTTCATATTCTGTGATAATTTCTTTTATCACCTTCTACTTTTCCTCTCTTATTTTTGTCAACTCTTTCTCCTTACCCACTAGCGTACTTCTTCTCTACGTTCCATCTTACCACTTGTAATATCTAGCTCCAATGCTACATGATATTGCCCACCATAGAATTCTACACGGATAGTCTATTACTGTTTTGATTTTGGCTCACTGTTTTCTTTCTAAAGACTACAATTTCTCCTAAATTCAAGATTTTAGTGAATGACACTGTGAGAGTTAATGTTATGTGTTATCTTGACTGAGCCGTGATCTGCCAAGACATTTTGTCTGAGTGTGTCTGTGAGGGTGTTTCTGGATAAGAATAATACTTGAACCAATAGACTGAGTAAAGCAGATTACCCTCCCTAATGCGGGTGGGCACCATCCAATTAGTTTAAGGCCTGAAGAGAATAAAGGACTGAGTAAGAGTCCTGCCTGATTGCTTGAGCTGGAAGGTCAGTCTTCTCCTGTCCTGTGGCTGGAAATATTACCATCAGCTCTCCTGGTTCTCAGGCACTCAGATTTGGACTACACCTCCAGCTTTCCTGGGTCTCCAGCTTGTTGACTGTAAATCTTGGGATTTCTCACCCTCCATAAACGTGTACGTCAATTGCTTAAAATAAATGTATCTATCTATGCCTATAGCAATCAATCAATCAGTCTATATCTATATATCATCCATATCTATACCGCCTATTGGTTCTGTTTCTATAGAGAACACTGACTACCACAGGCATGACTATCCTTACAGTCACCCAATTTGGGATTTATCTTCATTTTCTTGCTCCTCTCTCTCACAAATGAGTTTGTTAAGCCCTCTCATTTGTCTCTTCTATTAAATATGCCTTGACTATGATAATAGTGCTCCAACCAGACTCTCTGCCTTACACATCTTGAACGGGATAGTCGCTGTATGAATACAAATTTATTTAAAATAGAACCCTACACAACAATGATTTTTGGAAGCATGTATCCTAACAGTAGATACTATATATGAGAAAGTTGTATATTATGTGGTACATACAACAATTTTACAAAAGTTCAAACAACAGGAGACCAAAAAGAGTACGAAAATAAAACGATTGCCCATTGTAAATGTGGAGGTGAAGTTAGATATTTAAAGATGAACAATATTTGCATACCAGGAAAGGGTGAGAAAAGGGCAGCCTTGGTAATGAGAATACAGGATAGACACAGAGCAGGAATGTCAAGAGTATATTCAGACAGTGAGAACCTGCCACAGTGAAGGGAGGGGCTACTTTTGGATAATGATTGATTCTCATTCGTGAAGAGTAGAAATAGCCCATTCATAATTGTGCATGGAATCCAAACAGGAGTATTGACAGGATGAAATCAGGGGTGTCATGTTAGAACCAGTTACCTAATGAAAGCGCTGTTTAGTAGTGGTCTGGCAGGAGTATACATGTTTGTTGGAAGGAAAGAAATGCTTGAAGAAGAGCTTGGAAGGAGCTAGCTAGAAGAAGCCTGCTGAACTGACTCCCAAGTGACGAGATCCAGATTAGTAACAAAAAGTTGGTAAAGGAAGAAGAAAGAATATAGAGGCACCATAATTTTATCTTAACTGCTTCCAGATGGCATCTATTGCAACAATGTTTTTAAAAAGTCAGAAACTACTCAAGAGCAATAGTTCTCAACAGGCTGTGCATGCCTTCAAAGGCAGAGTATGAAATATCTAGGGGAGATTTCCGGATGGCACAATGACTGCAGAGTGCTGCTGGTACTTAGCACACTGAAACAAGCATCTTAATTTCTAGTCATTGCAAAGGTAGTCACATATGACATAGAAGTACTACACTCCACATGTCAATAGTTCCCCCGTTGGAAAGCACTGAAAGGAAGTCTTCTTAATTAAAACCAAGTGGGTGGGCTTTTGGAGATTGGGGAACCCCTGGAAATTAGAATATGCTGCTATCCCCTCATCTTCCTCTTAGGAACCAGCAGCATTCCTATGAAAAAGTTAGCAACCACTACTTCAAAGTACAATGGTCTTTGGGTGATAGTATACGCAACTCAGTGGTAGTAGGGAATGCTGACCATTACAGTAATACACAGCTACAAAGGAGATTACCTAAAGGAAACAGAAAATGTTTGGCCATAAGAATTTGAGGTGATTTTAAGGGCCTATGTATAGTATTCATAAATCAGGTAATGTCATATTCTCAGTCCAAACTTTATCCTGTTTCCTAATCACCAGTTAGGCTTGTTAATGCATAAACTACTAGAGTTTCTGATTCTATGGTAAGTCCAGGATGGGATCGAGAATTTGCATTTTTAATGAGTTCCTAGGTAATGCTGTGTGCTATTTGTATAATGGGTGAGGGGGTTGGTGGAAGAGAACAAAACAAAAACAAAAAACAGCCTCTAGAAATTCTCTCCTCACCTTTTGTCATGTGATTAGACGGACAGAAGTGGCACTGAGAGAAGTCTGGTAAAATATTACAATGCTTTGGCTTATAAAATCTTTTTGAAGATTTCTTTCTCTTGGACATAGAGCATGACACTACCTGATTTATGAATATTATGTGGCCAATAAAATCACCTCAAATCCTTATGGCTGTATGTTCTCTGTTTCCCTTTAGGGAATCTCCTTTGTAGTCAGATGTTATGATAATAGTCACAAATCCCAAATATATGCTGAAAGAGAGCAATCTTGAAATCTTAGTAGCTTGTATTTATTTCTCACTTATATGGACATAAACAAAGGCCACCTAAATGAGAGCAAGCAACGGCTATTTATTTAGAGCTTCCTGTAGCAGAGGAATCAGCCACTATCATTTGTGTTTGCTCACAGGCAAAGGAGTGGAAAAGCTTCATAGTGAAAAAAAAGGGAGGGCTTTGTGTATGCCCCGACTGGAAGCCGTTGGCATGGGGAAGCTGTAGAGAGGCTAACTAGAAGCGGGCCATCCTATGTGGTTGGTTTGGGAGGGCATATTTGGCTCGTTTTGGTTGGTTCTGAATTGGAAGGGGAGGCACAAATTAGGGAATTTGTCAGTTATTAATCAAGTCCTGGCTGTTTGGGGCCAATTGCTACAGAGGCTGTGGTTTGGCTTCCTGGGCTGGCTGCTGCAGGTTGTGGGTCAGGTTGTTTTTATAGGTGGTCTGGCTGGAGTTCATGTGGACATTCAGTCTCTCGCTTCCATTGTGTCGGCAGCTACAGGTCCAGGTCTGCTGCTCTGCTCCAAGCTGTAGGTAGTCCTGGTCTCTTCCTTCTTATTCTCAGTTCCAAGCTGAATGACATGCCCTTCTCATGACAAAGGGCACAGGAACAAGAGCACTTTGAAAACTCACAAGGTCTCTAAAATCTTCTGATCAGAATGTATAGGTCATGGGTCACATCTGCTCACTATTCTTTTGACCAAAGCAAGTCATATGACCAAGACCTCAGAAAATGGAAGGAGGGACGAAATAACTTTGGACACAGTATCATCATCTGTCAGAGCCACAAAAAGCTCATGACTAGAAAAGGAAGTAGGAAATGGAGTAGTATAATGGGTTATAACTATACACATATAGAGATAGTGTTAGTGATAACTGGGAGCAATCTACTGTTTTTACTGTAGCCCTAGACCATATGTCATTCATGGTACTTAGCATTTGATTATTATATCTCTGGTTACATATATTTATGTATTTTTACATTATGCATAACTTCAGAAATTTGATGACTAATAGAAAATGTGAAACTAGTCTAATGTGCTACAATTTTTTATGCATTCAATTTATTTTGTTTTTTACAATATCACAACAATTTGTATTGCTCTCGTACTGCATTTCTCTGTAAAAAATAATGATGATGTGTTAAAAATATATTAAGCATACATTTGTAATATTGGTATGTATCTCTAGCAGAATAATTCCAAGGCTTATATTCAACTAATGATTGTAAACTTGGCTTAGGCCTTTCTGCAAGTATAGACTTGAGTTAGATAGTTTTTTCTCTTATCATTTATGGTATGAATTTAGTACCTTGGGGAAATCGTTTCAGTACAATTTTTGACACTAAAATTTTTATCTTTTCTCTGAGTTCCTTAAAGGAAACTTGATATAATCCAGTTTTTTAATATCTCTCAACACAGCACAAGCCTCATATACATTAGGAGCTCAATAAATGTTTGTTGAGTAAGCAAATAAGTGAGTGAATATTATCTAAACTCTTAGGATAATGGAGGAAGAAAATGGGACTGAAAATGATTCAGAGATGTGCCCTTGTTGCCTAGCTCACAATGAGAGAGAAGCCTTGACCTTGTAGTTTAGGATTTTTTCTACCACAGTGAACAAGATCTAATATGACTGCTACCCCAAAGAATGGTGAGTAAAGAGATAAACATACGTAGATACAGGAGCATCTCAAGAATGCACAATCCGTGGAAGATCTAGTATCACCTGTATTTCATCTTATATATAATAGTTCTGAAAAAGTTTTCTCCCATATTGACTGAAATTTCTTTTATTTGAAAACTCTGAGAGATATTCACCTGGTTGGACAGTGAGCTGGTTATTTAGGTGTTTCTCAGTTTCAAATCCACAGTTCCATACTGTACTTTGTGATACTAGGGCTGGGACTCTGAAAATGTACATTTTTCCTTTGCTAAGTGGGGTTCCTTATCAGGTTTTGCGAATATGGGGAACCGAAGGAAACTGGACAGCTAGTGGAGGATGGAGTGACTTGCTCCTCTATGTTTTGCTTCCTACTCCTGTTAGTATCGCCCTAGCAAACCTTCTCCACCTGGACAGCAGCGGTTGGTGTGAGTAGCAGCAGTGGGCTTCGGTTTTCCATTTGCTTCTTGTATTAGTCAGGGTTCTCCAGAAAAACAGAACCAATAGGGTATATGTAAATATATATATATATGAGAGGAGATTTATTATAGGAATTGGTTCATGTGGAGGCCAAGAAGTCCCATGATCCACTGTCTGCAAGCTGGAGACCCAGGAAAGCCAGTGGTATAATTTAGTCCAAGTCTGAAGGCCTGAGAACCTAGAGGCCAATGGTCTAAGTCCCAGTCCAAGACTGAAGGCCTAAGTACCAGGAGAGTGCTTGTGTAAGTCTCAGAGTCTGAAGACCTGAGAACCAGGAGCTCCGGTGATGCCCAAGCGTAGAAGGAAAGAGAATTTGCCTTCCCCTCAACTTTTTATTCTATTCAATCCCTCAATGGATTGAATGATGCCCACCCACATAGTAAGGAGAGATCCTCTTTACTCAGTCTACTGAATCAATGCTAATCTCTTCCAAAAACACTCTCACCCACATACCAAGAAATAATGTTTTATCAGCTATCTGGGCATCCCTTAGCCCAATCAACTAAACACACGAAATTAACCACCATACTTCCCAAACTGCCACAACCAGCCTCATCACACAACCTCACACAACCTCAGAGATGCTACCACCAGCTAATTGCCTTGAAGTCTGAGTTGTAGCTGCACAGGGCTGCACCTCCACGTTTCTAGATTCTGATTCTCCCAACCTCTTGCTGTTGGTGCACAACCTCAGAATGATCGCTACTTTCTGCAGCTATCTTTGTTTCTTTTTTTTTTTGCCTTTTCAGCCTACCAATAACTATTTATCCAATTTCTCTATTAAATTTTCTGTTAAAATAAGGGGTGATCCAGGTTTTCTTGTTGGACATTGCCTGATAAAAGAAGAGTTTAATTCAAGAAGTGTCGTCTTTGAAAATGAAAAACAGATGAAATTTTAGATTTCATTAATCTGATTCTTTTCCTTGCACAGCTTATTCAAACTCTCAGGTAAGAAATAGAAGTTTATTAGAGCTGAGATGAGAAAGAAAAATAAGTAATGTCATAATGAGAGGAAACTCAAAAAAAAACAAGCCCTGGAGTTCTGTTCCCAGAGTGCTTATGGTAACATAAAGGTACTGGTTATCCACAACAAGGCACAAAAATATTTATATTTCCCCAATTTTTTGTTGAGCAGGGCTTACATAAGCATAACTTTTAATATGAAAAATTAAATTATGTTAAACATAGAATGTTAGTCAAATAAAGATGAAAACTGTGTTTTTAAAGTAATGAGGATTGAAAATTCCATAAAGTAAACAACAAAAAAGCTCACAAGCATTTCTGCCTTCTGCCCTCCCATGCAACCCCCCCCCCCCCCCCCCCCCCGCCACCCTCCTTTTTTTATCTTGCCAAAATCTTGAGCATTTTTCATATCTTGTATGTTTTGCTTCATGCTATTTTCTTTTTGTGGGGCGTTCTTCCTGCCTTTGTCCATCAGTCCAACTCCTACACATCTGGCAAGCCCCAGCTAAAGCCCAGCTCAAATGTCACCATCTTAGAGAGGTCTCCCCAACCCTCCAGTCAGTGTTGACATCTTCCTTTGCTGGGCTCCCACAGGCATTGTTAACACCTTTTAAAACACCTCTCATCCAATTCTGACACCAATCCTTTTTTTTTTTTTTTAAAGATTGGCATCTTAGCTAACATCTATTGACAATCTTTCTTTTCTTCTTCTTCTTCTTCTCCCCAAAGCCCCCTAGTACATAGTTACATATTCTTGTTGTAGGGTCTTCCAGTTCTGCTATGTGGGATGCCACCTCAGCATGGTTTGAGCAGTGCTAGGTCCCTGCCCGGGATCTGAACTGGCAAAACCCTGGGCTGCTGAAGCAGAGTGTGCGAATTTAACCACTTGGCCATGGGGCCAGCCCTGACACCAATTCTGAAGCATGTGGGTTTTCCCAACACCATCAAGCAATTCTCCAACACCAACTGGGTGTCCTACAATTCAACTCAATTCCAACACTATCTACCTGGAGACAGAGTCAGATCCCACAGCTCAAGGGCTCGGTCCTACAAAATTGCTACCCCAACCCCACTTCAGATATCAATCACAAGTCCAGGTTATCACCTGTGCTTCTTACTAACCAGCTGTAGAGTGGAGGTTCCAACGACCCCCTCCTTGAGTTTGATTAATTTATTAGGGCAGCTCACAGAACTCAGAGAAACATTTTACTTACTAGATTGTTAGTTTATTATAAAAGCAGATAACTCAGGAATAGCCAGATGGGAAAGATGCATAGTGCAAAGCATGTGGGAAGGGACGTGGAGCTTCCGTGGTCTCTCCAAGCAAGCCACTCTCCCAGCACCTCCACATGTTCCCCAACATGGCAGTTCTCTGAACCCCATCCTTTTGGGTTTTTATGGAGGCTTCATTACATAGTCATGATTGATTAAATCATTTGGCCATTGCTGACTGAACTCAATCTACAGCCCCTCTCCCCTCCCCGGAGGTCAGGGGTGGAACTGAAAGTTCCAACCCTCTAATCACGTGGTTGGCCCCACTGGCAACCAGCTGCAGTCCTTGGTGCTTTCCAAAAGTCACCTTATTAACATAACAAAAGACACCTTTATCACTTGCATCACTTTGGAAATTCCAAGGGTTTTAGGAACTGTGCCAGGAACAACTGAAGAAGACCAAATATATTTTTCTCATTATAAGTCACAATATCACAATATTATATATGATATCGATAAGATATTGAAATATAACAATGATTCTAATTACGTATTTGGCCTTTCTATTTCCATTATGACTGAGTTCTGCTGGCGTAGGAATTGTGCTTTGTCTATTCCTGCAGTTCTGACATGTAGCTGGCATTTAAAAAATGTTTGATAAATGAGCAAATAACTAAAAATTAAGTTGTTTTATGGCCATTGCCTAAGTATATTGACAAACTATGCATATTAAAGCTTCACACAGCAGGTAGGATATAAACTTTTCCATGTTTGATTAATAGTTTGGTTTTCCTTTAAGTTATTCTCCGTTTATACAGAGATGTTGCTCCCTTTTGAAAGCTAGGATTTGGGCCCAGTAATTTAATCAGGGATAAAAAAGGCTTAAGGTATAAATAAGAAAGGCAACGGTTGGTGTATTTCTATTGGAATGTACTTTAGATTAGTTATTAAATTGTACATGTATTAGATATTTGTTATGTTCTTATCTTCTTTTATAGAAATATTTTTTAATTTCATGTGATTTTTTTGCCCAGTTCTTCCGATTGTCAACCACAAGAATGTGGATTTGATCTTGGTCCACCCCCTGGACCATAGAGTTTATTCCAAGAATGCAATCAAAAGTACTTAAAAGAGCCAAGGAAAGTACTTATTATATGGTCCCTCTAAATGCTAGAGAAAGTAGATCTTTATGCTTTCTGAGATCAGGAAATTTAAGAACTAGGTCTGTCTGGATATGCCTGTTGTCATATTTCTTGGCATATAAAGAGAATTTGCAAGAAAATGAAACACAACAGATGAAAAACCCACTGTAAGAGAAGGAGAAAGAGAGAGAGGGGATGCATGCATCATGAAGGAAAGTTTCTAAAAATATCATTTGATCATGTGGATATAGTGATGTCTGAATCTATTTACTTTAATCCAAGACTTCATTGTTATGTGATTTTATAAGTTTCTTTTGGAGTTTAGCTGGCGTGAGTTTGTTCTGGCTTCTCCTATAAGGGTCTTGATCACACTTCCTCTTATTTCTTTCCATTAACGTAGTTCTTTGAGAATTGCTAGCATAACTTGTATGACTTCACCTTCTAGAACAAGGTTGTTAACACTGAAGATCTTTTTAAAATCCATAACTTAGGCTTCATTCCAGATATACTAAATATTATTAGTTAACATAACCACCAATTCTCATAGACTCTATAGTTGAAGGAACCTTGGTTCTTCTAGTCTACTCTTCACACAAGTATAATAATTTCATACATTCTACCTTGGAGAAATGGATCACCAGCTTAAGTATTCCTGCACTGAGTGGGAGCCCTCAGCTTTACAGACTTGATGGCACCAATGATGAGGAGAGCCTAGAAATTTCTTGCATATGTCTATCCAAAGTCTGCATTCTTGTAATATCTAACTTCAGGGCAATACTGAGTGAGCATCTTCTTTCTTACATTTGACAACATTTCACATATTTGAATACAGCTATTTTCTATTCTCTTGTGTCTTCTTATTTCTGGGTTAAACATATCATTTCCTCAACTATTCCTTTTAAATAAAATTTAGATTATCTACTGTTTCCCTTCCTTCCCATAGATGTTTTCTGTTTTGATTATGTCATTTTTCCCCTAAAATGTTTTACCTTAAATTGAAATCAATTTGCAAAATGCTTTTCTGGCTAGCTTAACATATAAGTAACACATTCTTAATCACGAGTAGGATACAACATGTAATTGCTGCAGTCTAAGTCCATGTTACATTTTAGTGTTTTTGAATAAGATTGAGCTGTGGTCAACTAGAACCCACAGATTACTTATACCCAATTGCTGCAAACATTAAGCTTTACTAACATGAAGATGTGGAGCACTAAGCAATCCATTTACTGTTTCCTTCTCTGCATATTTCCTTATTAAGCAGTACAGACCAAGTAATCATAAACTTTTAACACTATTATCTTGAAGGTCCCTGGCAGAGTATTTTACAAAGACAGTTTAATCTAAGTTGATTGAAATACTTCATTATCAAGAGCATAGAGTAATCATACAAAAGGCTAGTGGATTGCCTTTTCATTCTGAACTGAACTGTGTAGTTCGGTTTAATTCATTACATGAATCAAATAGGTTAATATCATTATAGATCCCAAATTTCTTCTTATATTCTGAGAGCTAAATTTTCATTAATGTATATTTTATGTGTTTTCCTATTGTAAAATTTAAATACGCTTTTTCAGAAACTTTGGAAAATAACCAAATTTTAAAAATTTCTCAACACTGAAGAATTAGTACACATTTAGACACATAATGAGGAAAAATACACAATGCACACAACTCTGGGATTATATATATATATTTACCTAAATGCGTAACTGGAAAATATTCCTATTTTAAATATTCTTCAAAATCACCGTTTTGTAACTAATGGGGTAAGATTTTCTATGGCTTAATAATTCATCATTGAGAGTTTATGGACCTTTAAAAAAATTATTATTTCTTGTTTAAATCCAAAGAGGCTATAGGACAAGACTTGTGGCTGCTCTGTTAGTACAATTCCAAAAATGTCCGGATAACAGATCTTTTTGTCTAGTTCCTGGGTAAAATTCAGGAAAGTCCTGGATCCTTTGTTAGCCAGTGGAAGCTGAGAGTGGTAAATGCAGCTGACATCATGTCTGTGTTCACTGTACTCCCTGGTAGTTGTAGTCTTAATGTATATCTCATAACCTGGAAATGATGAGGTGCACCTGGCCCAGCTGAGGTCGTCCCTAGAACAAAACCATATCTATTGCTGTGCTGAATTTCATCAGCCTAGTGCATGCAAGGCAGGGCCTGGATGGTAACACTGGAGCATTCAGAAGCCCTGAAATAATATTAATGTCTCACACTATGATCCACAAGCTTGTATCTCATGGTCATGCCCTTTTGGGACCAAGCAACTGGCACCTCCTTTGGCGAATGTTTCCCATCACGCTGCTGTGTCTCCTGACTGTGCTGACTCCTTTCTGACTCTTTAGGCATTTAAATCTTATTTTATTTATCCTTGTGGGATCTACATCTCCCCCTTTTATCAATATGAGCTCATGATGGAAAGTTTTCTATGCAGTAGTCATGTATTTTTATCCTAAAAAGTGCAGCTGCAGAAGGGAAAAGAGAGGTCTTTGCTTCTCGTAAAAATATCAGTTATTATCTGCATCATGCACAGGTGACAAGTTATGGAATAATTAGAATATGACTTCTCTCCTTATCATTGTTTTAGATTTCACTTTCTATTTTAATTAGTTTTTGTCTAGAATGAGGATTTCTGCTGTTATCTGCCAGATGATGGGAAAATGTTTAAATGTGTTGATAAAAGAACCCAAAGTAGTTCACATTTGGAGTGCCAAGATCCTTCCAACACCAGAATATTCTGTACTATTTGAAGTGTACTCTTACAAGTTATATTCTACCTAGAATAACTCAGTATTAAAGAAATATATATTTCCCAGGAAATAGTAAAGAAATATTGCACAGATAGGCAACCTTTGGAGATAAGAGGTGTGGCTTCCTAAACACGCCATCCTGCTTAGATGGAACATGTTCTTGAAGATCTGGGCTTGTCTTTTTTTCATCATGAACAATGAATCAGTTTAATACAATGCATTGGGAGTATATTGTTAGATCCTCCAAACCTCTGGTCCCTCTGTTCTCTTCTGTCTTCTAATGTTGTCTGATTAAGTCTGAGGCCAGCCCAATTCTTCTTCCTTTGTAGATTTTTTTTCCCTTGCTTGAGGAGGATTTTCCCTGACCTAACATCTGTGCCCATCTTTCTCTCTTTTGTATGTGGGTCACTACCACAGCATGGCCACTGCTGAGTGGTATGGTTCTGTGCCCAGGAACTGAACCCGGGCTGCTGATGCAGAGCACGTAGAACTTAACCAGTAAGCCATGGGGCCAGCCCCAGTAGATTTTTTTTTTTAATGTGTTGATTCTAGTTGAATTATATTTTATTTATGTTCAAAATTCGTATGCTCACTAGATTGTTTTTATATCTGGATCTCTTAATTTTACCATATACTTGGCAACCTTTTTCTATATTCAGAATCTGGTATTTTTTAAGTATAGGAATATCACCTTTGACTATATATTTAACTATTGAGTTCAACTTCTTTCTTCATCAAGCATGAATACTAATATTCTGAGTTTTGGATTTCTGTTATCTTTTATATATCTCTATCATCTCTTTCATCATCACTTTTAATTCTTATCTTTTCCCCATCCTTGGTTTTTAATGACATCTGCGTTTTATTTCTTCTAGTGTAAATATTAAGTATGTTCTTCGTTTATAGCTTTCTTACTGTTCCTGTATCATCTATCTTCACTTTTATTTGTACCTCACGATAGCAAGCACTTTCTTCAATTCCATTGGGCTTCATCTCTTCTATCGTCTCTTATATGAATCTAATTGACAGTATAAAGTAGATACTTTCTAAATATTTTACTGCAGTCAATCTTTTCAACTTGATTAACTTCCCCTTTTCTGATACATAACCTTTTCAAAGGTCCCACTTTTATTTATTTTCAGTGTCCCAACACTTCAACCACAAAGATCTATCCTAGTCAGGGTTTTGTCTATAAACAAAGTGGCATATTTTCCTTGTTTCTCCTAATTCTGTATGTTGATATCAGAAAATATTCCCTAAGGCAATAGTCTGGAAGACTGGCAGACACGCACAGCTCATCATGAAATTTCAGGTAGCAACAATCATTTAATATTGTGTAGTCCACAGATTAAGGAATAATATTTTGTTTTCACTCTCTGGTTATCATAAAGGGTCTGAATTCCTTCTCTTAAAGAGAGAGAGGGGGAGAGGGAGGGAGGGGAAGAAAATATGAATGATAATCAACTCTCAGAGAGCAGCTTTCCTACAAATTTTCCCCACATACATTCTTTACACTACTCAATTTATACGCCTTACACAAAATCACACGTCTTGTTCACTTCTGCCCCAGATCTGCAGTATTTCTGGGAAACACATCTAAAAGAGTATGAAAAAAAATATTGTGGTTTTGTAGAAATGGGGAGGAACAAACAGTGGGTCATAAACAGTAATTTCCAATAGTAAACTGGCACATTTCCAGTTGGTGTGGACCAGGAGCGTCTTACTTTTACAGATGTGTTTAGTTTGGTTTACACAGTTCTTTAAGAATTTTTATATGAACATTTTTAGACTGGCTATTTGTTCACTTGATCTGTGAGTCCAGCTTTCGCTGTGGATGAGAATAGAGTCTGATTTACGTATTGATGTTGCCTACCTGCCTCTAGCAGGTATTTGAATTTACAGTTGCAGGATGGATTACGTGTCTACACAGTAGGGCCAGTAAGTTTAATTATGATCCATCTGGAGCGTCAGCATAGTCCTTTCATTCAGATAAATTTCAGTCTTGTAATTAGTGGAAATGTCTCCCAGATTTTAGCAATGGTATGCTTTTAGTATTAGTGTTGAATATTATTCTAAATTTTGTCTTACACTGAGACACTATAGATATTTCAATTGGAAAATAAAATAAATATAAACTCAAAAACGTATTTGCACTTCTCTCTCCAATCAAATAATTTGATTCCTAGAAAACCTTTTAAAATAATTCAGTCCAATCTCTTCATTATATAGATGCATTTCACGAATTTGAAGTTACTTTGCTAAGGTTACATTGGTTGTTCATCATAGACTTCACACTAGAAGCCGATATTCTTTCCACACTCCTGTGCATATTTCAAATATTTCATATTGAACTTGCTATTTTGCCAATCTTGTCCAGGATTTCTACTTTTAAGTCCTTTTTACCTAATTTTTTTTTCTTGTCCTAAGGGCATACATGAAGACCATCATTTGAAAATTTATGTAATTCTGATATAATAAAAAGAATTTTAGAAAATCTTTTTTATTTTTAGATTCAATTTGTAAAGCACCAGCACCAAACAGTTGTTTAATTGATTTATTTTTCACCTAAAGTGCCTTAGAATCAACGTCTTTGTGATTGTGGAGACATGTTGTGGATCATGAAACACACTTGTGCAAATTACATCATTTTTACTCCTAATTTGTTTTCAACTCAGAGTATTTTGAATCCTTGTTGTTTCCCCAGGGAGGAAGTCCCCACTTAGTATTTGTGATCTTCAAAACCTAGTAATTTACTTTATCACCTTAAGTAAGCTACAGAAAGTCTGCAAGAACCCACGCTTGAACTGGTGAAGTTATAGTCCTAGGAATGAATCAACTTATATTAAGTTTCTTTCTTGTTCTTAATTTTTGTAAGTACTTCATTGGGCTTTCTATATAGGCATTCGAAATGAGCATTAATTAAAGACATCGTAAACTAATTTGTATCCCTAATACGTCTTTGTTAACAACAACCAAGTAATTGAGATATTATCCCTATAAAATGAAAAAATATACACAGGAATTAAAATAAAGAGCAATTCTCAAGTTTCACATCTTAATCCTTTTGTTTTATAGGGACATTTATGATATTATTTTCCTCTAATGTTTTTGACAGAACAAATTACTAGTAATGCCTGTATGCCAAAAAAGAGTTATTTTTTGATGCTTCCAAGAGTAATTGTCAACTTCATTTAGAGGCTTTACTGATACCTGAATTATCTTTTCTTTTTAGAGCCTGTGTCATTGGCTAACCCTTTATTTACTGTTTAATTACCTTCTTTTCAATAGAAATTTGCAAACTATCTCTTTCCAAGCTCATTGAGGGTAAATGTCTTATGTCTTTGAGGTTTATGTCTGATGTCCAACATTTTAACACAATGGGGAAAAATTCAGTAATACCTGTTCAAATAATATACTTCTTTATTGAGACTGATGTTCACAAAAGCAATCTTAGAATTCATCAGCCATATATACTCTAGTTCCACTAAATAGATATCTGGCTTATTCTAAATTACCTTAGAGAAGATGTCGATGTTTGACATCATATGAAATACCCGTTGACTATTAATCATGGGGATAGTGAGTACCATATCTCCTACATGTGCACACACTCTAAAACTATGAAAATTTCACCGTGGATACAATTTTGAGTGAATCAGAAGATATGGTGAGTATCCCTGGACTGTTAGGCCATGCTTTCTTCTCTTATTCCTTCCTTTCAGTTACGGGATGTAAAAAAGGTGTCAAGACCAAATTCTTAAATAAGTACTACAATTGGTAGAGCCAATAAGAAAGATGACTAGTTATTAATACACACGTTAGACTGGGGTCAGGGTATAAATTGTTTATTATAATGGGCTCAAAATACTCCCTTTTTAATTTATTTACAGTTAAATTTCTCCTTTATTCCTGCTTTGTTAAAACTTATAAATTATGAACTTTTAATAAAATTAGAAAAGGAGCTGGCCTTCTCTATTGCTCATTAAATCCACTCCACTTTACTTACAGGCAGCATTTAAATTCTCTTTATCCTCAGTAGAACTCTCAGCAGCTCTAACTACAAACTGAAAGCCCAATAGCCCAGGGCTTATTTCATAACAGTTTCTCTCTCCGTCCTGGATTTGAAGATCATTGTAAAGGAGCCTAGTTATATATCTACTACTCTTTTGCAAAGCCCCGTTATTTTTCTGATTTTGCCTATTCAGGATATTTCAAGACAACCAGTAACCTGACAAACACATTCACATGTTTTCATGGCCCCAAGGACATACCTGAAATTAAATAGCTCAGTAACCACTACAAAACAAAAACTTTCTTTTGGTTTAAAAGGTGGCTCCCTTTCTTACACCACGCTTAATAACCAAATGTCTATTGCTCTAGTCAGGGAGAGTCTCTGAGAAAAACAGAATTGGAATTGTGTGTGTGTATGTGTTTCTACTTCTTTCTCTCATCCCTTAAAACCCAGATAACAAAGAAATATTTAGCTTCCAAGGCTTAACCTGAACATTAATGTGTCTTCAACTGAGTTTGATGACTTTCTGTTACAATACTGATTCTTAAAATAGGGGTTAAAGCCCTTTGAGAATTCAGATAGATCTGATTATTTTTGTTCCCCCAGAGCCCTTATCTCTGTCCTCACAACTACACCTCCCTGTCTCTAGAGATAGAGAACACATCCACAACATCTCTTTCAAAGTTGTTCTTCTTCATGTAAGGGTCGCCTATGGTAAATCTCTGAGTTTGAGTGACTTTCATTAGCTTTTTTTTTTTTTCTTAAGGGAATATGTGACATGCCTTTAGATGTTTAGACATTCCAGCCTGAAATAACTAGAAAAAGAACTAGCTTTAAGGATAAAGTATCCTTTGAAAAAGAGCAGATGGAAACATTTTTCCCCCAAGAATAAAAATTTGAGTTTATAAGTGAAAACAAAAGTGTGATTAATTTAATACTTATGGATAACTGGGGAAATTGTTTTGACTATAAAAATAGTCAGGAAAAACTATGAAGGTCTTGGAAATGGGCAAAAGAGATGACTGGCTTTTCTTTCAATGGAATACCGAATGTTTTCTAGTGGGCTTTTGGGTTTTCTGAAACTGTAGAATGTGTACCTTGCAGTGTCTTTGACTAAAATCTTATATAATTTTGTAGAGATAGAAATTAACTTTCAGAAAACTGAAAGCAGTACACATTTTTCCTATTCATAACAGTGGAATGGTTCTCATTCACGCTGATGCAAATGAAGTTTAACTGGTAGAGAATGTAAGTCTCTATGATTAAAATACTTATTTTACTGATTTTAAACTCTATTTCTCTCATTAATTAGTTAGAAAAGTATTTGACGTGTTCACTTGACATTTGTATGAGAATGACAATTTAGCTATTTGAAAATTCTACTTTAAAAAAATAATTACAAAAATTATATGTGTGGGGAATAAAATAAAAATTAAGAAAAGTTCTGTTCACCTCCTAGTGTGATAAAGTTACCATTTGCCAGACCTTGTTATAATAGGCAGCGTAAGTCCTAATTGTAAACAGATAATGGTTTTTTGTTTGTTTGTGAGGAAGATTGGCTCTGAACTAACATCTGTTGCCTACCTTCCTCTTTCTGCTTGAGGAAGGTTGTCCCAGGGCTAACATCTGTGCCAGTCTTCCTCTATTTTGTATGTGGGACACTGCCACAGTATGGTTTGATGAGCAGAGCACAGGTCTGTGCCTTGGATCCGTACTCATGAATCCCGGGCCACCAAAGTTGAGCGTTCAAACTTAACCACTACATCACCTGACCAGCCCCGTAAACAGATAATGTTTAAGAAGTGTGGCTTTAATAAACCAAGCTGTGTTATATTTTAATACAAATGATTGTCTGTATTAGAAGAAGAATTGCCTTTTATACATTATTTTGCCTTTGACATATCCTTTCATGCAGTTTTCTTTTGTCCTAGGTTGTGCCGTCACAGTCTTCGTTGCTTTGGTGGATCTGTGTCCACTTGTGTCAAGAGCAGTTGTTTAAGAAAGATGAGCATTGAGTGTCAGTATCAGAAGACAAGAGGAGAGCTCTACAGTCTGGATTGCCAATGGTCTAAAGTCAAGTTGGTTTCGTGGATTCCATATGAGCTGCAGGTTTTGTTCTTCATGTAATTTTATTTAAGGCTGGGTAAATAAGACGTTGAGTAACGATAATAACAAAAAGAGCAATCTTTCCTGTCATTTGAAGGGGACAGTATAGAGGAAGTGCATGTTAAAATGGCTGTTATCCAAAAGACAAGAGGAAACAAGTGTTGCTGAGGATGTGGAGGAAAGAGAACCCTTGTGTTCTGTTGGTGGGAATATAAATCAGTACAGCCACGATGGATGTGAAGCTTCCTCAAAAAGTTAACAATAGAACTACCAGATGACCCAGCAATCCCATTTCTGGGTGTATATCCAATATCTGCATCCTTTTGTTCATTACAGTATTATTCACAATAGTCGAGACATGGAAACAACCTAAGTGTCCATTGATGAATGAATGGATAAAGAAAATGGGGCACACACACAAAATGGAGTACCATTCAGCCACAAAAAGAAGGAAATTATGCCACTTGCAACAACACGGATAAACCTTGAAAGTACTATGCTGAGTGAAATAAGTCAGGTGGAGGAAAACAAATACTGTATATCTCACTTATATGTGGAATGTAAAAATGTCAAACGCATAGGAACAGAGAGTGGAATGGTGTTTGCAGGGGTTAAGGGGTAGGGGAAATGGGGAGATGTTGGTCAAAGCGTACAAACTTCCAGTTATAAGATGAATAAGTTCTGTGGATCTATAGCATGGTGATTTTAGTTAATATTATTATATTACATACTCGAAACTTGCTAAGAGAGTTGATCTTAAATGTTCTTACCAGACACATGCAAGAAAAGTAACTATGTGAGGTGATGGATGTGTTAACCCATTGTGGTAATCATTTCACAATATATACATCTATCATATCATCATGTTGTACAACTTAAACTTACACAATGTTATATGTTAATTATATCTCGATAAAGCTGGAGGAATAAAGAAAGGAGATGCAATCCTGGCAGGTGGCCAACAGTAGCTCCTGGAGAAAGTAAATCTGAGCAGCTGGAGCTGAATGGGACTGCTCCTCAGACTCAACTGAGAACAGAATCATTGCTGAAACACCACTGGGGCCTCCCCAGTATTCTTGAGCCAGAAAAATATAGACTTTGTTCTTGCTACTTCTTTTGTTTCCATAAACCTCTCAGACCTGAAGGACAATCCTTGAGATTACGACAAAGACCTGGAGATCGCACGGATTAACTGTGTGCTGAGCTGCAGTGGGAAGAGTTTCATAGACTCCCTTGACTTAAATTAAATAACTTTTATTAAAGACTTTCTCCAATTACTAACAATTTTTCCCTAAGGTTGTTTTCCTTATCCACCATCAAAGTTCGTATTACTAGCAGCAGATGAATTACAATTAGTATATGAATCGCTTTGCTGAGATTTTTGCTTCTCCTTCTCTCTTATATTTGAGCTGCATGAACAAAGTTTTATAATTTTAAAAATACTTGTCAAGGGGGCCTAGAAGTGTTTACTTGATGGACAAGAGTAAGAGAGATTAGGGCCATGGAATAATTTGAGAAATCCAAGGTTTAGGCACATTTATGAAACATTTATGTATTATTTTGGTACATGATTCTATTTTAGAAAAAAGTGTTGTCTATTGAAATCTAAAATAACAGAACACTTTTATATCTATGTTATTTTCCTTGGAAAAACTAATTCTTTTCTCCCGTGTGGAATAATTCTTAGACCTAAATGTAGTTATTAAGGAAGCATTTACCTTAGTCCCAATAATTAAATATATTAAGTTACACATAACGGGATATTGTGAACTAAATTCTTGAGTGAATTGCCTTATATTTTATGTGGGATGCTTTTCATATTAGCATTATATCAGTATCTGGCAAAATGTATTTGTGATTTGAAAACAACAAAAAAAATTGTAATTTATGATCAAGTTATTCATGTATCCACTCCATGTATTTTTATTGAGCTCCACTGTGTACCAGGCATTTTTGCTCTGCCTGTGGGACAAGGCAAAGGTGGAGAGTACATTGGGAAAGTGTGTAGTTTGGACTTGAAGACCTTGCAAGTTAGTGATAAAGACAGATGCATATGCTCACAACTGTATTTCACATCAAACTGTGGTTTGTTCATTAGAAGAATGGAAAACAGAGTACTATAAGACCACAAAGAAGGAACAAATTAATTCCAACTGGGATAATGTGTAAAGATTTCAGCGAGTGAAGACCATTTCATTTGAGTTGTGAAGACAGGTAGGAGTGTACGGAGCAGAGTTGCAGGAAAGATGGATGAGAAGGCACTAGCCAGGCAGAGACACAGTACAAAGCCAGAGCCATAGCAATGCGCAGGGAATAGAGGGAACATGAGAAGTTCAGGATGACTGGAGGGTTGCAGACAGACGTAATAAGATGGCTGATGTGGTGTGCAGTGAGATCTGTGGCAGGAAGATTAGATTCCTGAACACGTTGCACACCAAACGAAGGAACACGGATGAAAGCAGTGCACAGTGAGGAGCCACTAACATGTTGTTCCATTGTGAAGTAGTATAATAGAGCCTCACATCTGCATACTTAAGAGGTTTAGAATGATTCCATTATTTTCACAAAAAAGAACGACTAGCCTGATTACTCAAAAAGAGTAAATGACAAAGTTAGTGGTGGAAAACACACCTTGACTCTACATCAATTCAAGTCTAAAATTGTGAAAGTTTTCTTAAGTATCAGGTATTTTATTTTAGTTTGTATTTTTATCTTCCAAAACAAGTAAAGAAAAGATTGTTTGGAATAGGGGCCAGCCTGGTGGCGCAGCGGTAAAGTGTGCACGTTCTGCTTCGGCAGCCTGGGGTTCACCAGTTCGGATCCCGGGTGCTGACATGGCAAGCCATGCTGTGGCAGGCGTCCCACATATAATAGTGGAGGAAGATGGGCGTGGATATTAGCTCAGGACCAGTCCTCCTCAGCAAAAAGAGGAGGATTGGTGGCAGATGTTAACACAGGGCTAATCTTCCTCAAAAAAAAAAAAAAAGGAAAGAAAAGATTGTTTGGAATAAATGCCAAAATCATTTAAAAGTATATTGCTTTAGAGTTATTCCCTATAGTAATAATCTGAGGTGTTTGCAAATAATACTGTAATAGAAATATCCAATAATCCTGTCAAGTCTACTAAGAAAACAATAAAATCTATTTTTTAAAAAGATATTATCAATTATATATAAAGAAATTTTTCCAATTATTTTATTCCAGTTTTATTGAGATATAATTGACATACAGCACTAAGTTTAAGGCGTATAGCATAATCATTTGATTTACATATATCAAGAAATGATCACCACAATAAGTTCAGTTAACATCCGTCAACTCACATATTCCTAAAAATATAGACAAAGAAAAAAATGTTTTTTTCCTTGGGATGAGAACTTTTACAATCTACTCTCTCGACAACTTTCAAATGTAGCATATGGCAGTGTTAGCTCTACTCATCACGTTGTACGTTACATCCCTAGTACTTATTTATCTTATAATTGGAAGTTTGTATCTTTGAGAAAGGTCATTTTTTAAAGTATGGAACTCAGCATCCAAAATAAGTTTGTGAAATTTTCTTCAAATTACCAGCATGTATTTGCATATATTTTCTGTATTTTAAACATACTAATTTACGGCTTTATCTTTTAATATGCAAAAAAGCAACACCCTTGGCAAAATTATAAAACATATACGTACATTTTATACATAAAAGATATTTAAACATATGTTTTAGCTTTAAATTTTTATGGTGAAGAAAAAAATTGCCAAAAAGCCATCCCTTAAAGTTTCTTCAACATTTGAATTTTTCCACATAGTCTATATTACACATAGGCTTAAAAAATAATAAAAACCTCTCAAACTGAAGTTTATGGCAATTTATGTCACACTGATAATTCTAGTGAACTACAGATTTGAACCATGGAGATTTCTCCCCTACTATGAAATGGGCAATATTATGAAGCCTGCTATTATATTTTTATGGTGCTATTCAACCTACACATGGATACTTTCATTATCTGACAATAATATTCAATTTGCAAAACTAGCCCCCGTCACGTGAAAGCACTCAGCATACAGGGGACCGTTGGGCATTTTGTGTTGGTTTTTACACAGGGCCTTGTAGGGACCAGACTGGTGCCTTCCATTTTTCTCTTTTAACAGTTGGGTTGCTGATCTCACAAATCATATTTTGGTTGGAAATGAAAGGTGGACCGCTGCCAGCATTTTGTTAGAAATAATGACACACTTTACTACCTGTAAGTGCTGACCGAGTGCTTCTGCCTTTTCTTCCCAAGGTGACTGTAACACAGATTGATGAAAGATTCTGCAGGACGACAAAGGTTAAAGATGCAGACCCGGAGCTGGAAGCCAGTGCTGACACTGATGGAGTGCAGCGCAATGAGAATGCCCACATTACTGTCCGCTCCTCTGATAACCAATGTAATATGAAAACTGACTACAGAAGAAAGGAACAAATTAAATCCATTAATCAAGCATATCTCTGCTAAACAGTTGTTCTAAAGAGATGAACAAATGAAAAATTTACTGTTTGTTTTCATGCTCGCAAGGATTGGGGAAGAAAATTAATTATAAGTTACTGGACACACTATTAGTTAAGTTTTTCTTGAGGAAACTATTTATTGCTTGTCAAAGGACAAATGAACCTCATTAGGGAGATTAGTTTCAGCGGGTAGTTTTGCATTAGGACAAACTAATAATACACACTTGGAAAGATACCCTAAGTAAAATTACGAAAATTGAAAATCCATTTTTTACTTCTTAATTTACGAACTGTTCGAAAATGACTGCTTTATTACCTATCATGAAACCAGAAGGAAATCGGATGTAGCCTGACTTTTCACCCAAGTGCCTGAAGGAGAACTATTTCAGCAGGGGCTCTGTGAGTGTTGCGATGATGAACTTATGTATTCAGAGGTTATAACTTGGCCATGGCATTTTACTCTTATGTTGAAGCAAGTCAAGCAGAGCGTCACGCCAAAAGCAATTTTTGATAAGCTCCTTTGAAATCCTTTTCTTTTCAAAATGTTTTAAGTGCCCTGGACAAATAGCAAGCTGATGTCTGGTATTCTGAATTTCCCCTTCAATCCACACAGTGCAAGGCAGGAAAAAGAAAATACTACTCTGCTATCAATCCTGCCTGGGCAGTGGACTGAGGCTCCTGAGCCGGCCACAGCATGTGCAGCTCAGCTTCAATGTTCATTTAATCCCTGGCCTTTCTGTCGAGACTGCTAACAAGGGGGCCAATTACTGTGCTGTGTGAGGGGGTGCTCAGCTGCAGACACCTGTCTTCCAAAACCTAGAGAGAAACCAGACTCATTCCACAGAGCGTGTAAATCAACTGTGAAATAATAATGACTTTTGGATTCAACTGACCTGGGCTGGATTCAGGCTGCTGACCCAGAAAGGAAAGGCTTCACATATCCTGTTACCGATCCTGTGAGCTTTGAAGACATTCTCATCCTGTTCTGACTTGCTCAGTTATAAGAGTCTTCCTTTTGTTTATGGGAATGCAAGCCAAATTGACATTAACTTACTGCTTCTCTGTGGTTTGTTAGTTTAACTTCCCTAATTTAACAGTGGCTGTAGGGGCATGGCAGTTGAATGAATCAGGTCAAAATGGCATCAAAGTTCACTGCTTCAATCCCCAAGGTCTGTTACTGAGAAATGATGGAGGGAGAGTTTTAAAATGTTTTTCTTAATATAAAACTAAAGGGTTTTCTTTAGACAGCTTATCTCATGACATCAAAAAAATGTTCCAGCAAAGATAATGAATCTATAATAGTGATTCCCACTGTCTAACCTCTTGGCCTAAGGTGGATCGGGAAGATTCAGAATTAGCTCAGAATTTTCTTTTTCCAAAATAAGTGTGCCACCTTGAGGGGAGGATCCAGGTTGTGTAGGGTTTGTAGGTTACACAGTATAGGAGGCCCTTTAAAGAAAAATAGTACAAATTTGCAAATACAAAACAAGAGGTCTTAGTTTGGGTTTCCCAAAAGCAAACTCCAGGAGGAGAACATGGGTGCAATTAGCTTACGTGGGAAGGGATCCCATAGGCACAGTGAGGAAGTGAGGAGGTGACACGGACAAGAGAGAAAGCCAATGAGGGGGCATAAATAATAGAGGAACCACTTTGGGCATTTGGGGCTCAACTCACTGTGGGCCCCAGGGGACACATTTTAGATCACACCTCAGAATGCCACACCAAGAGGTAAGCGAACTCATGGATTGAGGGTTGTTCCTGGGGCAGTAATTCCCAGGCATTTCTGGCCTTCTTTATGCTTGTGCATGTCCATGGACTGTGCACACCCATGCAGCCAGAGAAAGTCCGAAATGGGGGAAGGCTTGAGGTGGCAACCATGGACGTGTACAGGAACTGCTCCCAGAGCCCTAATTGAAGCCCAGAGTAAGGTGGGGGCAGGAATACTGGATGGATACTGACAGCTCCTTCTACATTAGACATGAATGTGGCTATTTAATTAAATGATTAAATAAGTCACAGCAAATCACAAACCTAAAAAGGTGACAACTAAGGTCATTTAAGTGGTACCCAACATGTGAGTAACTATGACAGAGGAAAGTCAAGGTGGAGTGGATAATGGTCTTAAATGACTGCTGATAAGCCATCTTATTGTTGAAATAGTACAATAATTAATAATAATAAGACCACCTGAACACATTGATAGGGGCTTTCCCTGTATCTCTCAAAGGACTGACACTAAGTGAGGGTCCCTGAAACTTGGGCTTCCGTAATTTCTTGGTCCATGGCGACTATTATTGAGTTTTTCTTTTATCCCTAGTGTGTCTAGTTCAGAAATAAGTTGAGTGCCACCTGTCAAAGCACTTTTGAATGACAAGAACAAAAACTAGCAAAATAATTCACAAAATTAAGTTAACAACAAAAATTAACACAATAATTCAAAACATTTATTTCGATACATAGAGATATTTGTGATACTTACTAAACTATGATTATTTACAGCCTGGTTTCTCAGCCACAGCACTGTTGACATTTTGGGCTGGATAATTCTTTGCTAGGTGGGGAAGGGGCTGCCCTGTGCAGTTTGGGATGTTTAGCAGCATGCCTGGCCTTTCCCCATTGAATATAGGAACACATCCCCCTCAGCAGAAACAAAGAAAAGCGTTTCCATACATCAGGAATCTCCCCAACGCCACATCACCCCTGGTTGAGAACTACTGATTCAGAGGACAGGAAAATTGCAGACTAAGGATTTGACAAATAAAATCTGACTGGGGTCGGCCTCAGTTTGGTTCATTTGCCCACACATCTTAAATCTACCTCTGTGCCGCTGCACAGATAAAACAATCCTCTAACTCAATTTTTAATATTCATGCAAGAATATCATTTAGATATTGTGTGAATGAGAAAATGTCCTTAATGGCGGAACCATAAAATATTGTTGAAGATTGTAAATAAATAAAGATACTTTAAGGAGATATCTAGTCATCCCAGATTATTCAACATTCCAGACAAGTAAGAAAATCTCCTGTTTTTAAATAATTCTAGGGTAGAAACCAAATGTTCCACAGTTATTTAAAATTCTTATCTAAAAATATGGGCTTAGTGCAATATTCAATGTCTCTTTGGTACAATATAATTAATTTTATTTTATACATGAAATATTTATGATCTATGATATATGTGTGAAAAATGTTTAACGTAAGATAAAGAATATCTTATGAAATAACAAAGAATAGTATTATTTTCTTCTTCAAAACCATGTATATGGCAAAAATTCAAATAAATCCAATTATTATTTAGCAAACAACTACCATATGCTATAAAACTTTACCAAGCTCTTAAAGGTGGGCCGATATAAACAAAATAAAGAAATCTACAATCAAGGAGAGAAAGGAATGCAAATTCATGAATAATTGTAACATAATGACGAACTTAATAAATATAACAAAGTAGTGCCAAATAATGCTATTCCTTTCAAATAGTATTCTGTGCATGAATAATCCCAGGAGATGTTAAAAGATGTCCACAAAGAAAAAAAGTTCCTTAGGTAAGTAATTTCGGGAAATGCGGGATGGCATTATTTCCCTCTTAGGGACATCCACATTATCATACAAAAGCCTCTGGGAGGTTCATCAGAAGAAATACCTATTAAAGGCTAATAACCCAACATTTTACCAACTAATTTTTGCACAGAACAATTCTTTCATAACCAGAACAAAATTTGGTGGGTCATCAAATCAGAAAAAAATGTATTACAGAATTTAATTTTCACTGAAAGGTGAGAACAAATGCAATAAAAAAGTACAATTTGGAGTGGGTACTATATGATGGGAAAAATTTTCCCAGAGAGGAATGTGGATTGAGACGACAGAAGGTATAGGAAATACCAAGATTTATTTTTTTAATTTTTTTTTTTTTTGAGGAAGATTAGCCCTGAGCTAACATCTGCTGCCAGTCCTCCTCTTTTTGCTGAGGAAGACTGGCCCTGAGCCAACATCCATGCCCATCTTCCTCTACTTTATATGTGTGATGCCTACCACAGCATGGCTTGCCAAGTGGCGCAGTGTCTGCACCCGGGATCCAAACCGACTAACCCTGGGCCGCAGAACGTGCGCACTTAACCTCTGTGCCACCGGGCCAGCCCCAGGAAATACCAAGATTTAAAAATGCAGGTCATATCAGAATGCAGCCTGATGAAAGTATAAATGCATATCGGAGGCTGTTCCAGCAGAGGTAAAATCTCCTCAACTCAGGGCAAGTACTTCTGAAATGTTAGGTTGAGGTCAGTGAATTCCAGCGTAAGGTGAGTGCACTTTATTCTGGAGGCCCTGTGGAAATGCTGATGCTGTTGAGTAGTGCAACACGATCAGAGACGTAAGTTAAAATTGCAGGATGAAAAACCTAAATGCAAGAAATTAAAGTAGAAAGCAAGTTACATAGACCAAGAGAAAATGAACAGCATTTATTCTAGAACCATGCCTTGAGAAATATGATCAAGTGCACAGTTCCAGCCAGAGTCTGCACTGGCCCGTTCACTCAGAGATAAAGGTTGGCCACGGTCCTTAGCCCGGTAGCCAAGGCCTCTCACAAGCTGGCCCCTGTTTGCTTAGTTAGTAGCCATCCTTCACAATCTTCTCTAACACCCCCCTTCTCACACAATCTGTACTCCAGTCTAACTGAACCACTTGTCGTTCAAGTGGTTGGGTCTACAAATCAGAAAGGAAATTAAGCATAGAGATGCAGATATAGAAGTAATCCACAGGAGATGTAAGTCAGTTATGTTAAATAAAGTAGCTTCTTCACAAAAGTCACCCACAAAACACATCTGGATATATTCTGATACTTATTATAGTAACAATATAGTAACGACAATGTTATCGGGATAGACATGTGCAGGCTTTGGCTATCTCAGCAACTAGCTTTGTGAATTTGGCTGGTCATCTAACCGCTAGCTGTGTGGTTCTGGAAAGGATTTGACCCTTCCATGTCACAGCTTCCTTGATTCTTAAATGGGGATATGACAGAATTTAACTCCAGGGTTTTCATGGGGATTAAAGAGAGAATTGATGTACCATGCTAAGTACAAGTTTTGGCCTATTCTAAGCATTCAATAAATATTGGATCTTATTATCATTATGATATTATTAAGTATTACCTGAGTATAACTACTTTTATCTGGAAAATGGGACCATTGATACATTGAGTTCCTCCCAGAGACATGAATCTCAGATGATCTACTCTACGTGAAAGTGCCATTTATACTCTACGGCAGTACCTAAGTGGAAAATATTATATCACTCAAGTAGTTTTTACTTCCATCTACAGTCGCTCAATAAATCAAAATATTTTCCTCTTCTATCCCGATTAGTCAGGGTTGTCCGGCTGAATATTGGATTTTCAACTCTAGGTTTTGCTAAAAGATCCTTCTTTATTGGAAGGATGTTGGGGTAACTGAGTGGAAAGAAAACCTAAAGAAACCAGGGCTACTCTGGGGGCCTCATTGAGTGAAAAAAGACACTTAATCCAAGAACTCTAACCATCTTTTTCTATCTCATTTCTCTTCTTACTGGGAGACACTTTCCTTCATTTAGGCTTTTCCCTGGAGATATGAAAGCTGATGGCTCTGATACTACATTTGCATAACCTGAGGACTTGAGAGAAAAGGGGATTTGCCTGCCAACTCTACTTGGAAAACCCCAGGTAAAGGAATGTGGTTGTGTCTTTGTTGCATTCCTCTTCTTGTGCCATAGGAGTCTTGAAGAAAGGCTTTTCTCCCTTCCATGGCTTCAATTAAAATATTTTCCCATTAAAGAAACAGAATGGATGATGCAAACTGATGATTACTTATTTCACTTCTGAGCATAATGTTGGAAGAGTCATAAAATTATTGCCCCTCATCAGAAGCGGCCATGCAAACTCAGCTCAACCTTTCCAGCCGTTTAATTGGATGCCATTGGGTGCTGTCTCTGTGGAGCATTTCCTGTAAGAAAAGGATTCTTTTCTGTGACCTCCAATGTAGTGAAAACTATTTGGCTCAATTTCCCTTTTCCCAGAAGAACAGACCCAAGAGAAATTACAAAGGAAATGTAATAGCATTTTTACTCCTTGCTGCTGGAGGGGTTTGCGATGTGACTGCTTTAAAACTTAGATTTTCAAAAGCCAATTTCCTTCAACAGGCTGTTGGCGCTCAAATCAGCAGCACAATAAACTTGCCAGAATCAGACTATGTGTTGAATGATGAAAAAAATCGCCGCAATTTTATAAAGCAGAATGACTTGCTTTGTGATATTATTTATTTATTTTACTATATAATACGCGTTAGAATTGAGATGAAATGGGTGTTTCTGGTTTAAGTTCAATGCTTCCTCCACAATTTGGTGAACCACAAAAGCAGTCTATTATACTTTCAGTATAGGCGGTGTCATAAGGGTTGACTACTCAGACATATGAACCTCACTGCCTGGATTCAGTCCTTAGTTCTTTCCCCTACTAGCTGTGTAAAATTATGTAGCTTCCCAGTGCCTCAGTGTTTTTCTGTAAAATAAGAATAATATGTGTGTATCTATGCATAAATATACATATACTGTGATATATTCTTAGTATATGTATGTTTGTGTGCATATGCTTGCCGATATGTCAGTCCTAATTATATATTCAGGAGCTGGTAAATATCCACCAGATTGGTCTGCAGAACCACTAGAACTGTTACTGAAACCAAAGTGGGTTCCCTTCTGGCGAGTTAAATCAGACTCTCCACCAGAAGTAGTTGTCTCACAAAGTAAAGTATATGTGCAGCAAATAGGAAATCAGGCAGAATCATTTCCAAAGTCATGGTGTCCCTGAACAAAGGGAAGCAGGGGCCTTTTATTTTGGATGGGAAATGAATATTCAAAAGGGAGAGGTGGGTATTTGCTAGCGCAGGCTCAGTTGGAACACATGCTTCCACATACACTGTGGGTTACGGTAATAAGGCCAAACTCCTCCTGGAGAGATCTTAGCATTAAAAATGAGGCAAAGGTTATAGTCGTAGCTCTTTTGGTGAGGCTTGGGCTGGTTCAGGGTGGTTGGTGACTGCATTTCCTTAATATAACAGAAGGAAAAAAACAATTTGGGAAAACAGTTAAATGCTTCCAAACCCACCCTTAAGTTCCTCGGGGCAACTAGTCAGTGACAGAACCACTGGACTGGCTATTATTGGACATTGGCGAACTGAATGGGCCCATTTCCATCCGCCATATAGCCCGATTATAGCCATAGCCTCCATTTAGCCCCATTCTAAGGGGGCTTTAGGTCTTCAGATACTGGTGTCAACTCAAACGCTGCATGCAATAACCCTCCTCAGAATATGTAAGCATCTCCCTTTCCTCAGGGAACAGTGACCTGAGCAACCCCACTCCATGGCTGCCACAATTATCAATCACCTTGTTTCTGAACTAGTTCCTTACCTTTACCTGAAGTAACTGGTTATTAAGATTTGATGAAAATGTGTTTCATCCTTTGTTTTCCCTAGACTCCAGAATCATCACTACTTCTTACTTCTCATTCTATTTCCGCTCTTGATTGTAAGCTTGTGTATATTTCAGGCTTCTCGCCTTTAACCCTCCCCTACATTTTGTCCCCAAACCTAGTTGAAGTTTCCCAACCCTGGCTTTCTCACTGACACATGATGCTCCCCTGTTCATAGTTGCAGTCCAAACACACATGGACTGCAAGAGGGCATCACAAAACAACACAGCCAAAATGCCAACTTTTTCTTCTCCAAACTCTTCAACTCCTCCCCTCTATGGCTAAACTTAGTAGTAGTATCATTAAATATTTACTTTTTAACTTTCCAAGCCAATTATGTACCTGTGCTCACATGTGACTTTATAAAAAGATATGGTCACCTATGTTCTTGTTCTCTCACTATTATCCTCTAAATTGATTTTTTGGGTTACTACCACCCTCTACATATTTTTTTGTTCTGGCTGCTAAAACAAGAACTGACTGAAAATTCAGAATACTGTGAGGCATTAGAAAAATACCTGACATTTAATTCTAACTGAATGCTCATTCTGCTCAAATATTTTAAGGCCTAGAGAATTCCACCTGGGACTCTTTCATATCTTTATGATTTTCTAAATCTTTGTAGAAGACAGTAGTCACACAACATACAGATGTAGCATTCTGATATCTTCCCCTTGAATTGAACTCTGTACTATTAAGAAATGTCCCTCTTTAGGTTTAGTTATGAGTTATGGCAGAGCTCTATATTGGTAAGGCTCCACCAACTTCTGGTGCATCTCTGTTCCTAAGGCATTGTCTTCTTTCTTGGTCTTTTAATTGAGGTCTTATGGGTTTCATTAATTCATTACTACAAACTATAGGATATTGAGTTTTGCCCATAAGAGATTTTTAGCTGAGCTCTTTAACATTTCACCCCACAAAACTTCAAAATTTGGTAAAGGCCTTGAGATACAGAATGGGTATTTGTTTGACATCTAATAGGCCACCGCAGCCTCATAGGAAGGCCAGAACACCTCCTGGTTTTCTGATCCTCAACTGTGTTTTTTCACCAGGACCATATCTGGATTCTCAGGCTCTAAATAGCCCAAAAGTAAGTGTGCACAGGCAAAAAGTCACTCTCAATCTCCAGTGTCAATTCACCCCTTCCTTTAATGCTGTCTTCTCTAGCCTCTCCTGTTCTCACGTTCCTTCTCACAGGTGGGTGGGTCTTTTGTGCCTAAGCACTGAGAGACACTGGGTCCTTCCACCTGCCCTTTTGGATTCAGAAAATGTCCGGTACAGAAAACCAACCATACATTCGAGGTCCCCAAGTCTCCAATTTTGTTACTTTAGCAACCCATACCACCCCTAAAGCTGTTGGTGATTTTGCTCTTGACCCAGCAGGAGCCCTCGGCCTGGTTCATGCCCATATGTGCAGCCCATGCCCAGCACCAGCAAACGCTTATGGGGAAAACCAATAGCTGCTAAGAGTCAGCTCACCTATGAACAGTCTCCCTTCTCTGGAGTTGTTGTTCATTTTAGTCCTTCCGCTGCTTCCACTGCTCTCAGACACTTGAAAACTAAAGTTTTGTAACTTACCCAGGCTTCCCTAGTGGTTGTCAGGGAAAGCGTCGTCCTGCCAAGACCAACTACATCTATCTCAAAAGTGAGAGTTCCATTTTGTTTCAATGCTTAATTTTCCCTCTTGGCCTCTATTTTCTTCCCTGTAAGTCGAAATTTCTATTTGAGTCTACTTAACACAATCTCCAGGACCCATGAAAAAATATTGTCTTTCTGGCAAGGCTCGCCTTGAATTTTCCTGTCTCAAATATGGAATTAGTCATTGTACCAAGAATCCTGGTTCTTTTAGTGAAGAATAGCATTAGAACACGAGAGTCCAAAATCTTGGCACTGAAGTTGCATTTCAGATTTATTTCGTGCAATAGCTGGGAAAATGCTACCAGAAACCCAATAGTTATGAAAAATTATCCCTTAAAAAAGCGAGGAGTTCATATTATTTCTAATTTGATTACAAATATTACTATAAGAGATTATTAACCCATTTCCCCCTTTTAATAAAATTTGGTGTACTATTTTATGATATTATCCTGTTTAACTTACCAAATATCCACTTTTTTCTTCCTTTTAACTCTATGTCTGGAGATTGGCTGTAAGGTAAGGAAATCAGTAGATATCCATTGTCAAAATCACTTTAATATCAATTACCCAGAACATATTTAAAAACTCCTAGACGTTTTCTACAACAAACAATACAGACAAACAAATTCATTAGCCTAAGAGGTAAATATTTCATATAAAGTCACAAACAATTAGTTCAGGGGGAGGAAAAGTATAAAACAGACCAATATAACATTTTGTTTCTGTTTTGTGTTTTCCTTAAACTTACCCTCTCTCTGTGACATTAATGGCATCATTTATGTAGTTAATTGCTCTGATCTGAAAGGATAATAAGCATTCTTTTATCTCCCCAAGAGAGTTGAATGCTTGTAGCCCGGATTAGGTCTGCAGATTAAACTCCCCAAGTGCTGGGAAGCTGAAATGCTATCTTCTTATGTATTCACATTTCAAAAGAATGAAGTACAGACATGAGAGACATCCCTATCATAAAAGTCAGAGACAACAGACATTTATCCGGTCCTTGCAAAGATATATTTACATTCATAAAAGTTATATATATATACACACACACACATACATATGTGTAATTTGTATATATGTGTGTATGTATATATGTACATATGAATATGCATAAAATGTATGTGTATGTATATGTATATAAACTAAGAAAATCCATCGTTTTTGTCCTTCGCCAATGAAGTGTCTGGCCACTTGTGTAGGAGATTTTTCCAGCTGGCTTTCATCAAGTCACTGAGGGGTAAGGTCTGGAGCAAGTAGGACTGAAGCTCTTATGATTTGCTGTATGGTAATTCATTAGGAATCTGTCTGATTCAGAGCATACGCAGAAATGAATATAGGACAATGGCACTTTTAGTTGCTATATTTTATTTGTAGTTTAACATTTACATTGTGTTTAGGCGCCCACAATATCAGAACATGTACAGGCGCCAGCCCTGGTGGTCTAGTGGTTACGATTCGGTGCACTCACCGCCATGGCCCCAGCTCATTTCCCAGTCAGGGAATCTCACAACAACTGTCAAACTGTGGCGGCAGAGTGTTGCTGTGATGCTGAAAGCTATGTCACCAGTATTTCAAATACCAGCAGGGTCACCATGATGGACAGGATTCAATGGAACTTCCAAACTAAGACAGATTAGGCAGAAGGAGCTGGCCACCCACTTCCAAAAGCAATAGCCATGAAAACACTGTGAATAGCAGTGGAGAATTGTCTGATACAGTGCCGAAAGGTGAGAGGATGGCGCAGAAAGACTGAATCGGGGTCTGTTCTTCTGTCTGCAGTCTCCAGGAGTTACAATCGACTGGAAAGCACTACCAACATCTTATTTTTAAAGTAAGAATGGCATCTTCCCCTAAAGAAAATTATAGTGGGAGGAGAAAATTCAATCAATACGTTAGTTGTATTGCCTTGAGACCATTTCAATTTATTACGCATACTAACACCAGAAATGAAGACACTCACAGTTATCAAGTTCTCAGGCATGGATAGATCAAATATTTACCTCCTCTACCTGGTCTG
Source organism: Equus quagga (assembly GCF_021613505.1). NCBI lineage: Eukaryota > Metazoa > Chordata > Mammalia > Perissodactyla > Equidae > Equus > Equus quagga. The sequence continues at coordinate 8,210,327 of NC_060287.1, read as the reverse complement.
GCATCCCTTGGATATTTGTCTATCTATTTATCAAAACCAGAGGTTCTTTTGTATACTTCACAGAATTTTTTACTGTCAGTTGAGGGAGTTCAGGACACGCCACTCCAAAATAGACTGCTTTGGTATATTGATTATTTTGAGCTGATGGCACTTGAAAAACAGCAAATGCAGAGAGGCTCTCTCTGAACTCCTCTTCTCTGCCTAAAGAAGACTCCGCCAGGAGCTCAACTGCCACAAATCCCCCCCTGAGGACTTTCACCAACGAGGGAAGATTGACACTTGTCACAGGAGAGGAGGCTAGAAGTCAACACTACATCAGACAAACTTTGTCACAAACCATCGTATCCCCCATCTGTCCTTTAAGGGCCCATTCATCGGTCCTAAAAATCATTTCCTCTCCCCCAGCTTGCCTCCATCCCCTCTTCCCTTTCTCCATTAAGGCAGTATGGAAGCTCTCAAATCTCACTGCCTGTTCTGCTATTCACTTTTTTTCCTTGTGATACCCCCAATCACATATTAAAAATTAGTACAGGCATGCCTCATTTTATTGCAGGTCGCTTTATTGAGCTTCTCAGATACTGTGCTTTTTACAAATTGAAGGTTTGTGGCAACCTTGAGTTGAGCAAATCTTAGCAGCACCATCTTCCCAACAGCATTTGCTCACTTTGTGTCTCTGTGCCACATTTTGGTAATTCTCACAGTATTGAAGCTTTTTCATTATTATATTTGTTATGGTAATCTGTGATCAGTGGTCTTTGACATTGCTATAATATTGTTTTGGGGTGCCACACACCACACCCATTTAAGATGGCGAACTTAATCGATAAATGTTGTATGTATTCTGACTGCTCCACCAGCTGGCTATTCCCCCGTCTCACTTCCTCTCCTCAGCCCTCCCTGTTCTCTGAGACACAACAATATTGAAATTAGGCCAATTAATAACCCTACGTAGGCCTCTAAGTGTTCAAGAGAAAGAAAGTCACTCGTCTCTCACTTTAAATCAAAAGGTAGAGATGATTAAGCTTAGTGATGAAGGCATGTCGAAAGCCAAGAGAGGTCAAAAGCTAGGCCAAAAGCGAGGTCTCCTGCACCAAACAGTTAGCCAAGTTGTGAATGCAAAGGAAACGTTCTTGAAGGAAATTAAAAGTGCTGCTCCAATGACCACACAAATGACAGGAATGAGAAACAGCCTTATTGCTGCTATGGAGAAAATTTTAGTGGTCAGGATAGAAGATCAAACCAGCCAGAACACTCTCTTAAACCAACCCTAATCCAGAGCAAGGCTCTCACTCCCCTCAATTCTGTGAAGGCTGAGAGAGGTAAGGAAGCTGCAGAAGAAGATTTTGAAGCCAGCAGAGACTGGTTCACAAGGTTTGAGGAAAGAAGTCTTCTCCATGACATAAAATTACAAGGTGAACCAGCAAGTGCTAACGTATAAGCTGCAGCAAGTTATCCAGAAGGTCTAGCTAAGATAATTTATGAAAGTGGCTCCGCTAAACCACAAATTTTCAATGTAGACAAAACAACCTTATATTGGAAGAAGATGCCATCTAGGACTTTCATAGCTAGAGAGGAGAAATCAATGCCTGGTTTCAAAGCTTCAAAGGACAGATTCATTCTCTCTAAATTTGAAGTCAATGCTCATTTACCATTCCAAAAATCCTAGGGCCCTTAAGAATTCTGCTAAATCTATGCTGCCTGTGCTCTATAAATGGAATTACACAGCCTGGATGACAGCACATCTGTTTACAACATGGTTTACTGATTATTTTAAGCCCACTGTTGAGACCTACTTCTCAGAAAAAAAGATTCTTTTCAAAATATTACTGCTCATTGACAATGCACCTGGTCACCCAAGAGCTCTGATGGAGATGGACAATGAGATTAATGCTGTTTTCATGCCTGTTAACACAATATCCATTCTGCAGCCCATGGATCAAGGAGTAATTTTAAGTTGAAGTCTTATTATTTCAGAAATGCATTTCATTAGGCTATAGTGGCCCATGGATAGTGATTCCTCTGATGGATCAGGGCAAAGGAAATGGAAAACTTTCTGGAAAGGTTTCATCATCCTAGATGCCATTAAGAAAGTTCATGATTCAGGGTACGAGGTCAAAATGTCAATTATGAGGAGTTTGGAAGAAGCTGATTCCGACCCTCATGGATGACTTTGAGAGGTTCAAGACTTCAGTGGAGGAAGTAACTACAGACATGGTAAAAATAGCAAGAGAACTAGAATAACAATTTGATCCTGAAGATAAGACTGAATTGCTCCAATCTCATGACAAAACTTTAATGAAAAGCTGCTTGTTATGGATGAGGAAAGAAAGTGGTTTCTTGAGATGGAATCTACTACTGGTGAAGATGCTGTGAAGATTGCAGAAATGACAACAAAGGATTTAGAATATTATATAAACTTAGCTGATCAAACAGTAACAGGGTTTGAGAAGATTGATTCTACTGTGGGTAAAATGCTATCAAACAGCATTGCAGGTTACAGAAAAATTGTTCATGAAAGGAGGAGTCACTTGATGCAGCAAACTTCATTGTTGTCTTATTTTAAGAACAGCCACTTCAACCTTCAGCAACCACCATGAAGATCAGTTAACAGCCATCAACGTCAAGACAGGACCCTCCTCCAGCAAAAAGATTATGACTCGCTGAAGGCTCAGATGATGGTTAGCATCTTTAGCAATAAAGTTTTTTTTTTTTTGTGAGGAAGATTAGCTCTGTGCTAACTGCTGCCAATCCTCCTCTTTTTGCTGAGGAAGCCTGGCCCTGAGCTAACATCCGTGCCCACCTTCCTCTGCTTTGTATGTGGAACACCTACCTCAGCATGGCTTGCCAAGCAGTGCCATGTCCGTACCCGGGATCCGAACCAGCGAACCCCGGGCCGCTGAAGTGGAACGTGCACACTTAACTGCTGCGCCAACAGGTCAGCCCAATAAAGTATTTTTAAATAAAGATATTTACAGTTGTTTTTATTTATACATAATGCTATTGCACACTTTATAAAAAACATAACTTTTGTATGCACTGGGGAACCAAAAAATTTGTGTGATTCACTTTATTGCAATATTTGCTTTATTGTAGTGGTCTGGAACCAAATCTGTAACATCTCTGAGGTATGTCAGTAAATTTATATCCCTTTTCTCTTGGTAACCTGCTTGTTGTCAGTTTATTTCATAGACCCAAGCTACCAAACTTAACAGGTAGAAGGAAAGTCTTCTTACCCCCCCCACCCTGAAGGGGTGCATTTACCATTAGCAATTAGCATTAGTATCCTTATTTTTACTTTCGTGCTCATAAATGTTCAGAAGTTTCCTTGTGACAATGAAATAAAGTTTTTCAGGCTCCCCTTGAACTGTCGTTGATCTAATTTTATACCACTCTGATTCTTGTTTCCTATAAAGAAATTCTCAGATCCAGTTTGATTTTGATCCTCCCTGTCACCTAAATGCACCCAGGGATTGCTGTATCCATATTTTCTCATCTCGTTTCTCCCATCAATGATGTCTTTCTTCAATCCCTTACAGATTAACCTTCCTGTTTTAGAAGGAAATTAGAGTGAACATTTGAGTTTTTGTAAGTCCAGCATCCTTTTCCCTCTCATGTTGGATGAACTTGTATTTTCCTCAGGGAATCATACATTCCCAACTCTCACTTTCTGTGATTTAAATGGAACTGCCCCCTCCTGCAGTAGCCAGAGGAAGGCATGGGGCTCTGCCCTTTCCAACCAACAAGTTTCACTCTTCTGACCACAGTTCAGTGATGGTCACATGACTCCAGTCTGTGTACCAACCAGGCTTTTTCCATGTTTCATCTGATTGGACAGACTTAGAGATAGCCCTGGGATTTTAGCTGGGCATCCTAGAGGAAATGTTCTTTTTCTACTGCACTTGGTAGTTCTGTGGATTTATGCCTGATGCTGCAAGGGATGAAACATGGAAAAAGCCTGGTTGGTACAATGGCAGTGAAGACGCATGCAGAGAAAACAACTAGGGAGAGAAAAAGAGAAAGAGAGAGAAGATGAGGCAAAGAAAGCTTGGGTCTTAAAGACGTTGAAACACCCCTAGGACACAGTGCTTGAAGCAATTTCCTTGCTTAAATATTTCCTCCCATGTTTTCCATCAAGGGAGCCATCATATCCCACATCTCTTGGCCTAAAAAACATCTTTAAGAGAAACAGTTCCTGAGTGCTGCATAGACATGAAATTCATATCATATTAGATAGAATATATATTTTATCTTTACAAAATCAAGATTGCAATTTTGTTTATAAGATAGAATTTATTTTAGAGAGTATTTAAAAACAGACACATAAGAGTCCACAGAAATGGTTTAGTTGTGAAAAATGAAGATATTAATAGATTTTATTTTCCTTTCCTCTGATGGTTCAGATTTCCAATTATGAATAATTTTGGAATAGATTAATTATGTTAATTTTTTGGATCCAAAAAATAACATTAATTACATTAATCTATTCCAAAAAGACATATCATATACTAATTTTTACTATTAAAATTAATATTTGGCTCAAATTCATTTGGGGATAATTTTATTTTCTTCAAGCAGCATTGTTTATTTAATGTTCTTCACTATTACAATGAATGTCACAATTCTAGATACAAAAACTGAGACAAAATTCTTAAAGAAAATTATTTTGTTTTATATTATTGAATACACAGATATGCCCTTAAGAAAAAAAATGTTCTATATAAATAGAACAATTAAAAGACAAAAGCATATTTTTCTAGAAATCTTTCCTTTTTTTCCTTAAAATAATTTAGTCATGAAAATGATACAAGAACATAGAAACCTAACTCCTATTTCAATGATAGTTCTGCCTTCACTGTTTCTTAAATTAATGGAAGATTTTACATAAAACCTTTGCTGTATTTGATTTTCGGTCCTATAGCCTATGTTTGATTTACATAGGTATAATGGACTGTTAACCTCAATATTAGTAATGACCGTGCCAATGTACAATTATTTGACAAATCATCTAATCAAACTATTTTCCCAGGCCCTGTCAAAGAATTGTTGAAGCATTAGGAAAGGACCCCTTTTGTCTATATAATATCAGCGAGGACGAAAAGATGGATTATACAATTATAATATGATTCATAAAACTTTCATTATTCTAATAGATATGAGTATTGACATAGGTGTACAGATCCTGTTCACGATAGGAAATCATGTAACTTACAGGTGCCACTGTAAATGTTTCAGATTCTAACAATAAGACTTTTCCCTATGTACATTAATTCCTTTTTCTGTACCTGAGGCAATATTTTCATTGCTTCCTAAATAATGAATATGAGAAAATACTATGATATAACCAGCAACAAGCCTAGACAGGACTAAGCCTGACTAATGAAGTGTTCTGTAAAGGATCTATTTTCTTTAGTGGCCCCATTCTGTACACTGAAATCTTATTTCCCTTGTGAGTTAGGGCCCATGAAGTTGAATCATTGCTCTATAACAACATCATTCATTGAATATTTTTTAGGATTTACAGAGACAGTTAAAACATTAACATATGATGATTAAACCTACATTAAATCACAAAAACACATATAATTTACTCCACTAATAAAGCATAAATACATATAAAAACAGGCGAAAATACTTACAAGGTAGCTTATCTTTAAACCTCATTAATTATGTGAGTGTTTCTCATCGTGGTATTTTTAGAATACAGTAGATGCTTTCCTGATGTGTCAGGATATAAGAGAAGTAGCAAAATAAATACATCTTTTAGCAATGTCAATTTAGAATGTCATTCTGTTCAATTAGGGACCACCTTTTGGGAATAGAAATTTCTGTAGGAAAATCTTAAAGACTATAATCAGTAACTGTTTTAAACTATAATTAATTTCACAGGGATTTTTCAACTCTTTTTTTGAAGTACATAATACATTTATATAATACAAATTTCAAGAGATTTAAGAAGTTTTGGTCCTCCCTCTGCCCTTCGTCCCAGAAGGTATTTTTAATAATGTTCCCATAGCGAACAATCTTGAAAGTTAGAGAGAAGAGTGTCCTCTTGAGAGCAAAGAGCAGGCGTGCCTAGGTCATGATGAAAGATTTGGGGCTCTAAGGCGCAGGTCTCCTGAAGTGCAGAAGTCCTGTCCTGTAACACAAACCATCGCATATGCAAGTATCTGCCTAAGTTCCTGTGTCACCTTCATGGGACTTAGAGGCAAAAAGAAGTGACAGAAATACGCTGATGTACATGCTCTTTACTTGGACTTGAGATGTCAAGTCTCTTTTCCTTGACCTAAGAGTTAAGGTCTTCTGCCAGCATTGATGAAATTGGAACAGGCTAACTTGCTAGCTCGTAAGCAGAGTAAAATCCCAGAGCTTGCATCGTTCTTGACAATTTTGCAATAAGGATAGATTGCTAACAGACCTGGTTCTCTGGATAAGAAAAGACAAGGGCCCTACCGGCAGGTTCAGGTATAAGAGAAGACCCCTCCATGATCTGGTCGTGAATGCCCTTGTTTAAGTTATGGGTGATGAGGTTGAGGAGTAAGTCTCTCACTGTTCTGCTTTCCAATGAAAGTTCAGAGGCTGAGTGGAGAGAGGTAGGATTGGAACAGCTGCCCAAAGACCATCTTGGTAGTTGTTTCCTCTTCTCTGGTTTGAGAGAAAGGATGTCTTCACGATCAGGACTCACCATGTTCCCCAGTCCCAGCTAAACTGCAATGCAGTTGTGGAGGCTGCGTCTCCAAAAGTGAAATACATGGTGCAGTGATGAGGACCTTGATATGCAGTAGAGAGACTTGGGTGGACTAAAATATTAGGCATTCATTTGGTTGGGCCATGAGTAAGTAGCCCCTCAAAACCACCAAAACAAAATGAATGCAGAGGCTTGCTTGTGAGGGCAGGGCTGCTCTCTCCCCAAGCATCTCCTGACTCCTCCCTCCCCCTCTACTCTGAGCTAGCTGCTTTAAAGGGAAAGATAATTAGGTTTGGGTTGAGGTCTGCCTGTCCCCAAGGAGGACTGCAGGCTGTACACATCCATCTATGCATGTTTGGAAGCTTTGAGAGAGGAAGGGACTCAAAGTTTTATGCCTCTGTTGGAAACAGTCTCTATCTTACCTGGTCCTGTGGGGGGATAAGAAGTGCTAACTTAGGTAGGTTCACAGAGAGGAAGAGAAGATAATCAGACCTTGTGGGTGGGGCCATTTTGACCAATTTAATTTACTGTTACGGTTGCTACACTGAAAAATCCAACGTTAAAAATAACGATGTTAATGTTAACTTATATAAACATTTAATCTATTATGTAAAAACATTTACTATATCAATGACCTCCATTAAATTTACTCATTCAGTGCATGTTTTCTGAATTCCTATAATAGCACATTACTAGGATTAAAAGGACATCATGTCTATCTTAATACCTGGCACCTGGTAGGCACTTAACAAGTGATCTCTTTCTTTCTTTTTTTGCTAAAAAAGATTCTCCCTGAGCTAACATCTGTTGCCAATCCCCCTCTTTTTTGCTTGAGGAAGATTAGCCCTGAACTGACATCTGTACCAATCTTCCTTCATTTTATACGTGGGACGCTGCCACAGTATGGCTGATAAATGATGTAGATCTGTGCCCGGAATCCGAACCTGCGAACCCGGGCTGCTGAAGCAGAGTATGCCAAATTTAACCACTACACCATGAGATCAGCCCCAACAAGTGATTTCTTGAAATGATTTGAAGTGAAGTAAGGTGATGCAGATTTCATTAAAAGCTTCTTTCTTGTATCATGGAGCTCACAATGTATGGGGAGGAGGGAACTGCCAGAAATTAAACATACCTCCATCATTCTGAATATATGTTGACGTTGAGTGGAAGGGGAACTCAAAAATGAACAAATATTTCATTGCAAAGGCAAATAATTACCAGGGAGATGACAGAGACATGGTTCTAGGAGGGCCTTTGTGGCTCTTTGAGGTTAGTGAAGGTGGACAGAGGGAAAGAAATGCAAGCAATACCAGCTCCAACCTCAGCAACTAATATTCAGTTTTCTACCTGTAGTCACAGGACTGAAATGCATCCTGTGGTCTGAAAGCCACTTGGTTTGGGCTGTATAAAATAATTTGAAGAGTAAAGAGAGCAGGGTTTAGCGTACCTCAGAGAATTTCCACGTTACTCACAAGAAGTTTGTGTGAAACAACCTGGAGGAAGTACTCTCTTTGTGAGGAAACTTACATGAACATCCACTTTTCCCTAAAATATTAGATTCTTAGGAACTAGAATTTTCACAAAACATATATAAAGTGGAGTGGAAAATTGCAGTAATTAGTGAGATATAAGACAAAATTTTTAAAAGGCAAATAAATCTCTACTGGATGATAGAGAAATCAGGACGTTTCGTCTCCTCTTATACATCAAGTGGTGTTAGTCACAGACATTTTGAATTAGTCGAAATAATAGAGGCCCAAAATTGTTCTACATGTTGTCTGAGTAATTTAATTACAGAAAATAAATTTTGCCTAAATTCTTTGAGCATCTAGGGAAAAAAACTGAAAAATTTGCTTTACTTGCCTACGGAGGTGTCACATATAATTATGATATAATTCAGATAAAAGTAGAATTTCTTCTAGAATTATTCACAAAGTTTTTCAAAGAGTCTTTTCTTTGGTCATGAAGTGTCAACTCTTGAGATTATGAAACTTTTCTAGTCCAGCCAGGACACCTCTGAAATGCCTGGCTCCTCCGGAGACTCAGTGCTGGCGTTGGCTGGAATCTGGAGAAAATTAGGTCTGCAAATGTTAAGCAGTGAAATCACTCATCCCAAATTGTTACACGCAACCTTGGGAAAGGGTTTAGGTCAGTTCTGAATTTTAGCAGCGTGGGTAGCTCATCCCTAATGTGTTAGAACATTAGTACGCTCCTGAAGTTAAATGTTGGGTTTATTAATTGGGAAGAGCTTAGGCAATGCTGTGGAGCGCAATGTGAACTTTCCAGGTTTCTGCCCACCTCAAAGCCCACTGGGAGGTTCTTTGAGTATAAATGAATTTTCCAGTTATGCTACATTGACCAAAGAGTGTAAAAATTGAAGACTGACTTAATTAAGTCAATTGTAGCATAGGATACTTCACATTAAATTAATAAGCGGTAAAAATAAGTTTAACTTCTAGTGTTTTCTGTTTGGGTCAAATATTCTCAGATTGCATGAATTTTTCCTAAATATTACATATTAGCAGACCTATGGAATGTAAAATAATTTTTTTCATTATAGCATTTAATATTTGATTGACAGGTATAACTCCATTTGAGGATTTAAATAAATATTTTTATCATCTTCTCAAAATATTAGAATATATACATTAAGGGCTTAATCTTTATTTCTCAATCTCATATTTAATAGATGGCCCCTTGGCCCCCATTACAAATCAAGATTGTTCAATGCAAAGAATTAGTGCTTAGAAATCATTAAGTAAATTCTGATGCATTGTTAAATATTTTACATAAGCAATAAGCTCTCATTATCTTCATCATACCATCAATCAAACCATCCCACTTCTCCATCAGACTACACTAGTCTTCCCCAGAAATAGTAGTACAATTATCTTTAGAATATGTTGAATTCCCTACCTTTCTCAATAGATTCTAAGTTCCCGGAAGACAAGGATCACCAACTCAACTTGTACAATCTTGGGTCCCCAGTACATAGCACAGACTCTGGAACCAAGGAAGTGTTCAATAACTATTTGATGAATTAAGCTAAGCAGAGAAATGGAAGCAGCCCAACCGGAAGGCTCAGCGACAATTTACATTTCTAGTGCATCCCTCTTCTAAGCCCAGACTATTTATGCTGATAGTTATCAATTCCTGCTTCTGAACGTTGGGCTACTGTGCTTTCTGATATTAGGTCAAAGGTTAAGTATTTCCTTAAACTATATCCTTGGGAACCTCATTCTTGAATTCTGCAACCTTTGAATTTGGTATGGTTAATGTTTAGATATTGTTTTAAATATTAATCTAGCATCTGCTAATATTGCACAATTTTTATGCTGTATAGAAAAAGAACATCTTACTTGAACTGTCTCTAAAGTATGAACGTAGTATTGATTGATTGATGGGACATCATGATGTTTCTAAATAGTTTCTCTTTGAAGAACATTAATAAAAAATCCTTAATCACGGTCAAACACTAATTGGAATAGGAGAACTCCTGATTTTCTTTGGATAACTCATTTATATTGTCATTTTATAAGTCTTGCTTTTCTTATTTGTAATTTACTTAAGTTTTAATTTCACTTCATTGAGTTACATTTATGTCCTAGTCTTCTTTTCATAATCAATATCAAAAAAATGCCATTTACCAATATGTTCTACCTCCTCCATATTAGTTGAATTGTTTTGCTATATGTATGATTGGTATTACTGTTATGCTTCCCAATTGATGGATCAAATAAATTTTTTTGGTCATAAAGCCTTCACTTTGTGTGTGTGTGGTGTATTAAATATATCAATCTAGGACATCATTTCTGGAAAGTCCTGTGTTCTCTGATGTAATTGAATACAATCCTTGATGAGTTCTTTTTTTTTTTTTGATAGTAAATATTTTATGCCCTTTTACCATCAGGAGTCTGTCATAATTGGTAAAATAATGCACACCATCTTCTTCTGGAAGCACACATTTTATCAAACCTAATTAGTGCACTCTCCCTGGTACTTTAGAGAGAAAGGAGGGCTCAAATGAGTAAGGAACCCCATTGCTCATTCTTATCCCTTTCAGAGTGTGTTTGTTAGGCATTTCCAGGCATTCCTGAAGTTTGTGTCTCTCGCTGCCATCCCAAACGAAAGAGGAGAACATGTCATTCATGCCTCATGAGGAGGGCAGACATTCAATCAACCAACAAATAGTTCTTGAGTACCTATTCTGGGCCTGGCAAAATTCTAGACTCTAGGGGTTATCAGTGAACAACAATCCAGCCTCAATATAGCTTTTTCTATTTGCTGTACAGTTCAGTAGAGCTTTCTGGGGTAATGGAAATGTTCTATATCTACACTTCCAATACAGCAGCTAGCCTCTAGCCACATGTGGCTATTGGACACTTACAATGTGTTTAGTGTAAGGACTATATTTCTAATTTTATTTAATTTTAAGAAATTTCAATTTAAATCACCACACGTGTCTAGTAGCTTCTGTCGTCCACAGCATGATCCCATAGCCTTCGTATGTGTGTTTCCAGGGGTGGTGTGGGGCAAGGGGAGTTGCGTGGACATGACGTAAAAAGGTAAAATGAATGAGGAACAGAACAAGGTCAGACTAGACCTCTTCCTTCAGATTTCTGAGTACTTTTAAAGACTTAAATTCTGGTTAAAGTGATTCTGAGAGCCACAAGATACATGAGTCCTTGAAATACATAATTAAGCTGCAAAATGGTCTTTTTACTGATAGGCAATCACACTGATGTCACGATTAACGCCTGAACACCAGTTAATGTCCACATAGGGAAGAATAATTACAATAAGTCATTAATTAGGGTCTATTTACTGTTCCATTGTCAAAACTAATTGCCTGGAGTAAGATGTTCTCCCTTGATTAATGGGATTATAAACGTAAGGCCAAATCTATGAAGGCTACTCTCTGTTCCCAGGCAAAGTTCTTAAGGTTCTGGCAACAGTTCACGCCATGTAACAGCCGTCCCTTGTGCTCTGGCTGCTAAGGCCAGACCTTAGAGTGATGTCAGGGACCATTAATTGAGTCTGGGGTATTGAATACATGATCCAACCAAATATCACTTTTTCCATAAAGATGAAAATCTTTTCAAAAACAGAATCTTCTATTATCTAAGTACTGCTTTTATTTTATAAACTTCACATATACAATATGGAGTTATTGTGGAAAACATAATTCCTTCTTTGGTGCAAATTGCTGTGTGTTCGCTACACTATTCAACAATTATATCCACCTTAATTCAACCCTAGGTTTTCGCTTGCTTGGTTTGCTTTCCGCAGAATTCAGGATTCATCCATTTCCTGGGGCCTTGGGTGTTGGGGAGGCGTCCACAGAGCAGCACAGTTCAGCAGCAAAATTGGATGTTTTCCCCATTTTCTCTAGTTATAATTCATATACCCTTCCTCTGAGCATCCAAAGCTTGTTCATGCCTCTATTTGGTTCTGTAAACCAACTCCCTCCTGTATCATAGCATTCGCGATGCCTATTTGTTCCATGTAACAACTTGAGGATTGAGCCAGGTATCAAAAACTGCAAATTTCTCCCAATCCAAGAATTCAGAACAAACTCATTAAATAAATGAGTGACTGAGTGAATAAACAACCCCATGAGGAAATAAAAGCACGTTTGAATGTACCACATTTTGAATTTCTATAACAAAAATTGAAGCTGAACTAATAACTTCATATAATTTTGTTGTTATCAACGTATTACTAGAGCCCTTAGTAGAGAAATAAACAGTCCTAATTCAGTGACTAAAAATGGCATTCCCCTGATAGCAACAAGTGCTATTTTTCAATATTTTATTCCTAAGTATTTACTGTTTATCAGTGGTTTGTAATAGCGGAGGTGAAAATATTCATCAGACCCCTTGGCATGGGGAGGTCATAATCCATAATTAAGAATAATTTATTAAACCATTATCCATCACTCCAGTGTCTCATGGCAATAAAAATGAAAAGCATTATACAAATAAAATGGAAAGCGATATGTATATTTGCTTATAGTGCATACATAGCTTTCCATTTATTTCCACACATTTCCAACAAATTTTATTCTGACAGTTCTTGCTGAGAAAGAGGGAAAACAAAATGAGTGCAAAGAGAATTTTCTACGCTCCTTGCATTACTTTTTATTATTATTATTATCATTTCAAGACCTCTAAAAGTCACCAAGCCAGAATTAGACATGTAACAAATTGTCTGGGAGTCACCTGGGGAGAGTAAGACCTCTGAGCGAAAGCTGAGGTGAATCTCAAACGTACAGCAACCGGAAGCTGTCAGCTCACTACACAACACAGCAGTGTGTCTGTGGCCAGGAGGTCTGGGTAACACCTGCCCACAGCTGCAACAAGCTGCAACCACTGTAACAAGACGAAGAGTGGAACTGCCGCGCGGAAGTATTTCCACTTTCAACATTTCAGTAAGTATCATTATAAAATCCCATGTTAGGACTGTTCTAGATTAAAGGGATTTAAAAGACATCAGAAAAGGTAATGTGTCTTTGTTGTTTGCATGCTGGTCTTAACAAAACAGTTTAAAATAAAATAGCTATAGGGGCCCGCCCAGTGGCGCAGCAGTTAAGTGCACACATTCCGCTTGGACAGCCTGGGGTTCGCCTGTCCGGATCCCGGGTGTGGACATGGCACCCCTTAGCACACCATGCTGTGGTAGGCGTCCCACATATAAACTGGAGGAAGATGGGCACGGATGTTAGCTCAGGGCCAGTCTTCCTCAGCAAGCAGAGGAGGATTGGCGGCAGTTAGCTCAGGGCTAATCTTCCTCAAAAAAATAAAATAAAATAGCTATAAAAGACATTTCGGGAACAATTGGTAACAACTGAATACGGACTGGATAGTAGATGATTTCAAGGAAGTATTTTTAACTTTTAGATGAGCTACAGTATTATAGTTACATAGGAAATGTTTATATTTATTGTAGACAAATAATGTAATATTGAAGGGTAAAGTGCAGTGATATCTTCACTTTACTTTTAAATCCATCAGCCAAAATAAAGTAGCAAATTAAGTCCAAATATTAACAGTTGTTAGATACGTTATGAGTATATTTGTAAATTAAATATTTTCTCTATTGTAATGTATGTTTGGATATTTTTATAGTAAAGATTTTAAAGAAAAATAGAAATCAATGTCTTTCTTTTAAAACATATTTCAACCAAAAGAAAAGTTATAATATATAATGAAACAAAATTTTACTACTTTTTATCCCTAATAAATTTAAAATAAAAATATTGTTAAAGATATAATTTCATCTGTGGATGAAAACTATTTTATTTTATTTTTTGACAGAAATTCCCTTTATCGTAACCACTTTCAGAACCACACAGTCCACAACGAGTTGCACCTGTAATATGTGTGTCTCAGACACTGAGGAAGCGCTCCTCAACTCTTTTTTATATAAAAATGTATTTATTGTGAAAATTATTTTAAAAGCTAATTTTTTGTTTTAATTAGAGAATCTTTAAGAAATGAACATTTACTGGTTTGCGAGTGGTGAACAGACAGGCAGATCCTGCATCTCCCAACTGATGACTCTCATTTTCTGTGCCTAGACCTCTACTCTCAGCATTGTCCTACTGAGCGTGTAAAAGCAGTCAGAACATGCGATTCCGGTGGACTACCTTTAAAGTTTACAATAATGTGCAAAATAGTGAGAGAATTGCGGTAGTGCATCTACATATATTTCTTTAAGAATGCACTAACCGAGAAGGACTCCATTTTTGCCACGTTAATGTGTGGTTACAAACTAGGGCTTTACACAAAGAGGTTTAAGTGTGTCCCATATTTAGCGTCATTATTTTGTCCATCCAAATCAATACTTTCAGTCAGAAGTCTGAATTCATGTGCACAATAGAGATCATGGAAAAGTGATAATCTACGTAAGAAAATGCACAGCATTTTCTGAGTCTACAGGGAAGTTAATGCAATCAATAACCAAAACTCTTTTTATTTCACCTGTGCTTTTTGCAGAAGTACATGCATGGCAAGGAAGGGCATTTTGTTCATGCGTTTCACTCAGTATGATGGAACTAAATTATCTATCCAGCATCTGATACCAAACTTGAATTTTCCCTTCCCTATAACATGATGGATTTTCAATAGTAGCTATGTCTCAATAGCAGATTTGCAGAAGTCCTAAATATCATTTGAACTGATGGAGAAGTATCAATTTCTTGATAATACAAAATATCTATTTCTTATGTCATCTTAGTAATTATTCTTTGCTATGCTAAACTCTACTCTGCTTTTCTGAATGGGATCCAAATCTCTTCTGCAGTGCAACCTAGTAATCAAATACTCTCTAGAGTTTCAATTCTTAGCAAACCTTATTTTTTTTCCTCCACCAGCAGAAACAAGTGTTAGTGCAATATAACTATTCAGTTATTCATTCATTTATTTATTCTCTCAGTCATTCATACTTCGCTCAAAATTTCAATATTACATGAGATTCTAATAATGTAAAAATAAATAGTCAAGGCACCCTCTCTCAAAAAATTATACGGGGGTGGGAGGCGGCCCAATGGTGTAGTGGTTAAATTCATGTGCTCAGCTTCTGCAGCCTGGGGTTTGCAGGTTCAGATCCTGGGCAGAGACCTACATACCACTCATCAAACCATGCTGCAGTGGCACCCCACATGCAAAGAATAGAGGAAGATTGGCAATAGATGTTAGCTCAGAGCCAATCTTCCTCACCAAAAAAAGAAAGAAATAAAGAAGAAGAAGAAAAGAAAATACAAGGGGAGCGGGAGACAAACTATTGATTTTAGTATGAAATGATAAGCACTGTTACGAAGGCAACCTGAGTCTTCCACCTGCTGCATTTCCCCAGGTATAGGACAATCTCTGCATGCAGAGAAATTCAACACTTTTAGATTCAAGTTTGTTAGTCTATGGCATTTGTTATTGTTGTTTCCAAGTCATTGCAAATCAAAACCATGTTTAGGGATGGAGGGTTTATGTTACAAAACAACAATCAAACTGTCCATCTCCATACCTACTCCCTCTAATTCTGATTCCACTGATTTTATAACAGATTCCCTATTGCTCATTTTCTTTTCCTTCTTAGGGCGTAGCAATAGTGGCAGTTTTTCATGTACCTTAATTTGTTATATAATGTTTGCGCATGGAGGCTATGTTCCAACCCATGCCTCCACTTTCAATGTCCTTCTCCTCCCTCCACTCTCTTCTAATCAAAGCTGTCTTCCCTTTTCAGAGAAGGGTTGTCTTGCCTTTGTCCATATTGGAGGCAGGCAAAAACTTTATGCAATACCTTAATGTCTACTGCAACTTTGAACAATGAAATGATAAAAGATAAGACTGAAGTTCCCTTATAATAAGATAGGAGTGGGGTGACACTTGTTTGGGTCACCAACCATTCCCCAACATGTAGGTAGAACTATAGTAACAGACAGGTGCACACAAATAACATCTTCTGTGAAATTCCTGAAGTCAGCCCCTAGGAGCTAAGGATGAGTATACCAGGTTGTACAACAAAGGAGAACACTTCCAGAAGAGAAAACAACTTTTTTTTCTTTTGTAAAGTAAGACAGAATGTGGTGTGTATTGGGAATGGCACATAATTTATTATTGTTGAATTATCAGGTCTATTGAAGAGAGTTTCAGGAAATTAACTCAGACAGGTGGCAAGTACCCACTAATGAAGGACTTGGTACTATGCTAAAAGCTGGGATTTTAAGTTATCTATGAGAAGATATAATAAATAATTTTAAGCAGAAAACTTACACGATGTAAATTTAAATTTAGAAAGATAATCCTTACTCAGTTTTAAGGGATGAATAGTCAAGAGTTAGTTCAGAATCTAGGATGATAGAATTACCTAGCATTGAGATAAATAAAACCTAAGATACTAGCATATATCTTATTTATCTTCTTACAATGTCCCTGTTAGATAGAAACACGTGGATATATGATTGTGTGTGTCCCAATAGGTAAGACTATCCACAGCAAAAACAATGTGATGGCTGTCAATGATTTTTTTCATTTGTTTATTTGGTGGCAATTTCCCAGTAAATCCAACACTGACTTTAGACTTTATCTACAGCACATCATCAGGCAAGTCTCTCCATTCCTATTCCCGACAGACATCTAACCAGCAATCTGCTAACAGAGACTGGATTGATGAAATATTTCCTACCTATTCTAAAACAACTCAACACATCCTTGAAGTTTTGTTTAATGAATATAATAAAGTATAATTTCTAGCTAAAAATAATTTCTAAAACATACTTTATCTTTATTTTTGATTTTGAAACTACTTTACTTACCTATTCAGTTGGTTTTTACAGCCTGTCTAACTCTACAACACACAGAAAAACTCAACATCAGGAAAAGCATAAAGTGAACTCTGAAGTCAGAGTCAAATTGACATGGGGATAAGGAAGTGTTGTGAGATGGGAGGAGTCATAGTATACAAATGTGCAAGACCTAAAGGTCAACCCAGTGGCTAGAACGGACCACACTCTGGATCTTAGCTTCTTGTTGATGGAAGAGAAGAGAAAATACTACTAGTTAAAAAAATGCTCATTGTCAGTGAGCTTCTCAGAGAAGCGAAGCTTTTTCTAGTATATGGTTTTACAAATAATTTCTCATTGGCAACTAGAAATAGAAATTACTCAAGCCATTTTTTGGCTTTTGATAAGTAACTGTGGCTTTATTTTTCAGCTTATAACCTTCAAAAATGGTACTCATGGGCAATTAATTCTTCTGAGAGAGGGTAAATTTATATGTTAAAGAGCAAATGTTTAGTCTATAACAGTTGTACAACTATTCAATTTGCAAGGCAAGGTAGAGATCATAATATGAGTTCTATTTGGCCACAAGTCTACATTTATGATGACAAATTCTATTTTAGTAACATATTATCTATGAAGATAGATTAACCCACACAAATCTTTAAAATATTTCACTGTAAAAAAATTCTATTTTGCCATCTTAATTTTAATAGATTATTTGTACAATAAAACTAAATACTCAATAGCTTTTTTAAGGCTGATGTTATTATCATAAAGAAGGGGCATCATCTGAGAAAAAAAGCATCATAAAAAAAGAAGACTGGATCAAATGGGTGCAAACGAGGGTAAAGGTTTTATACGTTTTCTCCAAGCAGATTAGCTCATTTTAATCTTGCATTATAATAACAGTACTGCTAAAAAAATACAGAAACATTCTTCAAGAATCACGAAACTAACACAAAGTAATAGCATGGGAAGCAATAAATGTTAGAGATTCTAGACAAAGAAAAATCAAGTTGAAATCCCTTGCAATTAGACAATATATGTACATACATGTATATGTATTTATGTATCACTGTGATAGATAAATTTAAGTGAAATTTGAAGAGGATTCTAGAAAGATGGCAGTTTGAACGCATATCAGCATCCCTTCACTGCCAATTCCAAACCATCTACCCCTGCTGCGCCAACTTAATGCCAAGCCAGGAAGGCCAAGGGTGCAGGAATGCATGAGGGAAGCTTCAAGGTTCTGTTTGAGTCCTGAAGGTGAGAAATGTTACTGAACTTCCCTTCTGACCAGGAGGAGATGCTGAGTAACATTGTCCGTGGATCCCAGGGAGAGTTTAGATCACAGATCTGTGGCAACCTGAAGGAAAATTAACCTGGGCTGGAATAAATGTGTCTCTTTTCCCTGGTCCCTACATTATTACTGAAGTGGCCTTAAAAGAAGAACTAAAGCCTGTCTAACACTAATAGGAGAAAAGTGGGATCAGGGAGCAGGATGAGAGCCTTTGTCACTTCTCTAAAATAGTGACAACAGACTTGCTAACATCTGCTAGCCCACCGCAGAGGAAATGCTACCACTTGTTATCATTTTAGTAGTCCAGAGCCTATGAAATTTGTGAGAAAATAATATGCAAAGGACATTGTCAATAGGTTCTTGCAAAAGAGCAGAAAAGAACAGGAAATTTGTTCCAAAAATAATAAAAGCACTTAAGGGGACTAGATAGCACTCAAGCTAAACTTCATGGAAATGAGTCCCCAGAAACGTTTAGTAAATGAAAAAAGAAACCAATTGATGCATTGGAGGAGATTGAAATACAAATTAAAGGTCGGGAACATTAAGTTCAAGAAATATGTTAAAGAATAGAACAACAAGTAAATGATAAAAACAATGACAAACACACACATAGCATTGGAGATTGGATTTCTGGTTACCAGAGGGGAAGAGGGGAGAGGGGGAGGGCAAAAGGGGTGATTAGGCTCACACGTGAGGGGATGGACTGTAATTAGTTTTCAGGTGGTGAAAGTGCTGTAATCTACATAGAATTCGCAATATACTATGATGTACATCCAAAAGAAAAAGAATAGAACAACAATAAGCAAATAGAAATCATAAATTGTGACTCAGAAAATAGATACAGGAGACAAAATATGTAAATAAAGAGACTCTAAAGGATAAAAAAAAAAATATGGGAGAAAGAGATGTGGAGACCTGTTCCTGTAGATTGAAAGAACTCAGAGAGTTCTAGTTGGGATTGACTTTTTTTAACAAAAGAAAGAGGTGTCCTGATAAAATTCCCAAACTATAAGTATGAAAAGAATGTATTACAAACCTACAAACAGAAAGACTCTGCTATGTACAAAGAAAAAAAATTCCACCCACACATCTCATCTGAGAAAAGAATAAAGAAATAACTCTAATAAAACAGCAAAATGAATACACAGAGGCCTCAATAGAAACAAAGAGAAAGAAGAGAAAAAAAGACCAAAAGAAATAGATCCCTTTTTATAACTTCAAAGTTACATCTAAATGGAACACAGTTACTGCAAGATCCTTGCCATAGAAGAGCCGTGTGGCAGTCAAATTGCTAATGCTAGTTTAGAACAAAGATATAAAATCTAGGACAGCAAAATTTAGGGAAAAGAGAAAGCAAGCAACCCAACATTCTCCTTCAGTGGGGAAGAGGTAAAACAGTGAAAAGATTGGAGCATGAAAATATCACAGATAGGCTTATCTCATAGGGTGGTGAGAAGAGAAGCAGATGGAGAGGATTTAAGAAGGAAGGCATATTGTGGGACAAATGATTGGAATCTTATTTTCATATAAGAATAAAGAACCATATGTTTGATTATGAACGTTGGAAAACAGACATTAACAATGGGAAAAAATAGAGGAAAATTCCCAAATTAACACAGAGGAACAAAAGGAACGGTTACAAAATTATTAGATGATATAAAACAAGGAAAAGAAAAAGGAAAGCCCGGCCTGGTGGCACAGTGGTTAAGTTCGTGCACTCTGCCTTGGTGGCCTGGGGTTTGCCAGTTTGGATCCTGGGCACGGAGCTACACACCGCTGATCAAGCCATGCCGTGGTAGCATCCCATATAGAAGAACCAGCAGGACTTACAACTATGATATACAACTATGTACTGGGGCTTTGGGGAGGAAAAAGAAAGAAAAAGGAAACAACGAAATAAAATGAAACAAATATTAATAGAAGTGGAAGGAATAACATCAAGTATATAGGTTATTAAGTTGAATTCTCCATTAAAGTTGAAAATTGTCATAGTGAGATTTAGAGCTTGAAAATAAATGAACAAAGAGAAATTAAGCAAAATAAACACAAAGCAAGTATTGTAATATTAATACCAGACAAGATAGAATTTAACATCAAATAACAAAATACAAAGATAGACATTAATAAAAGTAATATAAACATGTGTAAAATATTTGCACACCTAACAGTAATCAAACACTATACCAAAATATAACTTACTCAATGACAGAAAAAAAGCAGAAATTTTGTGACATCAGTTTCTATAAAATATTAAGTAATTTAACAAATATTCTTTAAATGAAACAAATAAATGATTTCACAGAGAAGTTTCAACAAATTTTTAAGGAATAGGTAATTGTATCATTATTTAAACTCTTCTGAGCATAGAGAATGATGAAATGTCCCCTAAATCATTTTATAAAGCTTACTTAGTTTTAATAGCAAAACCTAATAAAACATTTAGAAATTAATAATGTATACCAAACTCACTTATGAATGTAGATGCTAATATTCTAAATGAAAGAATAGCAAATAGAAGCCATCCATATATTTAAACATGCTGTACTATAACTAACAAATATTTATTACTGAAATGAAAAAATGGTTCAGTATTAGAGAAATACATCAATGCAATCCATACCAGTAACAAATAAAAAGTGCAAGTCATAGATTCTTATTGAGAGATGAAGAGTCAAGTGAAATATGCATATTTCAGTTTATCATGTATATATATTATAGGTAATATTTAATAAAAATTATAAATACAATAAGAATAAAAGACAGCTATCTATATATAATCAAGAAAGAAAAATTTCCAAAAACACTAGCAATAAGGACTTCCTCTTCCAGCCATGATGGTGTCGATGAAAATAATCCATATCCAATCTATAAATGAAAATTTGGGTGAGTTTATTCTGAGCTTAAATCTGAGGATTATAACCCTGGAGAGTCTTTCCACAAAGGAACAGAGCACTCCAAAGAGGTGGGGGGTATACAGGGTCCTTATATACCCTCAAAGAGGATGTTTCACATATGATTGGAATGTCCCTTTTACAATAGTCGCGAGACTACTCTGTCGGCACAGCGATTGATGGAAATAGCAGGTAGGTCTTCTGTCTCGGTGAACACAGCAGGGTGGCAGTCTGTTGTCTCCAGCTGGGTGGTCACAGGTGAGCTGGGAGGTGAGTGCAGCAATCAGTTCCTAGCCTAAGGAAAAATGCTAATGTCGGGGGTGGGGGGGGGGAGTTGCATCTTTATCTCAAGGGCTTTTGTTCTGGCCATAGGAAATGTCTAAGCAGATATGCAATGCGTGCTCAATAGCCAGTCAGGCCCTTTTGGAGGAAAAAAGAAGTCAGGCCGAATTAGGTTTATACCAAATGGCTTCCTCATATACTCCAATATATCCTATTGCTTGCCATTTTTATTTGTCAATGGGAAAACAAGGACTAAATTTATATTCTTAAAAGTTAGAAAACTGTAAAATAATACATAAAAAAATGGCTTTCAGATATTGGACAAGAGGGAGTAGAAGACAGTATTTCCTAAGAGAAGTAAAATAAATGAGGTGAGCCCTCCAATGACCCTGGTTACAGCCTAGAGAAAGCACCAGACTGTGGGTCAGGGAGGATTAGCCCAAACAGAGTTCAGGAGTTTTAGAGAGCTGAGGAGAGAGATCTCTTGGCCAGGGAAGCTAGAATTGGTGGATTGAAATATCAGAGAGAAGGGAGCTACATGGAGAATTCTGGAAATCTGCAAGACAATCCCCTTGATTCTTTTGTCTGAGAATTGGTTTGCACATGCATGAGAGGTAACTAGCCAAAGGTGGGGAGAAACCTCCGGAAAGGCATAGCCAGAAAAATCCTCACATAGGGTTTTTGCTCCAACCAGGCAGAATAGAAAGACTTCAAAAAACAGCGCATCAAGGAATATTCTAATAAGGATGTGGTGATGGAGCCAAATTAGCCCTACACTAAACGGTGCCATGAACCTTTCACAGCACAGCTGAAAAGCACAGTTTGATATATAGATTACCAAAAAACACATATAAGTAATTTATGTGTGTCCCAGAGCAAAACCCAACAATATTTAAAGAAATATGACAAAATCAAGCGCCAACTGTATAAAGTTTTAAATGTCTGGCATCCAGTAATAAATAATGAGGCATGTAAAGCAGTTATACACAACCCATAACTTGAGAAAAGTCAATCAATAGAAGTAAAACTAGAACTACGAGGGAGCATTATCAGATAAGGATATTAAAACCGCCTACAGAAACTCCATTACATATTCAAGAAAGTTGATAATGATGAGGAAAGAAATGGAAGATAGACATTTTTTAATGAACCAAACAAATATATGGAAATAAAAATAAAATCTCTAATTTGAAAAATGAAGTCCAAGAAGGAAGGGAGATAGGCAGAAAAATAGTTTAAAAATAATGTATACAATTTTTGCAAACTTGATGAAAGCCATAAATTTACAGATCCATGAATCCCAACAAACTCCGAGGAGAAGAAACATGAAGGAAACCACATCACAACACATCATGCTTGAATTGCTGCAAAGTATGATAAAGAAACACAATTTTAAAGATGGGGGAAAAGGTGCATTTTATTCAGGGGAACAAAGATAAAAAATGGTGGCACATTTTTGTCAGAACCATAGAAACCAGAGGATGACTGAGTGGCATTTAAAGGTGTTAAAAAAAAATGTTTTAAAAAATTGTTTAAAAGTGGTGAACCTCGGACTCTGTCCTCAGCAAAAATATCCTTCAACGAATGAGGCAAGATAAAGATTTATTCAGACAAGCAAAACAAAATAATATACTTTTTAAGAAAACTCAGAATTTTTAAATGTTTTTCAACTTAATAAGATATAAAAAGACATGGCCTCGATAAATTTGCAACAGAAGGATACAAGACCAGAATAAGAAAAAGAGAGAGAATCTAATAGAGTGATATATTAGTAACAATAGAATGGAAAGAACCCCAAAATTTCACAGAATATTTAAAGTTCACAGGTGAGATAATGAAGTAGTAAAAGGCTGTTGTAGACACCTGCTATAGTACAATGAGTAAGAAAATTTTTGAACTTTTCCACATTTTAGATTGAAATATGTAATGTGAATATGTCAAAAATAAATTATATTTATTCAGTTTTAACCAGTCTTTTTCAAACACATTATTGTTCTACTTCTAATTCCCTGTTCTTCAACCAAAATGACTACTTACTGTTCCTTTCCTCCCACTCACAATATTCCTGCCTCGGTGCCTTGGTTCAAGATGCATTGTCCATTTCACGCCCTCACACCCCTCCCACTTGTGACCAAACACTGCTATCACACTTTGTTACGGGTACAATCGAACATGTGGAAAACACTCAAGAGACTGAAAATTTGCTAAAGTAACTGGATATGAGAATAACATATAAAAGTCAATGATCTTTGGGGCCGGCCCGGTGGCACAGCGGTTAAGTTCGCACGTTCCGCTTCTCGGCGGCCCGGGGTTCGCTGGTTCGGATCCCGGGTGCGGACATGGCACTGCTTGGCAGCCATGCTGTGGTAGGCATCCCATGTATAAACTAGATGAAGATGGGCACGGATGTTAGCTCAGAGCCAGGCTTCCTCAGCAAAAAGAGGAGGACTGGCAGTAGTTAGCTGAGGGCTAATCTTCCTCAAAAAAAAAAAAAAAGGTCAATGATCTTTTCCATCTCTACAGCAATCAACTAAAAACAAAATGGAAAAATATTATTTCATTTATAAGATCAACAAGAGTGGTAAAACTCTATGGGTAAAGTTAGCAAGGAATTCACAGGTCCTGTAATGAAGAAAACTATAAAATCATAATGAAGATAGTGAGTCTGAACACACAGAAAGACTTCCTGTGGCCCTGCCTGAGAAGAGTGAATCAAAAAGCAAAAGAGACCAACCCAGTGGTGTAGTAGTTCAGTTCACGTGCTCCGCTTCAGCAGCCCTGGGTCACAGGTTGGGATCCCAGGCTTGGACTTACACACCATTCAGCAAGCCATGCTGTGGCAGTGTCCCACAGAACACAGATGAAGATTGGCCCAGATGTTAGCTCAGGGACAATCTTCCTCAAGCAAAAAGAGGATGAGTGGCAGCAGATGTTAGCTCAAGGCCAATCTTCCTAACCAAAAATAAATAAATAAAAAAACCAAAAAAGTCAGTTATCTTAAAATTTATATAGTTATTGTAATTATAATTAAATTATATACTTGATTTTGGAATTGCATAAAATATTCTTAAAGTTCATGTAGAATATAAACTCCCTATAATAGCCAGGAAACTTATGAGAAGATAAGAACAAGAACTTGACATTTCATATATTAGAACAGTAAAACACTAGAATCAAATCAATATGGAATTACTTTAAAAATAGACAAATAGATGAGAGAAACAGAATCCAGGAAATATATGTGTGTGTGTGTGTGTGTGTGAATCACAGAATTTCAGTTAAATAAAATAAAAATAAATTTCAAATAGATTGACAACATGAATATAAAAATCATTGCAAGAAATATTATTAAAAATCTAGAAGATTGCTTATACTATTTAGGAATAGAGAAAATTTTTTAACAAAGCAGGATACCAATATCTATAAAAAATAATAGACAATCTTGACTATACAACTTTCAAACATTTCAATGCTATTAGTGAATAAAACAATGATTCATTAAGGGCAAAATTATAATTGAGATGGTCAATTTAGGTTGTTAAAAATATGGAGAGAAAATTTATAGAAAATTAACTTTATAATGTACAAAAATATATCAAACTCATCAATAATTTGGTGAACAAAAGTTATAGTAAAACTAGACAACATTTTATATCTATTTTTCTAATAAAAACAGTGATACATTACTGGTGAGAATGTTGAGAAAATGGTTATATTCATAAATTGTTGACAGAAAAGTTAAGTTTCACAATCTTTTTTGGAAAGTAGTGTGGCAACATCTATCAAAATTTAAAAGTACACATACCCTTCAATCCAGCAACAGTAACAATGGTAATAGTGATGACAATTAACACTTCCTTGAGGCCTATTTTGTGCGACCCACTGTTCTAAGCATTGTATGTAATTGATTCATTTAATCTTCAAATTCTCTCATGGATTTGCTAGTATTATTCCATTTTACATACAATAGGATTAAGACAAAGAAATGGTAAACACCTTGTGTGAGAAAATGCCAAAGGTGGTTTGAATGCAGGCAGCTTGCCTCCAGAATCATGCTTAAACATGTCTAAAGATGTTAAAACAACTTCATAGCTTTGCCCATATCTCACTTGTGAGAATCTAGTAAAAAAAAAAAAATGAATACTTAGTAAACTACTGTTGATAAGCAGAACAGATGCTAGGAGATCATCTATGTTGGAGAATAATCAAAGTCTAGAACAAAGAAAAGAAATGTTCATTAATAAGGGAATGCTGAAAAATGCTTGGTATATATAGAACATGGAATATTATGGAGCCTTTAATTAATATGATTTAAAGCAGTAATTGCTATCTTGGAAGGATTTGTACAAGGTATTATTGGGGAAAGGAAGTAAGACACAGAGGCTGTGTCTATTATGATTCCATTATTTTAAAAGATAGCAAGGAAACATACAAATGCTGGATATATAAATGGAGATGAGAGAGGGAGAGAGAAGGAAGGAGGGAAGAAGAAAATTAATATAATGCATAGAGAAAAAAATGGAAGGATCTATGAACAAGCATTATTCCTGGTGATCAGGAAGATGTTTGGAGAGAAGAGAAATGGCAAGCACACAGGAGAAAATAAAATTGTTCAAAACTCCTTAGTATATATGATATCCCATTCGAGTAACATGATATGTATGTGGGTGCGCAGAAAGAAATAGGATGTCAATGCAGTTAAATATCAACTTTTTCTATTAGCATCGAGAAAGTAGAAGAATATCCATAAGACTTACGTCACAGTGTTGGCATCACAGAGGGCAGGAGAGATAAGATGAGCCTTTTCCTTGTACACTTTTATATTGTTTTACCCTCTTTCATATGTGTTGCTTTTGCGATTTTAAAGCAGCAAATAAAAATCCCCTTTCCAGGTAAGCAAATGACAATTTATTAGAAGTATGCAATGACAAAGCTACAGCTCCTGAGATATCATGACCTATATATACCGCTTCTTTGAAAAATACCTTGACAGAACCACAAAAATTGAAACAGTCAAGAACAAACAGCCCATGATTAAAATAATACTAATAGTTACATGAAAAAAATCACTGATTCTTTGTAATGACAATGTTAAGTTACAATAATTGTCATGTTAATTACTACAAAAGAACAATTATCACACTGCCTTACTATGAAGATTACTTAATTATGTAGTCAAAGAAGAGGCACTTTTAAATATTTGCTTGTAGTTTAGGAAATCATCATTTAACCAGAAATTTGTTTTAAAAGTCTACAAAAAATAAATGCATTTAGCATCATTGTGATGCGGGGGTCGGTGAGCCGAGGAATCGAAAGAAAGATTTCTTAGACTCTCAAGATCTGGCAGTAGTGCTCTTTTATTTAGAGAATAGTGTGGAATAGCATGGGGACAGGACCCACGGGCAGTCAGAGCTTCTGCTGCTGCCCCGAGTTGAGGGTTAGGACTAAATTTAAGGCATAGGTATGTGAGTCATCTCTTTACAAGACAAAGAATATGTAAAAAAGTTAAAATGGTATCAGTGCCCGTATGGTCTGGCCATTTGGCGGTCCCACAACTTTTAGATAAGAATCAAACCGGATTGAGTAAATGGCAGAAGTCACCGCTTGAATTTTATCCTCGGCTAAAGACAAAGGAGGATTTGTGGGGGGGAGGGTCAGTTACATGAGGTTGCCAGACAGTAAACAACTTAAGTTCTTGCCTCTGGCATTGATTAAGAGCTTCTAGAGATAAGACCATCCCCCCTTCTTCCTCGCACAGAGAGGGAGGCATCTTCACAGATAGAGGTTTCCCTTAGAAATGTAAATGTTTCCCAACAAAGGGGCAAAAAAATTCCACTCCTTGGAGCCTGAATCTCATCTGTAGTTTTAAAACTAACCAGCCTAAAAATCCTCATCATAAGCCATTTTAAAATTAAGCAGCCTAAAAATCCTCATCAATTGGAATACAAGCTATGTATATATTTATGACGACATATAATTTTGTCCATATAACTATTGTCAATTTTCCCAACTCCAAGTGAAAAGTATAAAATACCAGCAAAACACTCAGGCTAGTGAATCTGACTCTGATATATTCCTTTGCAGGAAAATACAGACCATTCAATCTTGTATATGGTTCCTAGCAATAAATTATCAGTATTTCAGAAGAGTCAAAGAGCATCTCTGCAACATCTCTGTAGAATCTTCTTAATATCCTTGTGCCATTGGTTGAGGGATTCATGTGTTCTACTTCCTTGCAGAAGATTTATGTGCATGCATGCGGTGTGTGCATACAAATATAGAGAGTGTTGAGAGAGGTGTTTTGAAATTGCCATAGAAGTTAAATTCTTCCCTGTAAATAAAATTTTTTCTTTGTAGCTTTGGAGAGGTATCCTACATGACAGCTGAAAATTATTTCTGAACTCATATAAAAAGTTTGTCACTAGAGAGATATCTGATCAGACACCCAGAGCAGTTGAGAAGCGTATCTGCTCTGCTGCTCAAATCTAAAGCCTTGGAGGGACTGGCTCACTCTGATGCTTCTTGCTACTTAGTAGCACGCATTTAAGTTTAGTGGGAAAGACTTTGTGTCTGTACTAAGACAAAGTGCTGGTCATCTCAGCTGAAGAAAAGTAAAGTAGTGTAATAGAAAGAGTAGAGCTGTAGGAGCTAATCACCGAGTGACCCCATCTGTGGCTTTGGCCCAGCCATTTAGCCTTCTTGTATCTTGTTTCCTTTACTGTATAACAATATGTTACTGACTGAGTTCTGGTTAAAAGAAAAGTTGGGTCCCCCGGGATGTTAATGGCAGGATCAAGCCAAATCAGCTTGGGAAATGCTGCTGATCCAATGAGCATCATGTTACTAAACATTGTGTGAAGTCGTGCATTAGATAAATAAGTAGGAATGGTTTAATCCCAAAACCTGTTTCACTACAATTTTTTTATTTTTTGCTCAGAGTTTTGAGACTTCACAGAATATAATTTGAGACATAATGTGCCAAATGATATTTAGTGTTCCTTCCAGGCATAAAAGTATATGATTTATTATGTAAATCATTCAAACTGAGTTTAAAAGTTACATCACCGTTATTTTTTCATCACAAACTTGACACAACTTTTCACATTTAGCAATATTCTGGCACAATATAGAGTAAGCAAGAGAGCCCTTCCTGTCTTGTAACACAAAAAGGACAGCTTTCTCTCTACATCTTTTTTCTTACACATCCACTCAATTTTATTTAACACTTATTTTTAGTACATAGATACATTTCCTGGTATAATGCATTAGTGTGGTAACCAAAAATATTTACTATATTCCATTAAGTAGTGATATGTTTAAGGCAGTTTTTCAAAATCCATATAAATGATCTGTTTGAATCTATTGCTCAGAATTATAGAAGTGTAGTGATGTTCCTCACCCATCCAACTGAAAATGATAGAAAGATTTTTTCTATAAGTGGTTCCAAAGCAGTGCTCACAGGTATACTGAATATTTAAGAATCCAAAATTAATTATTTTCCTGCCCTCTTGAAATATGTCTGAGCACAGAAGATAATGTCATAAAAGGAACTTACTTAATTTACATCAACTTTAAAATAACCCGGCTGTGGCAAAGCATGACCAGACAGCCGCCTGCAGCCACAGTCCTACATTCGGTTTACGTTTAATGAACTATTTTGGTTATATAATGAACATCGCTCAGCTCCCTCAGACCTGTGCTATACTGAGCAGCTTCCAAGGCTCTGAGAGTTTCAGCAAAGAAATAGCACAAGGCAGAAAAAATAAGTGGTTCCCGATAATTGTCACCTTCGGCACCAAACAAAAGGGATGGTAAGCATCGCTGAGCTGACTCCTCTGCAGAACGTGTGCTCACCCAGGGTCACAGGCAAAGCACAGCACCTCTTCGGTGTACATGTTTTCCTTCTGTTTTCTGCTCTAAGTTTTTATTTAAATGCAGAGATCTGACTGGAACATCAGAGAATTGCTTTCCATACAGTGGATATCCAATTATTATGACAATAGTCAGCAAAGAAAAATTAATTTCATGTGAAAAGTGACAAAGTTCAAACAAAATGTGACCTTGAATACAGATGTACTCATATTGGGGAAAGAAACTGCCCATTCTTCTTAGTCACCCACATATTAGCTTAGTTACCCAGGGAATGTGCTTTCTTGTAAATTTACTTTAAATTTTCAATATTTAAAAAAACATGTGGGTATGTTATTTTTTCACATCAAACCTGAAAATTTTTCATCAGAATATGTAAAACTTTAACGACATTATTAGACTCCTAGACCATACTAGACATTTCCCATGCTATTTAAAAGTCATTTTAATTAGGGAATGGAAAATGAATCATCAGAAAGCAAATATGAGCATAGCTTGTTCTAGAAACAGAAAGAAGGAAAGCTGGTACCAACAGAGGAGGGGAGGGGTGAGATCATATGAAGAACTGGTAACAATGTTCAAGGGTTTGTTTTTCATTCCAGTGCCATTAAGCTACTGTAGATTTTATAGACAATGTAGCTTGATAAGATTCATCAAGTGAAGAAAATCACCTGGTTTGCCACCTGAGAAATGGATGTGAGGGCAGAGTGGGATGATGATGTCTTGCACGGGTACAGAAATACTAGAAATCGTTAACTAAAGAAATTCAGAATACATTTCTAGTGCTGTCAGAAGATTTGCTGATGGATTGGCTATTAGGGAGTAGAGAGTCAGTTTTGTTAATCAATTATGATACCTTAGACCATTTCCTTTTAGATTTAGGGACAATATGGAGTTGAGGGGAAATTACGGACTGATAGACTAGAGACGGTTGTAATATTCCTAATTCTCTCACTGATGACTTGTGAAGGCTCCCTATATCTCTTTATACCTCTGGAAAATGACTTTCAAATTCCCTTTCTACTTGAGAATGCTATGAATGTGACACACCACAATCTTTGTTACTTCTCATTGTTTTCATGCAACTCCTTTCTCTGTCTTAATTGCATTATGCTACCCTTGTTTCTATTGAATGTCAGTTCCGTTTGTTTTTTATAACTTCCCCATATATCAAAGTCAACTGAATCCAATCTTACCCTCTCAAGGTATTGACCTTCCCCTTTCTCCCTTTTTGTTCTCATATGTACTCCTGAGGTAAATTTTCTACTCTATCATTTAGATTCTAGATTCTTCTTTCGGTATTTATCACCACTATTCACTCACTTTTCCCATGGCCCATTGATAATCATGCTTTCGAAATCGCTTGCTTTCTATTGATGCTGTCTGTGAACTGATTTTAACTTTTAAGACGGAAGATAAAGTTATGCTTGCTAAAGATACATTACAATCAATATTCTTCACAATATGCTATATCCAACACCCTGGGTTTAGGATGGGATTAATAAAACTTCACTGCACAAACATGAGGCTTCATACTGTAAATTCTGCCCATATGAACACACATTTCTCATTGTGGGTAATCTTTCAGATGTAGGAAATAATTACAGGTTCAAGTAGTAATTCTGGTTCTACAGTAACCAGCATGGATGGGATGGCTCAAAAATTATTTATATGAAATATGTATTAAAAATCATATGTATAATTAAAATATATATTAAATAAATATTTAAAATATATATTATTAAAATGTCTTTCACCATATCCCTCCTTATGGTGGTTTGACTATTTCCCCTTTGCCTGCTTTTATTTGATGCCCTTTTTTGATTAATGCAGAAGTAAAGAGACAGCAAGTATTAAAATATTTTTTACAGTGGTCTTAGTATATTTATTCTCATTTCTCACCTTTTATATACAACATAAATATATGAATAGCCTATATTAGGAGTGTAATCTAATGTATAATGACTTTTGCTTATGTTTAATACATGACCTTTAAATAATAAGTATTTTAATCTTGTATACTTCAATCTGCAGAGAAGAAATGTCTAATTACATGGGGAAAATAATTAAAAATAATACTGACCTTTCCCTATGATTGCATACTGTATGTTTTTAATTAGAAAAAACTTATTACAAATGTGTGAACACAGATAATCATTTTAAAATATCAGTGTGTGTCCAGCTTAATATGGTTTACTTTTCTGGATCAATGACTGCTTTCTATTCATTAATGCTAATATATCAAACTTCGTAAAAGTGTGACATTTTATAGCAGTGAGCAAATCTTTTATTTGTCATTGTAGAATTAAACATAGAAAATTTAACCTTGAAAGCTAAAAGAAATCTACTAACGTACTAAGAAAACTACACTAACAGCATGGAGTAACACAGCATAGGATGCAGATTTTCTAATGATTCTTATTCGCATTATATGAAAGTTTGTTTCTAAGCTTTCTCAATATTTCTCAGCCAATCAGTGTCATAAATAACATCTGTATAAGATAGTTTATATACTTGTGTGTTTCACCGTAAAGTATATAGCTTGACTGTAGTAATCTTTTCATTATGTATATGTATAGCAAAACATCATATTGTACAATTTAAATATATACAATTTAATTTAAAAAATAAAATAAAATATAAAAGGAAAAACTTCACCTTAATAAAAAATGCATATTATTTAAAATAGCAAATCTAAACTCCTCTGATGTTAGAGTCAATTTTATATATTTCTTTTAGGCAAATAAAATCATATAATAAATGTATATAATGTAACTAAAAACAGCAATTCTTTAATATCTTTAGCATGCATAAAAAAACAGTGATTCTTCACATTTTTCCAGCTTTCAGTCAATAAGTTTTTCTTTTCCTTGTGTTTCCATCTTTTAGGCTTTGGGAACCTTGGAATTTATCAGTTGAACAAAGCAGGGAACCTATGGCATGTTATAACATGACTACAATAAACCACAAGGCAGAAGTACTATAGTCTAAAAGTTCTAAAAATGAAATTTAAATTCTTTTCATTAGATTTAAGATATGACATCAATCACTAATATTGGGAATATGCTCAAAATAACGTCATGTCAATTACTCTACACTCAGTTCAGAGGCACTTTGGGACAATTCCTATGATAGGAACTTCCCTAAATATACAATAATAAAAGTCTCAACTTTGTAACAATTTTTGTAAGTCATTTTGGTTACATAAAATCATGCCTGTCATTCTCAAAATCCAACAAATGAAACATGTATTTTAATCAAGTGAAGACCTCAGCATTAAAAGCCTTTAAATAAATACTTGAAAAATGTATTTTTAAAAGTAGGCATTCAGCAAGAAGTCAATTGGTCTTAGAAGTGTAATGGTTGTCTTTATGAAAAGTCATTCATTTTAAAAAGAAACATCATTAAAAGTTGAAACTAGTGATCATATAAAAGAAACAATTATGGAAGAAAATTATTTTGGGCAACATAATTATATGTGTCCTTCTATGCTCATCATCGTTTAAGTCTCACTTATTTGAAAATAGAACTTTGTTGCTCTATCAAACAGTAAAGAAAAAGTATTGAAAAGCTTTCATGGCATATAGTTCAAACTCTGATCACTTTTAAAAATTATAGTAGTGACAGTTGTTGTATCTTCCTCAGTAATGTTTGATATGTTAGTTAGAAAAATATCTACATAATTTCAGTAAAATATTAAGAAAAATAAGAAGGTCAAAAAGTTGCTGGAATGTTCTATATCTGCATGATTTAAAAGGTCAGTCATTATCAAAACTATTGAAATTAAAATTTAAAATAATTAAAATTAAATAAAATTGAAAATTCAGTCCCTCAATTGCACTACCAACACATCAGGTGATCAATAGCCAGGTACTGCTCCAGGCTACAGCGCTGGACAGTACAGATACACAGCATCTCCATCCTTGCAGAATATTCTACAGGACAGCATCAAATCGAACTTTCTATATATCCTGAATTTCCGTATAAAAGCCACTTTGTTTCCATATTTTCCCTACGAACTTCTGAACACAGAATGAGATGAATTGAAATAATATGATGTGTTCTTAAAGGCAAAAACAGTTCAAAGCTATTCAGTTGGGATGCAAAGCTTTTTCCGAAGGCCAGATGACAGGAAACTCATGTTAACCCTAAATATCAGCAATTTCTAAATTTTGCACAGTAAAGAGGTAATTATTTACATTAAAAGACTGAGAATCACACTACCAATTGATGACACTAGTCCAAGTTTTTCGCTGAGTTGGGAATGTAGGGATGCATTTATAAAGAATTATTAACAAAAGTCCTCTAACCTATGTCTTTTCTAGGCGGGATATGGAACAGGAATCACAAAGTTTCAGTTGAAATGGATGCTTCTATGGATAAACACAACTACAATCTGCTTCAGTGTTTCTTCACCCCCAGATCAAAACTGCAGATTAAACACTCTATATCAAGTATGCCGACACTCTGTATCAACACTCTATATACAAGTACGCCAAAGCTTATGGGGGTACCACTTTCATGAATTTCCAGCAACTAGCAAACATATAGGTTGTGATCTTTTGGGGTGAGGAGGAAAAATAATTCGCTTAAAGCTGACCTCTGAATTTTGAGACCCCTTAAAAACTCCGAATCCATCATTCCTTCAACCCATTATTACGTTCAACATGTTGGAAGCAGTTGGAGCATCTTACATACCTGTCTTCAATATAACAAGTGAATTTAACACATATAATTTTGTTCATCGAAGGAATGTCAGGAAAAAAATCTGTTTATCTTATTTATAGTATCATCTTTTTAAATATATAAATCATGTGGGGTTTTTTGGTTGAGGAGATCTCTCTCCTTTTAATGGTAAAGTGGCTTTGATGTATATATTGAATGCTTTTGATAAAAAGTTTTAGATAATTATTTAGTAACACGTTTATATATGTAAGGAATGGAACCAGAAAAAATAAATAAAGGCAAGGAGGTCTGGAGGTGGGAAGAAGAATAAGAAAGCGTGTAGAAACAGATTGGATCTGGATGGTAGCTCCATATACCCAAGGCTAGAGTGGAGATGAAAGTCAGTAGCTGTAAAGTGGTCTGGAACATATGATCATTCCAAGACCAGGCAGAGACTAGGAAAAGACTGAAGATGAGGAAAATTTCCGAGAAAAACTCAGTAAGGGTCAGAAATGCAGGTAGTCAAACACCAAGGGCAGTGACATTGGCAGTAGGTGTTAGTGGACAAAGGAACGAATTCCGGTAGAAAAATGAAGACAATAGCTTTAGCAGTAGGGGATTCTGAGGCAAGGATCATTGATTTAAAAGTATGTGAAACCTCAAGCAGGTAATGACATGCCCACAAGTCAGATTCCGTTATAAATTATCAACAATCTGTAATTGGCTCTTGTTATGACTTGAAACTTTGGCACTTTTCAGCTTGAAAACTATGGCACTTTTCCTCAGTTCATCCTCTTTGTCAGTGACCAAGTAAATCATTTGTTTTTAAACAATCTTTCACAGTAATTCCTTTCCTTCTCATAAGGCCTCCATCTTGTTGATGCTTTCATTATCTCTGGCCTCAATTGCTATGACATCTCAACATACTCCTGTTTGTCCCTTCCTTCCCCCAACCACTACCATAACATTAATCTCTTAATGATCATCCAATGGAAAAGGACAGAACGACTCCCATGTGGTAAATAAGATCTATCTGAAATATCCAGCCCTGTTACTGATTCAAATTCTCTCTGATTCAAATTCTCCACCATGGCAACAGTGATCATCTTGGGATTCTCCAGTCATACCAGGCTTAATATGGGGACAGAGTCTTTGCACATGCCATTATATCTATCTACTTGAGACATTCTCTGTTTTTACTCCCTGGGTTCCCAAAATTCTTCATAAAAGAAAGCTCAAAATCTACATCCTCCATAAACCAATTATAGAACTATTTACATGGTAGCCTTTCTAAACAAATTTCTCTAACCTTTGGACCAAAGATCTAAGATAAGAGCTGATTTATTTGAAGTAATTACAAAACCATAAGTACACAAAGTATTGCCTATAGACTCTATAAATAAACAACAAACAAAAATTATACAAATCACCAAGTACACATATATAATTTCATGTCTATGTAGGTACAACTTCTTTAAAATATATTTTATAGTCATTTTTTACGTAAGAATATTTATAATGCAAAACATAGTGGTTTCTCACCTCATTACTTAGAGGTTTTTCATCTAACTTTTCAAATTGCAAGAATATAAATTCTACTATTTAATATTTTATGTTGGTTAAATTTTTGTTTTTAAATTCAGGCCAGTATTTCTGGGGTAAAATATTAACGAATAATTTATTTTCTCTATAGATAAAAACTCCTTAGTTTTGAGGTTAGATGCTTTGGGAAAGATGTGAGGAACTTCTTTTTGCTTCATATATTAAACAATCTATAGCCCTTAACTTTTTTATGAAAAATGTTTTCTTTGGAAAAAGAATATCTGATAAGAAACTTGGACATACAAGATTATATCGGGGCCAGCCCTGTGGCCGAGTGGTTAAGTTCACGCGCTCTGCTGCAGGCGGCCCAGTGTTTTGTCATGTTCGAATCCTGGGCGCAGACATGGTACTGCTCATCAAGCCACGCTGAGGCAGGGTCCCACGTGCCACAACTAGAAGGACCCACAACTAAGAATATACAACTATGTACCAGGGGGCTTTGGGGAGAAAAAGGAAAAAATAAAATCTTAAAAAAAAAAGATTATATCAAACTTAATTGGCCTAGAAAGCAGATTATGAAACTGGATTCTTAATATGACTTAGGCAATAAATGCCAATATATGCCCTATTTTTAATTTGATATGCTCTTATGTACCCACATCTATCCATCATCCCTTTTTATTTTAAATTAGAGTAATTATTTTATATTTAATATATATTACCAAGGCCTATAGTGCTCAGACAACTGAAGAAACTCAGAAAAACATAAACCACTCCAAACTTTTGAGTGACGAAACTTTACTATTATTAATCTAGTCTTTTTAAATGCAGTATGTAGAGGGTATCTATATTTCTAAAAGCATACAAATATTATCAGCTGACAATTTTCAATGTGAGGAATAGTTTAAAACATAGTAGGCAGCATTTTAATGAGAAAAAGTGAACAATGTTATAACAGATTGCTATATCCTCAACATTTCTTTCTATTTACCGTGAAAGTTACCAAATCCAATATCCTATGCAATTCCACATGATTGAAGCAATTTTATTATTCAAATTATTGACAAAATACAATAAACCCAATATAAATAGCCAGATCCATTGGGATCAAGCTTTTGAGATGACAATCTCAATTCTACCTGAGGGCAGAATCTATACTTAGACAGTTTCTGCTAAGGGATGCAGAAAAAGGATGATTTCCCTATCCATGTTCTGATACTACTGCCTAGGAAATAGCTCTGGGAAATTTTCTTACAGAAAATAATAATAAAGAAAACTTATTCAGCCGTCTTGACTTTGATTAAAACTCTCAAGCAAGGCTGGACTTGCTTCTAGAAAGATGTCTTAATCTTCAAAGGGAGCAAATCAAAGACCTCTTCTGCTGTGAAAGGAATAGTAGGATCAGGGTGAGATATTGCCAGTTTGTAGAAGAGAATCAAAACTGCTGTTTGACCACTCTCCAAGACAAGAAGTTTCATCTTTTATTCACTAATGAAAATGGTCTCTACTGTGTACCTCATGTCTGAATAGCTCTTCTAAGAACTGAGTATCAGACAAGAGTGAAAACAAAATGAAAGTGTAGCTCACCTGAAAGATATTTTTCTATATTTTATGTAGACAAAAAATTTCTACCTTATATCACTGGCTAGTATCTCTTAACTAGAATATTTGCTTCCAACACTATCAAAGTATAAATTTGGTCCAATAAAGCTAGTAAAATTGCTAGTTGATTACCGAGATAACTATCTTCATTTAATGATGTTTTAAAAAGTTTTCTCTAGGAGCTTTTCCTTATTAAGAACATATTTGTTTTTGCAAATTTATGTCAATACACAAACATAGTCAAAGAGATTAATAGGAAAAATTGTTAATTTGAATGGAAAATAAAGTTAATCTGAATCATTTAAAAAACAAAAGGATTCTTGGTTCCCCTTCTCCTTATAAAAGGGGTTTTAGTAAACACTTATGTCGTGACTTAGCAATGGCAAGATAACATGCAAAAAATTCTATTAGAAAGAAGACATGCCACTAATTCCGATATACAAATGATGATTTAGCAGGGTGTAAAGATCACATAAAAATACTGACAAACTGGAAATCCTGTTGTTTGATTGATTCCTTCCAAGTAATTTTCTGGTTAACAGAAAGTTAAACATAGAATTCATTTGCTTTAAAATCTGATGTTGAAAAAGCTTTCTAATATTTGTTAGCTTGTCTTTTTCTTGAGTCTCAAGGTAGTAGTGATGAGTTGAGAACTCTAGAGATGGATAAATTTGGGTCAAGTTAAGGCTTCAACCTTTACTCAATGTACTCAACTTACATATACTTTTATTTCTTACTCAGTGATAAAGTCTAAAGTAAATGCTTTTGGTCAGCTAGGAGTAAGTGGTAGGGAGCAGGGGGAGCATGTGTTGGTAGAGGAGTAATGGAAGAGTAAATGTTGTGCCATCTTCAATTTGTCACTACCAATGTTGCCTGGATACTGCTTCCCAGTCTTCTTTCAGAAGACAAGAGAACACAGAATCAAGTGTGGAAGCTATTTGTGTCAATCACCTACCACTTCTGCTCATCTTCCATTGGTTAAAATTTAACTCATAACTACACCTAAATAAAAGAGAGTCTGAGATGCTGTTTGGCTGTGTGGTAGGAAGAAGAGAAATGGATTTATTGAACAGCTAGATATCTCTGCCACAAGATAATAAATGCTACCTGCAACATAGAGCTATATGGCAGGAAAATGACATAACGTGAAGTTCAATATTCACCACACAGTGGTTAAACAAATTTGCTATTGTTATTAATGTCAGTGTTACCATTCTGAACTTAATTTCTCATTATAGAGCTTTCAAGTTGTGAAAGAGATTGTAAATTGGTTAAATATTTACTCTTTCCCAGAGAGAACCTGAAAATTTCCTTTCTAACACTTTGATACAACTTTCTTATTTTGATGTAATGAAAAGGGAATGAACTTTAGAGTTATACTAACTAGAGACTAAACCTCTGCTTTCTCACTTAATACTTGGGTAACTACAACTTAACAAATGGTTGTTGAATATCTACAAAGAGTTGACCTTGTACTATGCTCAAAGAACATAAAGAAAATTAGAGTGTGGTGGAATAGTCATTAAATACTGAAAATATTTTTAAATTAGTTCAATTTTAGTGATATATTCAGAGAGCAAATATGGTCAATATGAAATATAGACTATGTCAGGGGACATCAAGCGAGAAGGTTATTGTGCTAGCCCCAGCAAGAAATCATGGGGACTTGAACTTGAGCTGTGGCTAAAAAAAAAAAAGAAGAAACACATGTGAACACACTTTTAGATGTGGAGTAACAGTACTTGGTTAATAATTGAAAGTTGGAGAAATAAAGAAGAAAAAAAATCAAAAATTATTTTCAGATTTTATCTCCTGAGGGAGATATAATATTACCTGGGCAGAGAATACATAAGATAAAGTAGGTTCAGAAGAGAAGATAGTAATTTAAGTCTTACATATGTAAGCTTGAGTTTCCTGTATGAATTATACTGAAAATGCCTTGTTGGTAGTTAAAGATTGTCTGGGAGACAGAAAAATTCACAGGTAAAGATTTCAGAATAATGAAAATAAATGTGAATTACTGGGTGAAAGCTAATCAGAGAAAGCAAAGAAAGAAACTGTCCAAAGGGACCAGGAGGAATGCATTAGAAGTAAAAGGAGAGCAGAGAGCAGTGGGGACATAGAATCCAAGAATGAAGAGGCAAGAAAGAGGAAATGATGAACAAAATTACCAGGTGCTTCTTCGTGTTAATTTTTATCCTGGTTGGGTATTTGGAAATGTCAACTTGCACAAGGGCCAAATCAACTGGAGGTCTAGATTGCAGTTGCTTGAGAAATGAAAGAGATTAGAGGAAATGGAGACTGTATCTGCAGACAAATCATTCAGTAACTTTCTTGGTAAGGAGAAAGAAAGAAGTACGGAAGTAATATAACAAGAAAACAGATCAGAGATTTTAATTTTTAGGATGGAGGATACTTCAACATGTTTGAAAATTGAGATGAAGAAAGTCAGTGGGAAAGAGATTTGCATTACAATAGGAAAAGTGACAATGAGAAAATCATAAGCTTGAAAAGGAATTGAACGCTGCTTCTACCAAGGCAAGGTGAAGCCAGGGAGATTCCAAGGAGGATGAGAGAGAAGAGGAGGAAATGAGGGCTCTGTTTCTCAGTGAATAACAAACAAGATTATGTGTAGCCAGAGAAGAGACTGAGTTTCAAGGTGCAGATTTTATTTATTCATGTATTCAAAAAAACATCTTTTGAATGCTAAGTTCCAAACACTAAGATAGGCACTGGAAACACAAAATTGAATTCAACATGCTTCCTAACCTCAAAGTGCTTACATTTTGATAGTAAAGACAAATAATAAAACTGATGATTAGGGAACTGTGGGATAAGTGCTGTCACGGAGGTGGGGACAGGATGCTTCTTAACAGAGAAAGAGCTCTAACATGATGCATGGGAGAAGAGAAGCAAGGAATCCTTCCTGAAGGAGAGAGCTAAAGGTGAGGCTTAAGGCTGAGTAGTCTTTAAGTAGACAATTAAGGAATCAGGAAGGGTGTTCTTGCTAGAGAAAGCAGCATGACTGAAGGAAGAGTTAGGAAACAGCATGATGAATTAAAAACCTGGAATTTGTTTATATGGCTCAAGCTTAGGACTTGAGTGAGGAATTTATAAGTAAGATTAGAAGCACTCAGGAGCCAAATTGCAAAGCACATTTTGTGCTAAGCATTGGAGTTTAAATTACATTTTCAAATAAGTTATGGTCATGTATTTTAACACAAAATGTGAAGGTAGGCACTTCAGATTTACGTTTGAGAAAGACCACTCAGATTCAAAGAATAAGATGGCCTGCTAGAGGCAGTCAGACTAGTTTAGGCATTCTTGTCTAAACTGATCTAAGGTAAGAGAGATGGAAAATTGGTGAAAAATACAAGAGCTATTTAGGACTTGGAGTTTGAGTGATCAGACTTGGAAGGGGAAAGAAATTTCCTAATACAAAGCATAGGTCTTTGGTGGCTAGTGGCACCAATAATGAGAAAGGGACTAGAGAAGACTAAATTGGGGAAGAAGATGATCCAGTTTTGGACTTTTGTTAATACATCTAATTCAGCCAAAAATTTATGAACACATACTTATTCCAGGAGCGATGCTGAATGCTGACATATTAAGCTTGAGGTAGCTACAGAACATTCAAGTGGAGATATTTCACAAGTGTTTCAATCAGACTTCAACTAGAAAAGCAGAAACACATGGACGCATACACACACACACACACACACACACACACACACAGAGAAAGAGAGAGAGAGAGGTATTTATTACAAGGAATTGGATTATATGATTGTAAGAACTAGGGCTGGCAAAGCAAGACCAAGATGCATAGAACTTCCTTTCTAAATTTTAAGCGACTTGAACTTATTTATATGCTGAAAGAGAGAATCTTTTGAAAGTCAGGAGTAAGGGAAGAAGGGTGAAAAAGGATGGAGCTAAGCAATGACCTGCACAAAGCAGTGGAGAACCTGAAGGATTCGGTCACCTCCACCTGGCCCCTTGATGGTGGGGTTAGAGGGAAATAACAAGCCTCAAATTGAGAAATTACATGGGCACCAATGCTGTAAGGACAAAAGCATTTACCAGTATAGATGTGGAAGTGGAAATAAAATACAAGAATTTGAGAAATTATCTTGGCAATATGCACAAAGGTCATAAATTAGTTTTAATGATAATATTAGATCATTTGAAGTCAGACGATAAATAGAAAGGATATCGGAAAAATGGGACCATAGCTTTCCATCTTGCAACTGAGCATGAAGTTGTGATGTTGCTTTCAATCCCCAGCACCATGTTTTGGGCACATTGTATGGGTTTTGAGCTTCAGTGGAAAGAGAGAGCACATGTCTCCTGCCATCAGAGCCATGAGGGTGGTAGAAAGGTCAAGATTTCCTGATCTAGTATCCCGGGCTTATGAGGGAGCCCAGGGAGCTGCAGCCTAACAATTTATTCTACTCTACATAGGTGTATGTATGTGCCAACTGTGCCCAGAATACCGTTTAGGTCACTTATCTCAGAGAAACACTTGAAAATTAAGGAAATAAGTCAGTAAATGGATTTAATGTACATTTAGATTTCACAGGGAAAAACGCTCTTATTCTAAAATTAAAACAAAGGGGACGGCCCCGTGGCCGAGTGGTTTCAGCCCAGGGTTTCACCGGTTTGGATCCTGGGCATGGACATGGCACCGCTCATCAGGCCATGCTGAGGCAGCATCCCACATACCACAACTAGAAGGACCTATAACTAGAATATACAACTATGTACTGGGGGGCTTTGGCGAGAAGCAGAAGAAAAGAAAAGGAAAGAAGATTGGCAACAGATGTTAGCTCAGGTGCCAATCTTTAAAATAAATAAATAAAATTAAAAAAAATAAGAAGGAGGAAGAAAGGAAGGAAAATAGGAAGGATGACCAGAAGAGGGCAGTAAAGGAAGGAGGATGATGTACTCTGTAATTTTTTACCTTGGTATGCATGTAAACACCACCACGGAACAATGACACTGTATTAGTTCCCTAGGGCTGCCATAACAAATTGCCACAAGCCAGGTAGATTAAAACAAAAGAACTTTATTTTCTCAAATTTCTGGAGTCCCAAATCCAGGTGTCAACAGGGCCATGATCTTTCTGAAGACCTAGGGAAGAATCCTCTCTTGCCTCTTCCTAGTTTCTGGTGCTTGCCTGACATTCCTTGGCTTGTAGCTACATCACTCCAATTTCTGCCTCTATCTTCACATGGCCGTCTTTCCTTTGTATGTGTCTGTGTGTCTGTTTTCAAATATCCCTCTCCTTTCTCTTATAAAGACAACAGTAATCAGATGTTGGACCCACTATAATCCAATATGACCTCATCTTAGCTTGATCAAATGCACTAAGATTCTATTTCCAAATAAGGTCACATTCACAGGTACTTGTGTATGGAACTTGAACACATTTTGGGGGGACATAATTAAATCCAGTACAACAAGAAATGTTTACCTAAGAAAAAATTTTGCTCTATCTTAAATCATTTCAAGTTCTGAAATGATTGAACTATCATTTCTTTCTAGTCCTATTTCAATATCTTAGTTTCCTCATCTATAAAATGGGGACAACACTAGTTTCTATCTCCTGAGGTTGTTACAAGGATTAAGTTCAGCAACAGATGTCTAGTGTTTAGAATTGTTCCTGGCTATAATGAGCACTTTGGAGATGTGAGATGGGCAGCCTTGAAACACGTTCTAGGCCCTCCCATGACAGTGAGCCTGCCAAAACTTCACCCTGAAGAAATGAAGATTAGCTAAATCTTATTGTCCAGACAGTGTGGGAAGGAGCCAATCTATTAGCGAGACAGCACTAATTAAAGTATTTTTATCATGTTTCCCCTATTGTTTCTGCGACTTACTCTATAATTGGACAATTTACTCTATTAGACAATGACCTCGGGCATTGTGGTTAGTTTTAGCAGCCAATTCTCAGTCAATTTTCTAAGAGAAGCAGGTGAACTCTCTTAATTGGTACGCCTGGGGAGAAATATAAACATGTCAGGTAATACACAGTGTTGGATGACATTCACTTTCTCTTCTGCCAACTGCCTGTGAGGTCAACTTGGTAACAAAGCAGGACAACTTTTCCTTGTCTATGAAGACGTAAGATTAGCTCATTTAAG
Source organism: Equus quagga (assembly GCF_021613505.1). NCBI lineage: Eukaryota > Metazoa > Chordata > Mammalia > Perissodactyla > Equidae > Equus > Equus quagga. The sequence continues at coordinate 8,167,069 of NC_060287.1, read as the reverse complement.
AGGTGTAATGGGGGTGGAAAGCAGCCTAAAGTGAACATCATAAGGCAGCAAGCACAATTCTCACCTGGTAAGCACAATTAATAGACGAGCCTTGGTTGTAGAAAACAGTAGAAGTGCTACTCGAAGATGTCTTTCCTTGCCCTATGTCAGTCAAAAGTCTCTTTATTCATTTCTAACTATCACAGAAATAAATGCGCTGAATCTCTCTGCAGCCATCAGGCTAATTAAGTGGTGACGTTATTTTGCAAGGACTTAAGTTGAGGAATTCTGTGAGAGCAATATCTCAATCTGCATTGCATGTGCTAGTTTGTTTGTTTTTTCTCAAACTACAGATGCATGGAAAAAACGATAATTTCTCCACTAATTTGTGATTCCATAGATCTATCTAACAAACAATGAATCTCAAAATTATGAGTAACCCCTTTTCTACACGAGCTTCACTGTGTGGAAAGAATTAACTAAAGACTTGTAATAAAGTCAATCCTAGTGCTGGGTAATTTGGGATTGGCTTGGCATGGGGCCCTATAATCCATTGACAGCAGCCAGATATTTGAATCTTTCATTTTCATGCTGTATCTAGGGAGGGAGCGAGGGGAACAGAGGAGGCCAGAATTAGTACCAATATTTTAACTAGCAAAAGAGAAAACTGACATTTTTTCTCTTTCTTATTCTAACGTCACACACACACATACGTATATACAGTATTTAAAATAAATTAAAATCCTTCTCTAATTTTCTCTCCTTGTTATCATAGTAGCATTTTCATCAAAGAGACTTACATCAGTGCTTCTCAAGCCCGTTGGCTCACTGGCATCGCCTGGCCTGATTTTAAGGCTTTGTGATGCCTAAGGTGGACCTTGACCAATTAAATCAGAACTGAGCGGGGCGGGGGATGGTATTGCTGCAGAGATATGTTTAAGAATCTTCCTGAAGTATTATAACCTGTAGAATTGTGAACCATGGACTCACGTGGTCAGAGTTTGATCTTTGAGGTGCTTGTTTTGTCCATCTTCCACCTCTGTTCCTTGTCATTTCCCCAATTTGTAGAAATCACTATGCAAAATTATTGAGGTTCTTATGTTGAGAAAGCACATCTACTTCTTCATTTTCCCTTTCCTTTGGGATTTCCAGCATTTCACTGTGTGAGTATTAACTTCTTGAACTTTCTAAGGCATAACCACATTAGGTTAGTTCTATGATAGCATTAACAACAAAAGTGCCTATTAAGGACCCTATTTCTGTGTAATTGTCTAGAAAACAACACAAATATAGTTAACACCTTTTAGAATCCTGCACTGATAATAACTGAAAGGCAACCGAACACATCAGTTTTAAGAAAGGTTCAAATCTCTATCCTCATCAGCAGTAACTTTTGATTTCTAGCCATAATTACACCAATTTTTCCTAAAGTATGTCCCTTCTTGCTGCTTAAATAGCCCTTCAGATGGCAGATTACTCCTCTAGAGGTCATGTCACTGCTTATCTTTCAAGAATTGTGAGTAGTTTACTAGGGTCAGAAGGCCTAGAATAACTCAACAACCTCAAACACAAAAGAATTGTGTATTATTCTGTCTCTGAAAGGACACTGGCCTGAAGTGTAGAGTGCACTATAAATAAAATGCTCTTTTACAGCAGTGGAATTTCAATATTTATTCATTGATTTCCACACCAGAATGGAAAAAAAGCTCATGTGCATAGCTAATAGAAACATACATATTTCTCACGTTGCTTCCAAGATGTCCCAAACAATGTTATTTTCAAGAAAGCATTCATTTGCAAATCTGGCAGGCTTTGTTATCTATTTCTAAGATATTCTTAGCAACCTTTAAAACTGGGAGGCAGGTGCACTTATTGTGACAATACTATATGCCCGGCTAGTATTGCAAAAATAATAATAATAATAATAATAAGCATTTAGTATTAAATGAAGTAGTGTAAACTTTAAAAGAGATTGACTAATAGTTTAACCACCAATACTACAAAATTCGCTATGAGGTGAAGTATATAAGAGCAGACCCGCAGATAACTTCATTTTGTGGCACTTGACCAGATCAGAGCATTGATTTGATTTCTTTCTCATATTACATTATTGATATCACAGTTACAGAATCAACTATGTAGGTGGCCCCACAGAGCACTTTGTTAAATCTACGAGCAGCTGATTAGGATCAACAGTCCTAAAATCAATTTCCTTCCATCTCGTTTCTCATTAGCGTACATGTTTTTTTGTTTGGGATTGCCTAACTCATTTGAGAAAGTGATTTGAATGGTCTATCCTTGCATATACTATCAACTTCCAAGTAAGCCCCTCCATGGCAAACAGGATGTTGCTTCTAGACAAAAGAAAAGAAACAACAATAACAACAAATATTTCCTTTTATAATTGCTCTTCCATTAAATTAACAAGTCAGAAGTCATTCACACACTGGCTAAAATAGTGGGGTCATTTTCATCTCAACTCACCATAAGATGGAGAGTATTTGGTTAGGATTTAGTTGCGAATATAGAATAGAACGTCAGACAAAATCATAACTCAAAACTTCTGGATATTTAACTCAACTGTTATGGGTTCCTTATCGTGGAACTCATCCTGCCTGAGCCAATAAATATGTATTAGATACCCACAACATCCCAAAAGTAATTAAAAATTAAACAGATTTCTTCATCTTCTGGGCCTACAATTCACCATGAAATCATAATCATCAAAATTCATTCTCATTCACTTCGTTCTCTGATATATTCAATTCAGTCCTATAAATATTTATAGCATGCTGCTTTCTACTGTTGAAAAGTTTACAATCTTGTACGAAGGATAATGCAAGCACATATAACTACTACCCAAATGAGCTAAGTGCCATGAGACAAGCATGAATGAAGAACTGTGGTTCAAATTACAGGCAGGGATTCTATTTACCAGAAGCCCGTATGCCAGAGTAAGTACCAAGGTAAGTCTTCAGAATTTTTCAAAGTAAAGGAGTTCAAAAGTATATAGAGACTATACGTGGCCTACAAGATAGTGAGCAGACTGGCCTTCCCTCTCTAAACAACACAAAGTTGGACAAAATATATGAGATGATGTTTTCAGGTATCACAGAACAGAAATGAGTGAAGAAAAACTAGTAAGGTGAGTTCCACAGTCCCCCCATATTTCTGCCCAGAAATGCTTTATATACCATGGTACAGAGGAGAGAAGCTCAAAGAGAGAAAAGTGGTTTCACTGAGTTGAGAAGACGGATAAGAGGGAGCTGTACAGAAGAAGAACTTGAGAAATCTGCATAGAAGTCCTCTTGCCTCAGTATCAGAATATTAAACTGCACATGAAAAAGGTCATGAAAGATAGAAATATCTGATTTCTTCTTAGGGGTATGGATTAGAAAGCTATATTCGTTAAAACTCCTCAAAGTCTACACTTAAGATTAATGCGTTCACTTTCTGTAAAATATACCTCAATTTTCTAAAAAGCTGTGTCATGACCTGGCTCACCTTTTAACAGGGTCACTGTGGCTGCTTTGTTCACATTTAATCAAGTAGGGACACATGGAGGCAGGAAGAAGAGGTAAGAGCCTATTGCAGCAAGTTGAATGAGGGTGGATCTGGACCATGGTGGGATCAGTGACACTATAAAACTTGTTACAATTCTGTATATATTTTGAATCTAGAACCATGGGATTTCCTGATGAATTGGAAAATAAGTAGGAAACAAAGAAAGAAGTCAAGAATGACTCCAAGTATTTTTGCCTGAACAAATAGGAGGGTGAAGTCATCATATACTGCTATAGGGAAGAGTATGGGAGGACCTGTTGTAGAAAAAAATGAGGAATTCAAGTTTAGATGCATTAAAAATGTTGGATGAGACTACCAAGGGATTGCATGTAGATAGAGAAGAGAAATGTTTGTGGTCTGATCCCTGGGACACCCTCACAATAAAAAGCCAGGAAGCTGAGAAGAAGCCAGGAGAAGAAAGTGAGATGGATTGGTGAGAGTGAGGCAGGGCAAAATCCAGGAGAGTGAGACGTCCTGGAATCCATGTTAATAATGTGTCCATTGCTGCCCAGAGGTCAACCTCTCTTATCAACCGGATCCTTAGACTTTGAAACACATGGCAAATCCTTCTGTTAAAACAAAACAAAGCAAACATCCACCCCATCTACTCCAGCTATAAATCTAGTACTCTTGTCAAAGTCAAGGTTTTAGAAAGAGTTGTCTCTTCTCTCTTCTTACACACTTTCCACTCACTCCTCAAGCCCCTCCAAACTGGGTCCACCCCCACTGCTCTGAGGAAGGCTCCCACGAAGGTTACTAACAAACTATAGGTTTTTAAATCCCAAGTTTGAGTTTTCTCCTAGATCTGATCTCACTTGATTTCTTTGGAGTATGTGACCCTCTTTACTTCTTACAATACTCTGCTTGAATTTCCAAGACATCAAACCTTCCCAGTTTTTTAGGAACCACCTTTTTGGCTTCTCCTTCTTAGTCTCCTTTTTGGACTCATCTTCTAGTCTTTAAATGTTGAAATTTCTCAAAGCTCAGTCACTAGCTTTTGAATCGATCTGCATTCAGTCCTTAAGCAATCTCATTCATGACAGGTGGCATAACAGAATGATTAAGAATATGAATGCATTTTCCAATCTGCCTGGGTTCAAATCTTAGCTTTAACACTTAAAAGCTTTGCAATCCATAGCAAGAGTTTAACTTCTTTTTGTCTCATTTTTCCCATTTATTTTAAATTGGGGATTATAGTGGTACTTATTTCATTGGGTTTTCACAAAGATTAAGTGAGTGCGTATTTGTAAATCACTAATACAAATGAATATGGCTTTAATTACCACATGTAAGCAGATGGTTCACACTTGCTTTTCAATGACCTAGACTTCCTCTCTAAACTAGAAACCTATATATACAACCTTTTACTTTATAATCTTAAATTAGATTTCTCAAACTTAACATGTCCAAAAGACAACTCATGATCCAAAAGCCTTATGTTCTCTCAAGTTTCCCCATCCTGGCGAATGGCATTACAGCTCAGAAGACTAGACATATCCTTGACATTAACATTTTCCTCACCACAACCTTCACAGCCATATCCAATCCATCCCCACGTGTATTGATTTTACTTTTTTACATGTTTCTTGAATCTGCCTTTGTCTTTCCAACAAGTTCTACACCCACTAGCCTATTCTAATCTACCTTTGTCTCTCCTCTCCACTACTACAATAGCTTCTAACCTGGGCTCTCTGCATCTCTTCTTCCTCCCGTTCTCCATGCTACAGTCAGGACAATCTTCTGATTATGTTCCCCAAACTTGGCATAAAATGTTTCATTGATTGCCTATGATTCAGGAAAAAGCCCCAAACGCCTAACATGCATTACAGATCCCTCCATGGCTGGTTTCTTCATGCTCTTATTTCTACCAATCTCTCCATCTTTAGCTTTTCTCTTGCTTTCAATAAATTCTTTAGAAAACACATGCTTCTTTCTGCAACAGAGCATTTGTGCACACCCTTTGCCTCTCTATTCTATGGATGGAATTCTTACCCTGCATTCAGAGTTCAGCTCAATAATCATGTTCTTAGTCAAGCCTTTCTGGTCTCCAGGTGTGGTAAAATCTGCTAATTCATGCATGCTTGGCAACATATACTTCTCTTTACCCATTGTGATAATTTTATATTTTTAAATAACAATTTGGTAATGAAAACTCATTGAGTGTAGGAACAGGGTCTGCATTTGCTTGTCATTGTAAGCCCGGGATCGAGCATAGCTCTTAACATTTAGAAAGTGGTCAATACATATTTCTTGAATGCATAATGGAATAGCAGTGCTTACTTTCAGGAAAAACAATTAAAAAGTTTCCAATGACCTATGAAAGAAAACAAAGCAACTAAGTGTACAGAACCATCAGCACAAGCACACAGCTAAAATATGCGTCCAGTCATGAGCCAGAGAGCATTGTTGAAGAACAGTCCTCTCAGAGCGGCAAGAGCGCCAACCAAAATCATCTTTTCCAGAAAACAAGTATTATTCTAAATGCCCTCGTGGGAGAGTCAAAGAAGCAGAGGTCTAATATGTTAGGATCTTTTAGACTTGAAACGTGGTAACTTCAATCTTTTCGAGTCCCACAGAATCAAATTAACTTACAAAAGGTTAGGAGGAGAAAAATAGGCAAAAAGACTGTAACAGGCATGTTGGAGCCAATTAGGAACACATGATGGAATGAGTTCAGCTATTAGGATGTTTCACTTCAGTAATCAGCTTGGTCTCCAGACACCTGTAGAACACTGAGTCTTTTCTCCCAGGGCTCTCTGCAGAGGGACAAGGAGCTTTACAGGAAGTAAACAACAGGAGGTGCAGCTATCTTTTATTGGTCTCAGAGATAATAATGTCTCTCCGACAATTAAGCTGATTAGAAGGAGATGCTGATCAGGGGGAAAAAATATGGTAAATTGGGCAACATACCAACTCTCTCCTGAGTCAGCAGTTCCACCTCCAACTTTATTGTATAATTCAAATTATTATTAAACAAGCACAAAGTACACAGAATTGATAGCAGGTCAAACTTATGTAATATTAAAACTCTTTCCTCACCCCAAATGTCTTTCTTCTTAATCTGTGAATCTGAATCTGAAATTTCTAGCATACGGCCATTGGAAATAGATACATCTAACTTACTCTGGAAAATAATGCTGTCTAGGTGAGTAAGAAGACAGTTGCCTATTACAGATTAGTTTATCTAATGTTAAAAAACAAAACAGCCCCAAAATGGAGCGACTTATGCTAAGCCCTGCATTACTAAACCAAGACTTAGCTACAGTTTTGGCTCTTCCAGAAATGGAACTTTAAACCAGTCAATCAGGAATAGCATGATCAGCACTAGTTAGATAATCTACCTGATAGACCCCTGCCATCCCCTGTAGGAAAGTGACCTTGTAATAACCAACCCACCATTTTGCCTAGAATAACTTCCTTATTCTCACTCCCTTCTGCCCACATAAAAGCTTTTAATTTTGGACGGCTCCTCAGAGCGCCTTTCTGTCAGATTGGATGCTGCCCAATTCAAATCAAGTTTTGCTCAAAAAACTCTTAAAATTTTTATTATGCTTCAGTTTACCTTTTAAAAGTTCTAGTGTCAGAAGAAGGAAATGAAGGAACTCCTGATGGCCTCCGGGAGCAACAAGCAACCAGGAGCAAGTATCTCTTGAGTCCCTTGAGCTTGTCGCTTTCTCATTGCCCCACAAGGTGGTGGGTAAGTCCCTCTCAGGTCCTAGCTCTGCAGCTTTTGCATCATAAGATTTCAGACTTTATTTGAGCATTTCTTTTTCCAGACTGGTCTGGAAACTGGCTAGAGTCAGAGTAGGTCTGACTTAGAAACTGGACCAGGTACAGGGTCGAACTAGGTCTGACTTAGAAAACAGACTGGGTCCAGTGTGAGGTCTCAGGTCTTAATATTTTGTTTTAAGGCTGAATAAGCAGGTTAAACTTACCAAAGATAATCTTGAATTAGAGTGGCCACAGCGAAGTTTTAACCCAGATAAGCTCATCTATTTATGAGGTGCACTAGAGAAAAAGGGGTCTCAGCCAGGCACTCACCATAAAGGACAGGGGGAAATTATTTTTCCTCCTCTACAGTTTCTAGTGTGGATGAGACCCCCTGGGACACCCCACTCACTCCACAGCCTGCAGACAGGATCCTGGGAAAACTGACAGAAGCTGGCCAAGAGTGAGAATTCTTATTAAATTCAGCTCTGCCAGATCTCTATCTGTGGTACCTGATTGAGAAAGGATGGTAAAACTGTCCCTTCCTTTCCAAATTCAGATCAGCAGGCAAAAAACATTTGTCAGAATTAGATCTGTGAATTTGCTTTTGGATACCCACTGATCGTCAGTCCTTTCCTTCCCAGGAACATCTATTGGCTTCTTGTTTGTGTAAGTTTGTGTGTTGAGAACTTGGGTTGGCACCCATCAGGTTGTGGGCCCCCAGATTATGGCTAGACAGAAGTGTGGGATACATTCCGTTTGCAGTGAAGATCCTACTGACTTACCGGCTCTCAGGGGAATTGTCCAAGTCTTTCTTTCTCTTGGCTGTCTCTGGATCTTGGGAGGGTAGTATCTTTTGCCTCTTTCATCCATCTGGTTGTTCAATACTGCTAGGAGTATTTGCTCTTTGCCACAGCTGAAACCTGACAAGACATTCAAAAGGAGTTTTTTGTTTTTTTTTTAAGTAACTCTATGGTCAAAAGTTGGCCAGTTTGAAAGCTGATATTCAGAGTCTGATGGGAACATTTTTTAGGTACATAGATGAAATGTGTACCCAGAGGGAAAGAAAAACACTTTGAAGTCTTTGTGGAAGGATTTACTAAAACATTCCAAAGACACGCAGCTCTACATGTAGAAGATAGGAATCTCCTGGTTCCACCGTAGTTAAAGGTCTTCTCCCTGATATAAAGAAGCAAACTATGGGCCTGCCTGGTGGTGTAGTACATAAGTTCACATGCTCCACTTTCGCAGCCCAGGGTTCACAGGTTCGGATCCTGGGCGTGGACCTACACACTGCTCATCAAACCATGCTGTGGAGGCATCCCACATACAAAATAGAGGAAGATTGACACAGATTTTAACTCAGGGCCAATCTTCCCCAAATAAACAAAAGAGGAAGATTGGCAATGGATGTTAGTTCATGGCCAATCTTCCTCACACAAAAAAAGAAGCAAACTAAAGATAATGTAGTTGGATGAGGGGTTACCACCTTCCTATCATTAAGGTTTCAATCCAATTCTTCGAGAAATTGAAAAAAACTGTTCTAGTCTTAAACATTGAGTCTTTACAAGAACATAAATGAAGCTCTAGAAACATTCAATGACCACCTGTCCTTTTTACCAATCCCCAAACGTCCTCCATTCATCTCAAAGGCTTGCAGATACTGTAAAAGATCTGGACTTAGGGAACAAGAGTTCTTCTTGGTGGAACTTGCGTTATTTCTCTGTGCCTTTTGAGATGTAAGTATTCTACCTGGTCTTCTCTAGGAATGAAAGTAATTCTTACCAGAAGGAAAATAAATAAATAAAAGGCTATTTTTAAAATTAAGCCTATGAAAATCTTAAAAGTCTCTTTTAGGATATTAATAAAAAGCTGTAGCCATCTGAACCAGTAACCTTAACTTATTCCATCTGCCAGAAACTCGATTTGATCCAACTGTTCTTTATAAACTGGTGACTTTTGCATTATCATACCTGTCTCATGACTAAAATTTTAAAGTGAAAGCTGTAAGATCTCTATTTGCATCTGTCTATATGTTTATGTATGTTTACATATGTATGTTATAGATGCGTTACTTTTTCAACCTCTGGGTAGTATTGCCAAAATTAATTTGTAAAGTTCTCTCTTTAATTGGTTTAAAGACAAACAAGTGCTATATAAATAAAGTATACTCTTACAAATATAGAAAGTAACCCAAATCTTCTTCAAGTTAATGTGATCTAATATAATCTTTGATAAACAAATGCTAGTTTAAATTTGTTCCTTTAATTAAAATAGGCATCTCATTAGGGTTATCAGCATTAAATATAATACTTTTCTTCTACCTAGGCTAACTAAAATTCAAATAAGTGCATGTTATCTCTGTCACTGAATTTGTCAGCAAGGAAGATAACTAAGATGATGGTTTGCTGAAACTTTTATGAGTAATATAAACTAATTAAGAACAAATAAATTAAATAGATGTAAGTAAGATGTAAGTTTAGAAAGAAATTTTTCAACAATAATTATGTTTTGTGGTATGTGTACCTAAAAATAACTTCAAAATCTTTTTGGTGACTTGAAACCCTAAAGTTATACTGGGATAAGTTAAATGATAGATATTCGCTGCATATCTAGATCATTACCAAATAAGATAAAACACCAAAACATTAATTGTTGAACACCAGTTTATCTAATTTTGGCTTCTTATTAAAAATTAAATAAAGATATTCAGGTCTATCAGCAAGCCTGTCTTGTTCTACACTGGAAAATTTACTAGGAGAAGAATGCACCTCTAGAAATTACAAAATGTATTTAGAAATTTATAAATTTATAAATGTGCAAAACCACAGAAATCTAGTCTAACAGACAATCCACAATTGATTACTTCTTAGTTTTCACTAAGAATAAAAAATACTAAGGGTTAATAATTCTAATTAATAAGACTACTTAGAAATAATGAGTGAAAGGAAACAACTGTGTATGAAAAGTAGGTAAGAAATGTAAAATGACTGGTTGTACCAGAATGAGAAAAAGGAAAAGAAATACAAGAAAATCTGAATGGATATAAAAAATTATTGAAGGTTTGTGGAAAAAGACTCTTGGGAAAGGAATTTTATGTGTGGTCAAGCTGAACAAGGTTAGAATGGATTTTCATTTTTAAAGAATGAGTTTTAATGTCAAAAGTTCACTGGTGTAAAATTATAATTTGATTTTCTCTGTGTTAAAAGGATAAGGTTTTCTTGGATTATTTCTCTGCTTTTGATAAGACATTGTGAAAGGTATTTTTCCTTTTGGGTAATCTACCTGGAAAGTGAAGATTTTGTGTCTTATCAAAATAATTTACTATGCCTCACATTGTCTTTATCAGGTCTCTGACTACTTGAGAAAACTCAATCTTCTCAAAATTAAGTGAGCTAAGTTTTGTATTTGCCTTTAAAATCTTCTAGTTACTTTGGTTAAATAGATAATTATGTATTATTTCCTAATGATTTATAATCCTTTCTAGTCAAATGTTCAAACCTTTTGACATTTTGATAACTTGCCAAAATCAAATTCTACGTGAAGTCTTTTTGACCTCAAAGTAACTTTGAGATTTTCCAGAGGGCCCCTGGAAAAATCTCAAAGAATTTGTCTCTTACCTTGTAAAAGAGAGATAACATTAAAAAGATTGTACATGATCAAGTGAGTTTCATTCCAGGGATGCAAGGATGGTTCAACATCTGCAAATCTATTAACGTGATACACCACATTAACAAAATGAAGAACAAAAATCACATGATCATCTCAATAGATGCAGATAAAGCATTTGACAAGATACAGCAACCATTTATGATAAAACCTCTGAATAAAATGAGTAAAGAACATTATAAATAAAGGCCATATATGACAAACCCATAGTTAATATCATTCTCAATGGAGAAAAACTGAACACTATCCCTTTAAGAACAGGAACCAGACAAGGATGCCACTGTCACCACTCCTATTTAACATAGTATTGGAAGTCCTAGCAATCAGGCAAGAAAAAGAAATAAAAGGGATCCACTTTGGAAAAGAAGAAGTGAAACTGTCACTCTTTGCAGATGACATGATTTTATATCTATAAAATGCTAAAGATTCCACTAAAAAAATTTTATAAACAATAAAGGAATACAGTCAAGTCACAGGATACAAAATCAATGTACAAAAATCATTTGCATTTCTATACACTAACAATGAAGTAGCAGAAAGAGAAATTAAGAATACAATCCCATTTACAATTGCAACAAAAAGAATAAAATACCTAGGAATACACACTTAACCAAAGAGGTGAAAGATCTGTGCACTCAAATCTGTAAAACATTGTTGAAAGAAATCGAAGAAGACACAAAGAAATGGAAAGATATTCTGTGCTCTTGGATTGGAAGAATTAACATCGTTAAAATGTCCATACTTCCTAAAGCAATCTATAGATTCAACGCAATCCCTAACAAAGTTCCAACAACATTTTTCACAGAAATAGAACAAAGAATTCTAAAATTTCTATGGAACAACAAAAAACCCCAAATAGCCAAAGGATTCCTGAGAAAAAAGAACGAAGCTTGAGGTATCACACTCCCCAATTTCAAATTATACTACAAAGCCATAGTAACCAAAACAGCATGGTACTGGCACTAAAACAGACACACAGGTCAATGGAACTGAATTGAGAGCCCAGAAGTAAACCCACACGTTTAAGGACAGCTAATAATCAACAAGGGAGCCAAGAGCATATGATGGAGAAAGGAGAGGCTCTTCAATAAATGGTGTTGGGAAAACTGGACAGCCACATGCAAAAGAATGAAAGTAGACCATTCCCTTACACCATGCACAAAAATCAACTCAAAATGGATTAAAGACTTGAATGTAAGACCCAAAGCCATGAAACTTCTAGAAGAAAACATAGGCAGTATGCTCTTTGACATCGATCTGAGCAGCATATTTTCAAGTCCCATGTCTGACCAGACAAGGGAAACAAAAGAAAAAAATGAACAAATGGGACTACATCAAACTAAAAAGCTTCTGCACAGCAAAGGAAACCATCAACAAAACAAAAAGACAACCTAACAATTGGGACAAGATATTTTCAAACCATATATCAGATAAGTGGTTAATATGCAAAATATGCAAAGAACTCATACAGCTCAACAACAAAAAAACCAACAACCCAATTAGAACATAGGCAAAAGATCTGAACAGAGATTTCTGCAAAGAAGATATACAGATGGCCACCAGGCATATGAAAAGATGCTCAACATCATTAGCCACCAGGGAAATGTAAATCAAAACTACAATGAGGTTTCACCTCACTCCGGTCGGAATTGCTGTAATTAACAAGACAGGAAACAACAAATGTTGGAGAGGATGTGGAGAGAGGTGAACCCTTGTTCACTGCTGGTGGGAATGCAAACTGGTGCAGCCACTATGGAAAGCAGTACAGATCATCCTCAGAAAATTAAGGATAGATCTACCATATGATCCAGCTGTCCCACTGCTGGGTATTTATCCAAAGAACTTGAAACCACAAAGGCATAAAGATAAATGCACCCCTATGTTCACTGCAGCATTATACACAGTGGCCAAGACTTGGAAGCAACCTAGGTGCCCATCAAGGGACGAATGGATAAAGAAGATGTGGTATATATACACGATGGACTACTGCTCAGCCATAAGAAATGATGAGATCCGGCTATTTGTGACAACATGGATGGACCTTGAGGGTATTATGCTGAGTGATATAAGTCAGAGGGAGAAAGTCAAGTACCATATGATCTCACTCATAAGTAGAAGATACAAACAACGACAAACAAACACATAGCCTTGGAGATTGGATGGGTGGTTACCATAGGCGAAGCAGGGAGGAGGCGGGGCAAAAGGGGTGATTAAGCTCACATGTGAGAGCATGGACTATAATTAGTTTTTGGGTGGTGAACATGATGTAATCTACACAGAATTCAAACTATATTATGATGTATATCTGAAAATAAACAAATAAATGAAAAAAAGTGAGAGATGTTAAATTAATCAGGTTTATTTGGTATGTTAAATTACACAAGAAGCATTGCCAAAGAAGTGATGAAAAACCTTTTTAACTTATATTTTTATGGATGAATGTTATTAATGTAAATGTCCTAGATATTGTATGAAATTGCAAAAATCTAGTATGTCCTAGCATAATGTTATAAATGTCATAAAACTAGTTATCTTAAATATTTTATGTCACAGAAAAAAACAAATTTCCTTGTCAATTCCATTATAATGAACTCTCATCAGATATTTAACCACGGACATTTTAAAGTCTTTTGTCATTTGTAGGCAGTTATTGTTTTATGCTTTTGCAAAAGCAGCATTTACGGAAAGGACACGACCAAGTAGTTTTGACCATTGACACTGCTGCCAAATTATAAAGTGTCAAAATTGGGGTGCATATTCCACAACTGAAGAAGGCTTTACCCGACACCTGGTCCTGTGTAAATCCTGGAGGCCTGAAAATCAAATTGAACAGGAAGAGAAATAGCTGACATCAAGGAAGACTGCTTTCTCTTAAGACATTGGATCAAGAATGTTTCTTTTCCTTCTTCCTTCTCTCTCTGCCCATCCTTTTCCTAATTTTTGTACTATGAAAGTCTTTATGATTCTTTTGTTCACCTTTTGTCTTGCTCTGGCCTGGAAAGAAAATGCCATCGTTCACACATCTCAAGCCATTGCAAAGGAGAGTAATCCAAACTCCAAACAGCTGTTGGATTTGCTGCAATGCTGGTGATCCTGTAGTTCTGCTCATCATAAACTTCTCTCTGATTTCCAATGCCTCCGTTTCTCTGGAACAAACTCAGCCCTCTCTCCATCACATCAGACAAACTAACCCTGGAGTCCATTTCCCTGTGTCTGGTTAACAACCCCAAACCTAGGGAACCTTGTATCAAGGCTCTGTACAGGGACACAAGACAAGGGTAACAAGAATAAGGCCATCTGTGTAGTCTAAAGAACCTTCAATTTTACTGGCCTCCATAGCTGTCACCTTTTCAGTCCCAGGCCATAGGCTCAAACGGAAATTACAAGCAGGCATTCATAATTCAAAATTTGCTTCCTTTGGCAGATCCCCACTCCCCTGACTAGGAGTAAGCATGAATGAGGCTGTGATCAGGAACTTCTCCTTAACTCTTGAAGATATTACAGAATCTGCTAAAGCAATAGCTGCCCAACAAAAATCTCTAGGTTCTCTGGCCAAAGTTATTTTGATAACAGGATAGCCCTTGATTACCTTTTAGCTGAGCAATGAGGTGATTGTGCCAGGGCCAGCACCGCTCGCTGCAGTTGGATTGACACTTCTGGGGAAGTTGAGACGCAACTACATATGATCACTGTATAAGCCAGTTGGCTTAAGAAAATGATTCTTTCAACTGGGTCTTTCCTTAACTATTTGGTTCTGATTAGTTTGGTCTTGAGGACCATGGCTCCAAAGTACACTCCAGACATTGGGAATTAGCTGCTTGTAACAATCCATAGTAGTCTCCTTCATGTGCTGTATTCTCTCAAAACTTTTAAATGCATGTTTGCACCTGCTAATCACCAAGAAAATGATCTCTCTAAGAATAGAATGTTGGAAAAAGAACAAAGAGAATGACCAACTTTGAGAATTGTGAATCTGAATTGTGAATATCACACATAGATTCATCAAAAACTGCAAGAACTCCAGAGTGGTAGCTGGGAGTGGCACTAATGCCTAAAATTTTTGATCAAGTCTCTCAGTTAGGCTGAGAATCTGATCAGAAAATGGAGATTGTTAAAAAACAAAACAACAGGCCCCAAATGGAGTTGCTTATGCTAAGCCCCACATCACCAAACCAAGACTTAACTTAATTACAATTTTGGCTCTCCCAGAAATGGAATCTTAAACCGGGCAATCTGGAATTGCCTGATCAGCACTTGTTAGGTAATCTGCCTGACAGACACTTGCCACCCGCTAAAGGAAAGTAACCTTGCAGTAACCAACCCACTTTTTGCCAGTATAACTTCTTTGTTCCCACTCTCTTCTCCCTATAAACGTCTTTCATTTTGTACAGTAACTTGGAGCTCCTTTCTATCTGCTAGATTGGATGCCGCCCAATTTGTGTCAATTTTTGCGCAAATAAACACTTAAATTTTTTAATATGCCTCAGTTTATCTTTTAACAGTAATAAAGGCCATTTGTAGCAATAAGCAGAGCCATGACATTTAGGATTGCATGAGTTTCAGGAGAACGGTATTGGCTGGCCGGCCCTGTGGCCAAGTGGTTAAGTTCCCACACTCCACTGCTGTAGCCCAGGGTTTCGCTGGTTCGGGTCCTGGGCATGGACACGGCACTGCTCATTAGACCACGTTGAGGCGACATCTCACATACTACAACTAGAAGGACGTACAACTAAAATATACAACTACGTACTTGGGGGATTTGGGGAGAAAAAAGCAGAAAAAAAAAGAATATTGGCAACAGTTGTTAGCTCAGGTGCCAATCTTTAGAAAAAAAAAAGGAATGGTATCGAAATTTTGGGTGTAGGCACACAAAGAAAACATTTAACACTGGAATCAGAGTTACTTGATCATATAAGGTTGAGGCCAAGTGACACAATATCAGTAAGTTAAAGACATCTTGCATTGCAGCCAGGTGGGGTTTAGCTGCAATGAATAGACAACTCATCACATTTCGATAATCATAGAAAATGGTGGTGAGGTAACTACCTTGGTTCACCTCATTCATACTAAATTGTCCACAGTAAAGACTTCTACTCATACTATTTTCTTATTTATATTTAGGCTTCCAGAAGAAACCCTATCTTTTACACGAATATTCTTTTCTCACTGCCAAATCACATCTGGGTCCCTGTTTTCCAGAAAAAAATCTCTTTCATATAACTGATTCTCATAATCTCCCTTCTAAGTATTTGTAATCCTCCTACCTGTTTCCCCTGATTTCAAAGTAAGGTGTTACCTCTGCGGAGCAGTCTACGTAACTTTATCTACAAGAAAAATTATTTCCCCCAAATCCTTACTTGGTGTCTACCTCAACCAGGTGCGCCTGTGACCCTTTGCCTCCCAAATCAAAGCATCTCCATAAATGACTTTGTTACTGCACCTCCACTACTGACTTCCTGTTATAGACATTGTATGTGTTATTCAAGCCCATGTTTACAGCTCTGTGTGGCTAAAAAGAAGCTCTGCGTTCTGCTTTTGTGTGATCTTATATGTTTAACTCATCTAAGTGAATGCTCTGTGACCATTCAGGATTCAAGAACAGACTTTGTCCCCTAATAAACAGGATGGAATTGGAACACATCTCTTCACAGTCACCGCCTGAGATTAATTTGACAAACACCCATTAGTCCAGCCAACAGCTTGCTCAGTTACTCCTATTTGCTTTAATTTATTTACCAAAAGACCCTGATCTATCAAGTTAAACGCCTTGATCATTCATCAGTTCACAGATAGTGAAGTGTCCTAGTCTATAGCCAGATTCTCAATCTGCGAAAGGTGAACATTTGGGTAACTCATTTAACCGAGCAAGGTCTAAAGCCTCTAATATTTCAAGCTATTGGAGACCATGGCTGAGCTATAATCTTCCCCTTGTCAAATATTACAAACTTATAAGCAGACATTTGTTTCTATGAACTAACTGAGCTCTGAATAAAAGCATTTTTCCCTGCAGTTCATTCCTGACTAGGTATTTATTCAGGAGATCTTCATTCTATTATTATATTGGAGATGCTTTGGCTGTGCACAGAAATTATATTGTTTTGACAACTCTATTATTTTTACTGGTTGGCTTGTAGCGATTTATCTTGCGGTGCATGAGGAATTTATTTTTTTTAATTGGCTCTGCCTTTCTTTATGAATGTGTTTATGAGGCACTCTAGCAGTACAACATTTTAATGTTTCAATGTTTTCCACCAGTTTGGTAATCTTGTAAACAGCACTGTTTCTGAAGGACCTCTAAGCAGTTTTGAAAACAGGATTAAAAATAAAACGCTGGTCAATTTAGTTTCATCTTTAATACTTTCCTGACAGTGCCATTCCGGTACCAACCTTGACTGAACACAAAGGATGCAGGGAAACCTGGGAACAAAGGTAGAACTACACATCAACAATTCTGGTCAGAAGTAAGGCATTTTCAATCCTTTTCAATTTCATTAGAAACTGACAAGAATTTCCATTAAAGGAGCAGAATATTAGTTTTCTGTTACTGATATTACCGTAAGAGCCTGTGCAACTGGTAGCTTAGCAAATCAAAAACCAAATTTCTGACATCCCAATATTTAACCTTTATCTCAGAATACTTAAGTCAGGAAACTAGAAATGAACTATATTTTGACCGTTGAACCAAAATTCAAAAGTTAAATAACTTCACAGGTAGGACTCTTTAGGCCCATTATTTTTTATGGATCGTAATACAGATATACGGCTTAGTCAGTTAAAACACAATTTTTTTGTAATCTAAACCATATAATAAAGATCTCTAAAACATATTGCAACTATAAAATGGTAATTCAAGTATTTATTATCCATTTTGTTTCACCATAGCTGAAAATAAACCAAACAGGTACTCTAATTTAGAGTTTGGCATAATTTAATAATACATCAAATTTCATCCAAAAAGGCAACTACTTGTAACACAGGCAAATGTAACTTATTAGATTCACGTATATATTTACTCATTCAGCAAATAATTAATAAGAACTTTCTAAGTGCACAGTACTATGCTAGGAGTTTTAGGAGATTCAAAGATGAATCTAATATCCTCAGTATGGATTTTCATCGTCTATTTACGTGTACATTAAAAATGCAATATGAAGTAGAAAACCCTAAATGCATCATTTTGTGGTGGTGTTGATAAGGTACTTTGGAAATCCACTGGAGAGAAAGACAGAGAACTTCCAAGAGGTAGGTTTAGAGATCAGACGTGAGGAATGACGGGGAAGGCAATCCAGGAGGTAGAAACAGCCTAAATAAATCCTATCAGACTTCTAACCAATGTTCTTATGGCTCTCAGCTGACATTTCTAACCATGTGACCACAAAGTATCTGAAGGAGAAAATGCAGCAATGCATGATAACGCGAGGTATAAAGGGACTCTCTCACTAGCTGTACATTAGAGTCACTTACCTTGAGCTCCACCTCAGATCAATTAATCAGACTCTTTGGTGATGAGACCTGGCTAGGCATCATTTTAAAACTCACGTAAGTGATCCAATGTGCAATCAATACTGAGAAACACCAAGTACATCCACTGTAGCAGAGAACACCAATTGGTCATGAAATGAAGTAACTGCAGGTCCACATATATTCAGGGCATACTTCCCACTGAGTCTTGTTTGGCCTCCAATAGCCATCTTTGTCTTTGGAAATTTAACTTCTGCTCTTAAACCACCTCCTCTTCTCTCCTTCACTGCTGTTATACAGTTAAACCACACTTTCCTCTCGTGTGCTACAAGCTTTATCACCAAGATAATAACCTTCACCTCCACCCTTGATCCTGCCATAATTCTAAAAAATGCCAGGATATCTTGGCGTCTAAATTTTCTTGAGTTTTTCATTTCCAGTCACCCTTTCCTGCACTTGGTCTCATGGTCACCCCTTGAGCTCTGCCATCATCACTTGCTCTGCCTCTGAAGCCATTAATTCAATAACCCTAGTGTCTAGTGAATACTTTCTGGCCTTTGTACTCACTTTCTCAAGTTCCCCTGAAGCAATTCTTTAACTTCGTCATTCCAAGGAACTTACTGACTCTTCTATTTTCACCTACCCATCATCTCATTTCTATCTTTACTTTTCTTCACATCGAGCTAAGATATCATAATAAATCACTACAGTTACTACCTAAAAAACACCCTCAGCTTCCATTTCTTTCCTTTTCATTACAAAAAATTAACCTTCAATTAAGCCAACAACCTGCCTTCTTCATGAGTGTACTCCAAAAGATAAACATCACTGGAGAAGATGCACGTAACCAATGATATTAGTATTGTTATAGTTCATGATCTCTAACCTCATCTAGGCTTTCAACATTGTTCAGTCTTCTACCATGTGTCTCTGGCAATATTTTTCCCCCATTCTCTGTAATATATATTCCAAGATCTGATATTTCAAACTCCCCCACGCCTTGTCCACCTCAGCAGATAACCTTGCCCCACGTAGCATAAGTACTTTGTGCACTGGCCTCTATTCTCTGTCTTCTTGTCATCGATCATCACCCCCTCTGGACAGGATATTTTCATTAGCATAAATGGGTCGACCCCATTTCCCCTCCATTTTATCTATCTTTTTAAAGCTAAACTTTCAATTTTCTTCCATTTCTTCAGTCCCGTTCTTTCCTGAATCCAATTCATTCAAGTTTTCGCCAATTGCCTTCACTTCGTTAAACCCCAGGACCAGTTCTCAGTCAGTGTCTTACTTCACCTGCCAGCAGTGCTTGACATTGCTGGCTGCTTCTTCCTTCTTAAAACACTTCATTTGGTTTCAAGGGTACTACACTGAGTTGATTTCTTCCTTTTTTAAAATCACTGCTCCTTCTCAATCTCCTTTGTTGACTGATGCTCATTTTCCTGACCTCAAAAACTCGAAGTGCCCTACAGCTCAGTCCTTAGACTTTTCTTCTTTCTAACTACACTCACTTTCTATCTACACTCACATCCAATCTCATGACTCTAAATGCCGTCTATATGTGGCTTTATGAACTTTCTATTTTCAGCCTAGAAACTCTCCTTTAAACTCTGGACTAGCACTTAAAACTGGCCACTTCATATCTTCACCTAAATATCTTAATTTCATGCTTCATGTTTCATGTTTAATAAGAGAATACACAATCCTAACATTCTCTCTCCATCTGCACCTCAAAATCCTTTATCTCAATAATGAAGTCTCCATCCTTCGGTTGTTTAGTCTAAAAATCTCAGAGTCATCCTTGACTGTTATATTTTCTCACAATCCACATTCAGTTATGTGCTAAATTCTATAGGCTCTACCTTCAAAACGTATCCATAAGCTCATTACATACACTCTTAAAATATATCCAGAATCATATTTCTCATTAAATTCACTACTATCACCCTGGCAAATCTTGGATTATTTCCATTCTTTAAATTCATTAGTACTTCTAATCCAAAAACACTTCTACTTTTTCTCTAAGTGGTCTCTTGATTTCATCCTTGCCTCCTTCGGTCTCTTTTCAATACAGCAGCCAGAGGACTTCGGTTAAACATAATTAAAATCATGTGTTCTTCTGCTCAAAAACTTCTAATGTCTTCCTCTGTCAACTCGAGTGAAAGCTACTCTCTATCCTGGAACCAGAGAGAACTCTTACCTCTTTGTTGAATATTCCATGCCCATTCTCACGTTAGTGACTTTGTATTTTTCCCTTCCTGCAGCCTGGAATGTCCATGCCCCAGATATCTGCATCACTGCTTACCTCCTTCAGATCTCACCTTCTCTGTGAGACCTTTTCTGATTGTCCTATTTAAAAACTAAACCTCTCTAGAATTCTCTATCCCCATTCCTGGCTTTGTTTCTCTCCATAGCCAATATCATGTAAAATACTACATATTTTACCAAGGTATTTGGAGTGTTTTATGTCTCCCAACCTCCTAATATAAGGTATATAATTGAAGAGAATGTTTTCTAGTTCATTAATTTTGTGTATTCCTATATTCCCAGCATTTAATATAGTACATGGTACATGGTAGATATCATACAAATTGTCAAACAAATACACAAATAGAAGTCACCCCAAAAAAAACCTATCATATTATCTTCCTGTCCTCAAATCTGAAATTTCCTTTCATCTGGCCCCCTTCTCTTTTTCATCCCTATTCTTACAATAGAGAAGCTGCTTCATCTTCTATCAGAAGACATGCCTCCATACGCACTTCGGACCCCTCCCCTCTGTCTTTTCGAGGACTTCAATCCATTATTACCCCTGTTTCATATCTTCTGGAACATTTCTTTCAGGAATCCAACATCCCCTACTTTAGTCCATATTTCAGTAACATTTTTTTATATCACATCTCATGTCAGTTGCTATCTTAGTTCTCTACGCTCCTTTACACACACTTTTCTTCAAATAGCTAAATATA
The DNA here is from genome assembly GCF_021613505.1 of Equus quagga. Lineage (NCBI taxonomy): Eukaryota > Metazoa > Chordata > Mammalia > Perissodactyla > Equidae > Equus > Equus quagga. The sequence continues at coordinate 8,145,719 of NC_060287.1, read as the reverse complement.
TACTCTTCTTCATTTCTCATTCTCATTCATTTTTCAAGCATCTCCATTCTTAATTCTGCCGCACAAAATTTCCCTATATCCTTTTCAGCTGGAGTCATCAATAAACCCCAGTGGACAATTTTCAGTAATAATACTAGTAACATTAATGTCTATTGAGGTCTTATTATATGTCCAATCTGTTCTATATATTAAGGTTATTGGGAATACAACAATTAACAAAATATACTCCTTTTAGCCCCGCCAATGACCTTGTCAGATGGGCACTACAGTTGTCACTGTTTACCAATGGGAAAGTGTAGAACAAACAGGTTAGGTAACCTACGTCAAATGTGGATTCAGTTAATGTGAAATCCAGGATTCATACCCAGGACATTTAACTCCAGAGCACTGTTAAAACTATACTCTAGGGGCTGGCCCTGTGGCTGAGTGGTTAAGTTCGTGCGCACCCCTTCGGCAGCCCAGGGTTTCGCGGGTTCGGATCCTGGTTGTGGAGATGGCACAGCTCATCAAGCCATGCTGAGGCAGCATCCCACACAGCACAACCAGAAGGACCTACAACTAGAATATACAACTATGTACTGGGGGGCTTTGGGGAGAAGAAGAAGAAAAGAAAAGAAAAAAAGATTGGCAAGAGATGTTAGCTCAGGTGCCAATCTTTAAAAAAAAAACTACACTCTACAACTTCTTCCCATCTCAGTGATACATTTCATTTCTGAGAGATTCTCAGTATACTTAAGTGATTTTTAAAGCACTATCTGACCTGTAAATGTTGAAGTTCCTTGGAAATCAGTCTTTGATTCTCTACTTTTCCCCATCTCCGTACATCATACTAGGTGGGCTTATCTCTGATGACTTGCAATACCATCAGCTTGCCCACTTCTCAATGTAAATGTTCTACCCAGACCTCTCGTCTAAACTAACTTGACACTTTTACCTCACTTTCTCATAGATTCTTAAACATATTTTCAATATTTAACTCATAAACCCTGCCCACTGTTCCAACCTACTTCACCTCCAATGTTCCCCATCTCAATTGTTAGCACCTCCATAAGCGCATATTGTCCAGCCAGAAAACTGAGATTCTTTCTTGATAGCTCCTTCTCCCTCATTTCTCTTGCTCAATCTGTTAATAGATCCTCTTGATTCTAATCCAAAAAGCTTTGAGTCCTCTCATTCTCTCCATCTCCACTGCAACAATTCTAGCCATTACCTCTAAGTCCAAAAAAATAGCTTCCTATCTATTTTTCTTAGTTTCCACCAAACTTTTCGTTACACAAACACACTCTCTTGCTTAAAATTGTCTGATAGTGGGGCTGGCCCTGTGGCTGAGTGGTTAAGTTTGCGCGCTCGGCTGCAGGCGGCCCAGTGTTTTGTTGGTTCGAATCCTGGGCGCGGACATGGCACTGCTCATCAGGCCACGCTGAGGCGGTGTCCCATATGCCACAACTACAAGGACCTGTAACTAAGATATACAACTATGTACCAGGGGAGATTGGGGGAGATAGAGCAGGGGAAAAAAAAAAGTAAGAAGAAAAAGTACTTATTCTCTATATAACTCCCTAATTTGATAAATGCTCACTTTAAAAAGGGGCATATGGGGGCCGGCCTGGTGGCATAGTGGTTAAGTTTGTGTGTTCCACTTCTCGGCGGCCTGGGGTTTGCCGGTTCAGATCCTGGGTGTGGACATGGCACCGCTTGGCACGCCATGCTGTGGTATACATCCCACATATAAAGTAGAGGAAGATGGGCATGGATGTTAGCTCAGGGCCAGGCTTCCTCAGCAAGTAAGAGGAGGACTGGCAGTAGTTAGCTCAGGGCTAATCTTCCTCAAAAAAAAAAAAAAAATTAAAAAAAAAAATGGGCACATGAGGGAACTATGGATGAACAATATGGTAATTCAATGTTTTCACAATTTTTAATTTAATTACATATATTGGTGATATAATTGTAGTAGAATATGCTCTGATATTTAAAGTTTATGAAGCTCTTATTTTCTATGGGGAAGAGTTGGAGATGATATTTTACCTTTAATACAGGAGTACATAATCCATTGAGAATAATACTCATACCTTTAATAGTTGGAATATATCTATCAGACATGAAAGAGAAGCACCAACACTGTAAAAATCATAAGCCAATTTCAAGAAGACAAGAATAAATTCGTCAGTTTTTAGAAGTGGTCAACAGATTTCTGTTGTGTAAATTCTTCTGGGGCACTATATCGTAAGCTGTGAAGAATGAACACACACTAAAAGACCGTATTATTCACATCCATATGACAATATAGGATTGAAATTAATGATTTTACCATAAAGGAGAATTTTTAAAGATATTTTTATGAAAGCAAACATGATTTAGCAAGAAAATGTTTAAATGCCAGGATTTTATTAAGAAAAATGCATTCTAAATAATAGAGCAAATGTTATAAAGAACATCCCCTGAGGTTCAGAATGGAAACTAGTAGGTCCATAGGTGATAAATAAAAGAGCCACTGAAGCGCTGTTTCTCCCTTGCCCTCTCTCAGCCCAGCTGGTATCCAGGATATAGAACTGAAGGATAGAAAACTATAATTCTAAAGGGACAGGTTTACCAGACATCCATGTAGGATTACTGAATTTAAAATGTAAAGGCAAATCAAAAGTTTAAAATAAGTTAACAAATAATCCAATAAGCCAAAATGATTTCTAACAATGAATTAAAGCTGAAATGGGATATCATCTATAAAGTAATGATAAAGACAATCTTGCCAAAAGTATGTTTTAAAAGTAAAAGTAGCGCAACGAGGAAAAATCCTTAGTTATTTTCTAAAGGAAAAGATTAGAAAGGGTCTAGAAAAGAAACAAAATAAAATAAAAAGTCCCTATTGTTACTAAAAAATGCTCCTCTCACAAAAATAAAAATCAACAATAATATTAATAATAAAGGATATAAAGATGTTTATGTTTTAGGAGAATAAAATAAAGGAAATTTCACTAAGATCAATAAATATTTGGGGTTATTTTGCATATGTTTCTAACAGGTCATATTTTCAACACTTTGTTCTCTCACTCATTCATCCACATATATTTATTGAGCACTATCTGGTTCCAGATATTGCTAGGTAATAAGGCTACAGAGGTGAAAAACAAAACCCACACCTTCGAGGACTCATAACCTAGTACGTAACAGAGTCCAAGATGGAGAAAAAAGAAACAATTTTCAAAATATTGCAATAAGTATTTCAAAAGCTAGAAGCACTCCAGTATCAGAAAAAGATAACTTTTGGAATTCAAAAGTTTGCTGTCTTCAAAGCTAACAGGAAAAGGCTTCTTGATGCCAAGATATTTAGTAGATATGAAAGGTATGAAAACTATTTATCAATAATTCTCCTACTGGATTTCAATGGAGGGTAAGAATTAGAGTCAGTGGGGTTTCGTATTAGTTATCATTGTTATGTAACAAGTTACAGAAAATTCAGCAGCTTGAAATAGCAAGCCTTTGTTATCTGTTAATTCAAAGGGTCGAGAATTCCCAAAAAGTCTCATCCTCTTATAGATTCAGCTCAAAGTCTAGAATATCATTATCTAAATCAAGTCAAGGAGTGAATGAGTCTCCTCATATAAAATTCCATAATTGTAGCTCCTTATTTAGAGTTCCTTTCAATCTGCACCACTGTGAAATAAAAAGACAAGTCAGCTGATTTCAAGTACCCAGCACACGATAGTGGGATAGCCGTAAGTAACTGCTATGGACATTAAATGAGGACCACAAAAGAATTGCTGGGCCATAGCAATTCTTAAATCCAGCCAGACAGATGCTGGACATTTCCTGATTATATCTCAAGATGTAGAAATAATTCTCTATGGCTCTTAGTTCCTCTCTCTTGGTTTTGCCCTCTGAGTAAACCTTCCATTTTCAAGAAAGGCAGCATAAGTTTACAAATGAATTTTCTCAGCCTGCTTCCTGCCAATATAATTTTGAGACTACATCTGCCCTCTTTTCATTTTATACTGTCTCTGCCCCTTTCAATTCAAGCTGGCAGTGTTTCTTCCAATGTAACTTTCTCAAAAACTATGAATATCATTGGAGTTCACCCCCATTAGACAAAAGCCATACTCACAAATCTCTTTACAGTAAATATTTAGCTTCTTATAGGCCATATTGTTTGAGTAAGAAAATCTGTGAGTCAGAGACTCAGCTTCATCTCTAAGTCAGATTTTCTGGCAGTGACCTGGATTTGAACTTTGCTTAGAAGTCATTTCTTAATTTTAGCATCTTTGCCATCTAGAAATTCTAAGAATTTTCAAAATCATAAAGTCCCATCTTCTTTTTAACAGTCCTTCCCTCGATTTGTCTCTCTCCTCTCACATTTCACTATAAGTAGCAAGAATAAACCAGGCTGCACCTTCAACACTTTGTTTATAAACATCCTTAGCTAGATCAACAAATTCATTGGCTATTTTCCAAATGCCTGTAGACAACAGTGGTGCTAGGCTCTCTGCACCACAAAACAAGGATCCTTCCTCCTCCAATTTCTAATAACATGTTACTCACTTTCTTTTGAGCTCTCAGCAGCTGTATTCTCAAAGTCCATATTTCTACAAACAAACTGTCCAATATAATTTAGGCTTCCTCTAACACCCTCCTCAAAATCCCTTACAGCTTTTGCTCACTGCCTACATCCAAAGGCATGCCTACATTTTTGATATTTGTTAAGTCAGCTTCCTACTTTCAGATACAAAAATATGCGTTATTTCTCTATTGCCGTATAACAAGCACACCAAAGCTGAATGGCTTAAAACCACCATCATTTTTTTAATCTCACAGTTTCCAAGGCTGAAAAATCCGGGCATGGCCTAGTTGAGTGACTCTCATGAAATTAAAACACTCTCACAAATCTACAATCAAAGTATTGGGCTGGGTGACAGTCATCTCAAGTCCCAACTGGAGAAGGTTCCACTTCCAAGCTTACTTACATAGCCCTTGGTAGGCTTCAGATATTTGTAGTGTTTGGCTAGAAACTTTAGTTCCTTGCCACATGGTCATCTCCACAGAGCAGGTGACAACATGACTAGGTGGCTGACCTCAAAGCAAGTGAGGAAGGATGAAACAGATCAAGAGAGAGCACTCAAGATAGAAGGCACAGTCTATATAATGCAGTCTCAGAAGTGGCATCCCATGAGATCCACCATACTCTATTCACGTGTCATACTCAATAATTTCAGCTAATACTCAAGGTGGGAAGATTACACAAGGGTGTGGATAACTGAACATGGAGATCTTTGGAGCCCATTTTAGAGGCAGCCTACCACACACAAGGAGGGACATTGAGAGCTAGTTTAACCCTATTTTCTAGAAAATAAACAGAATCCAGACAAATACCTAAAACCCAGTGGATTTGTGTGGTAGGAATAATAATGACCTCTCAAAGATGTCCACAGGAGCTTCGAATATGTTACATTATATAGCAAAGGGAAATTAAGGTTTCAGACAGAATTATTTACCAATCAACTAACCTTAAAGTAAGGAGATTATCCTGGGTTATCTGGGTGGCCCAATGTAATCACAAGGGTAGGATCTTAAAATGGAAGATAGAGGTAGAAGAAGACTGAGTCAGGGAAAGGGATGGGACAATGGAATCGTGGTCAGAGAGATGTCATGTTAAGGAGGGAGAAAAGGGGCCGTCAGACAAGAAATGTGGATTGCCTCCAGACTGCAAAAGGTGAGGAAAGAGATTCTCCCCTGGAGCCTCCCTCCAGACAGAAATGCAGCCCTGCCTGGAGCCCAGTAAAACCTGTGTTAGACTCTTAACCGACAGAACTAGAAGATACTATTTTGTGTTGTTTTAAGCCACTAAGTTTGTGATAATTTGTTACAGCAGCCATAGAAAACTAACATAGCTTGTATTTGGAAATGCACTATTTGGAGAAGAAAGTTAAATAAAGAAGTCAGTAACATTCAAATTGGCTTATGTGTTTAGAAGCAAGCATATATTCAAAGATCATTAAGATAGTTAACAAACTGAAAACATTAGGAAACTAGAGAATTACATTTTTTTCAAAACTCAGGTAAATTGTATTTTATCAAGACTGTGAGATGGATACTCGTATATATAATCATAACATATATATGTCTTTATTATGTGTATGTATCTAATATGTACACACATATATACAGTAGGTAATACACACACTCACAAATCAACTGCATCTAATTGAAAAACATAGGCTTATATTCAGGAGTAAAACTTCACCTTTGACAAAGCAGAAAAATACACAGAGGCTGTGTCAACACTGCTTAACATCAAAATTAGATAAAGGGCTTTTTCAGAGGATTTTCAGCGTTTTTATTTTTTATTTATTTATTTTTTTAGTATTTTCTGTAATAGAGAAGAGAACTTTTGCCCAGTCTTTTAATGTTTTCTGAGTGGTTTTACAGACCAGCTTTAATCTTTCAAAATAATCATTACTTTCTCTCCTTTCCAAAATGTGTGCTTCCTACCTACTTCCTGCTTCAGAGTAGGGTGGTTCTACCCTCTCACGCATGTGGGCTTGAAAATAAAGACCTCTAACCTCTTCCCTCGTCTTAGGCTCATGTCTAATCTATCATCAAACATTGTTTATTTTCCTCAAAACAACAGCAGGAACCTCATTCTCAGATACACAGTTTCCTCTCCACCTTTATTCCCTTATTATAGTTCAGATCCATACCATCACTCTCCTTAACTACAATCATAAACTCTTAATTCACTTGCTGATCCACAGCATTTTTCCCTATCGCCTCTGCTGCCTCCTCTTATCCATTGTCCACATTGCAGTTAAAGTTCTCTTTGTGAAAGGTAAATCTGATCAAACCTCAGTACTTTAAAGTTTTTATTAATTTTTAAATTAATAAAATTCATCTGAATCAGTATTTGGGTCGCATGGACTAACTTATAATACTGCAATATACGCAAGCACACAAAGTAACTGAGGAACAAACATAGCATTTTTTTTCAATTTTTATTTTTTTCGGATGTACATCATATTTCGAATTCTGTGTACGTTACATCATGTTCACCACCCGAACACTAATTATAGTCCATCCCCTCACATGTGACCCTAATCACCCCTTTTGCCCTCCCCCCTCCCCCCCTTCCCCAATGGTAACCACCAGTCCAATCTCCAATGCTCAAACATAGCATTTTTAACACATCATTTTGTCAGGTAAAAAGCAAAAATTTCCATTCAATATTGACATCATTTTGTGAAAGAAAGAGATTGTAAAATCAAAATGTAGGAATAACAAGATCTCAGAATATAGAATACTTCTCAAGAGAGGACACAATAAATGTTCAGAGATATGTATGGAGACAGAAGGACAGAAAATAGAAAAGAGGAAGGAAGGAAGGGCAGACAAAAAGAACAAATTTAATATGTTTAAATATTGAAAAGGATACATCTGACTCCAAAAATCACCAAAAAGCTGTGGATCTCTATTGAATTTCTTGTTGGTGCAACGTGTTTGCGTGAATGGGGGGTGATGTGTTTGTCTGTATGGGAGGCCGACGTGGAAATAGATCGTATATAGCATACGAACACTTCTCAAAACTCCTCCTTCCTAAAGTTTCCGACCTTAGTCTCTTGATTCTGGCTCCTCCTGACTCCCCCTTCCTCCACTTTAAATGCACCTACCTTGGGATCATCCGATCACCTTATTCTATAGAAAATTTTTATTTTTATTTTCACCTTTTCTCTGATCAGCAAAAATAATTGAAAAATCCACACTTGCAGAGGTTTGGGTTGAGGTAGGGGAGGGTGGAGAGACCAAAAGAATCTCCATATAGATGCTTTCCTTCATCACAAACTGTTTTATTGATAGACAGTGGTTAGTTTGAGAAGAGATATTCAAGAGCTCTAATAGGGCTTGTACGTTTAATTTGTGCTGTTACTGTGTTGGCACTGCCAAAAATCTTGGGCCAGACATTATCTGGACCTGCACAACTCTGGGATCTGATTCATCAACGTGGAGCTGTCTGGAATTTGTAGGAAGGATGGTCAGGACCAAGGATTTTGATCAGCAGCTGGGAGGTCATCATTTCTCTCTGCTTGGAGAGGAGGGTGAGAGTGGAGCCATGGTACTTCTTTTGAAGCTGCATTTTCATATCAAACACAATTTTATCATTTAGGCTTATTTGAGGAGGCTTCCCTGGCACAGTCAACTAATCTCTGGAAGAAAATTCGAAATCCTTACCATCTGCCACCCATTCCCCATCAACCGTCTTCACTACAGTCACTCGATTTCACACCACTGCCCTCCACCACTAAATGCTGTGCTCTTTGCTGCTACTTGACTTTTGTATTGTGTTTTCTTTGCTTGAAAAGCCCTTGATGCTCACCCGCATTGCACAGTTATCTTAAACATAGCACTAACCACGCTGTAATTTAATTCAACATTATTCCTCGGCTGTCTCCTCCCTGAAGCATTGTGCTTCTCTAGACAGGGCGCCACCTCAATTGTAACATGAAAGAACCCTCATCATAGGAGAGTATCTCAAACTGCCTTTTGCCTTCATCTTTACTCGAAGGCCTTTCATAGGTTTAGTCTGGCCCCTCATATTTATGTAATGGTGCTATGAATTGTGGGCCTTTAAGGCGTCTGCTGTTCTGCAGGGCTAATGATTCCTGGCTAGCTATTCCTTTAGGAAAATACAACAATTAATAATGGTGACCAGAGAGCCTGGTTCCCAGTAAACACACTGCCATACACATTTTCCATCATTATTTCTAATCACCCAATTAATTAAACAGCAAAATCTAAACCTTTTATTCTGCAGAAGCCTGCAAAATAGTATATCTCAAGATCGATTTTTTTCTCTTCTTCATTGCAAGAATTGCCTTGCTCCGTTTCAGAATCAATATAATCTACTTGGGTTTTACGATGCGGTAGTCTGAAAAATTCCGCCTAAAAGATATCCACGTCAAACCCCTGAAATCTGTGAATGTTACATTATTGGGAAGAAGGGCCTTTGCAAATGTGATTAAGGCAAGAATCTTGAGATGAGGGAATCCTTGATTAGCAGGTGAGCCCTAAATCCAGAGACAAGTGTCCTTGTAAGAGAAAGGCAGAGGGAGATTTAAGACAGCCAGGAGAGGAGGAGATACAGAAGAGGAGGCAATGTGACAACAGAGGCAAGATTGGAGTGACGCAGCCACTGAGGTGTGCAGATGGCCACTAGAAGCTGGAAGAGGCAAGAAACAAAACCTCCCCACGAACCTCTGGAGGGAGCGTGGGCTGGCCAATACCTTGATTTCAGACCGCTGGCCTCCAGAACTGTGAGAGAATACATTTCTGTTGTTTTAAGCCTCGAAGTCCGTGATAATTTGTTACAGCAGTCACAGGAAACTAATACATTATCGAAAGTTACAAGTGTCTCTCCCCTGACACACACGTCACCACTGCCACTTTCTTGTTTTGTATTTCTGCATAGCATTGGTCATATTCTAAAATACCATACATTTGACTCATTTATCTGTTCATCTTCTGTCTCTCCAGTTGTAGTTGCTGTTATAGTTGTAGGTAAGCATTTTCCTTGAGGAAATTCTTCTGTCAAATAATAATAAAGCCAAACATACCAAAAGACACGTTATGCTTCCCAAGTATAAAAAGAAAAGGTAATTATTACATTCGGTTTGCTCTGATGTAAAAGTGAAATAAGGCATATTATTATTAGCCCCGAACCCTATCAAAATTCCATCTTTAAAATAATATGGTTAACGTTAGCAAGGAAAAATAAAATGAAATAAAAGGTAGGTTGTCCATTTGGTGAGGGGAATAGATAGTTATGTGGGAAAAAAGGATCCAAAAGTGATATTTAGGGGCTGGCCCTGGCAGCCTAGTGGTTAAGTTTGGTGCATTCCACTTCGGTGGCCCAGGTTTGGTTCCTTGGCACAGACTTACACTGCTCTGTTAGCAGCTGTTCTGTGCTGGTGGCCCCATACTAAAGAAAAATAAAGGAAAATTGGCATGGATGTTAGCTCAGGGCAAATCTTCCTCAGCAAAAAAAAAAAAAGCGGTATTTAGAATCCATAAAGTAGTCAATTTATCACTGTCAAATTTGCTACTTCATGTAATAGAAAGGAACATAAGAGCTTACTGCTTTCAAATGGGAATGATCCCCAAAAACCCCTCTATATGAGTCAAGGAAACACAAAATATATCAAGAAGTATATCATGAAACAGAAAAGACAGTACAGATTGGAAAGAATTTTATTGATTGATGATAGAAATATATTCTATTTCCGAAGCCATTCAATTAAATAACATGGAATATCTGTGATATAAAATAAAGACACATGGAAGAATACTTGTCACATTGAAGTTTTATGCACCCATGTGAGAAACCCAGTGTAGTTTATGAAAACTCTATTTATCCTTATTATTAGAAAAATAATGTCAAATACTTTTCTATTTAATTAGATAAATTCAACTTATTTGGTGCCAGAAATAAAAGGAGAAGAATTTCTTTTACTTGTGGAAATAAAAGAAGGATGACAAAATATATCAGCAATGGATATCTACTGGATGATAATATCGACATCTACAAATAATCTTGTAGTGTCCATTTTAAAAACTTACATCCCTCATATAAGGGAGCCAATAAAAAAGTAGGAAATATTATCCTATAAACAGTTCTTTCATTTGTCCAAAAAGAAGTGCAATATTCAGGGGCCAGCTGGTGGCCGAGTGGTTAAGTTTGTGCACTCCACTTTGGCAGCTCAGGGTTTCGGCAGTTTGGATCCTGGGCGCAGACATGGCATCGCTCATCAGGCCATGTTGAGGTGGTGTCCCACACAGCACAGCCAGAGGGACCTACAACTAGAATATACAACTATGTACTGGGGGATTTGGGGGAGAAGAATAAAAAAAAGATTGGCAACAGATGTTGGCTCAGGTGCCAGTCTTTGGAAAAGAAAAAGAACTAAAAAAAAAAAGTGCAATATTCAAATTCATATTTTAAATGATCAAAATATATGGATATTTAGAAATAAATCTCTTTCTCATTATACATATATATTCATCTATAGTTAAATAACATTGAAAACATCACTTTATAAAATGCCTCTGTATATAAGTTAAATAACTAAGTAGATATCAAGACATTAATTTAACTGGTAAATAATAAAGTGTCATAATTATCATGCAGCACAAGTAAAATACATGAAAACAATTTGATAAAATCTTTTTCCCCAAAGACAAAAAGGTAAAATGTCTATTATTTCATCTATCACTAACTCTATGAACTTTTGATATTTTATTTAGGAGGAGTAAGTGTGAGAGATGTGTCCGTATGGGGGTGTATGCATATGGGTGTACACATACCTTTCCAGTTGATATTAAGGTCGCCTGAAAGATTTTTGTTATTTTCAATAGGTTTCTGGCTTTATAATTTTCTTTCTTTCTTTCTTTCTTTCTTTTTGAGTAAGATTAACCCTGAGCTAACTGCTGCCAATCCTCCTCTTTTTGCTGAGGAAGACTGGCCCTGAGCTAACATCCATGCCCATCTTCCTCTACTTTATATGTGGGATGGCTACCACAGCATGGTGTGCTAAGTGGTGCCCTGTCCGCACCTGGGATCTGAACCAGCGAACCCTGGGCCACCGAAGCAGAATGTGCACACTTAACTGCTGCACCACCAGGTCGGCCCCATGACTTTACAATTTTAAATCTAGGGCAGTTGAATAGAAGGTAGCATAAATCTCCTGCTACTTTTAAAGAATAAGTGCAAATGGAATTCTTGGTAAATTCCAAACTATCATGTTAAAATTCAACTTCATTTTTATCTTTTATTACAAAGGAAACGTAGATTTATATTCTGAGATTCGCTAAAGCCATCAATGTATTTTTAGACTTTCTAATCGAAACTAATGCCTTGATGAAACATTTCGCCTCACAAAATGAGTTAATGCTCCAACTTCTAAAATTTTAGGTATTTGATTTCATGAATATGTATGATTCATCAAAACTTTAAAATGTACATTTCAAGGCATTTACCTGAACCTCTACAGGAACTGATAACAAAAGGATATACAATAATACTGATTTTTTTAAAAAAAAGACATTTGAAACTATTATGACTTGGTAACAATTCTGTGAATAAAACCATGTACATCTTATGAATAACAAAATAACCCACTATAGTCATGCGTTGCTAATGATGGGGATATGTTCTTTGAACTATGTGTGTTAGGTGATTTCATCATCGAGTGAACATCATAGAGTGTATTTACACAAATCTAGATGGGATAGCCTATTACACACCTGGCCTATATGGTACTAATCTTATGGGACCCCCATCGTATATGCAGTCCATCATTGATCAAAACATTGTGTGGTGCATGACTGTATTAGTAATTAGATACTTACACCAAAGTTTCATTAATGTAACAGAATTGGTTTAACTGACTGTGCTAAAACCTGTAAATACAATATTTTTGTTACTTCCTAATGTCTAATTGTTAGCTATTGTTAATGACCTAAAAAGGCTTCAGTGATAATTAAACAACACAAATATCTTCAGCTGGGACTTCTCTTCTAGATTACAGCTTGACATAGCTACCATATATTTCAACTTAGATGGTTACTGCATTTCAAAGTCCAGATAAATGAATCTAAATCCAATGTATCCCCCACACTTCCAACTTGCGTTTTACCCAGTGATACTCACCAATATTTATGGATCACACACTATTTCCAGGTATTGTTCTCAGTGCTTGTGGTACCCCAGTGCACAAGACAGATGAAAATCTCTCCCTGTATGGAATTTACATTCTAGAGATCCACCCACTGCCTAAAACAGCTGAATGTCAAATGTGATTCTGCTCTTTTCTCACCCAACATCCAATCGATAACCAAGTTCTTTCTATGCAACCATTGAGAGAATTGTCTCAAATGTACCCAATATTCTGCATTTGATATTACCCAAACCTAGGCTGGAATAATTTCTCTCCACAGCTGTTGCTATCTCTCTTAACTTTCCTTTCTGCCAGCTATCTTCTGTCCCTTCACTCATTTTCAACATATCAAGAGAGATTTTTATCAAACTAAACACGTTGCTCACCTGCATAAAATTCTTCAATGTAATGAGAATTCTATTTCTGGCTGAAGGAGGCAGTAGGTCTTTGGTCCTGTGGAAATAACAAGGGAAAAAAATCAATGAATTAAAAATTCATAATGTGAAATATCAAAGAGTGATAAATTCAAAACACCTTTGAAGAACTGAATCCAGGAAAGAATGAGAAATTCTTCAATGAACAGAGATGGTAGCTTCCAAACCAAAGATAAGCACCTGGTCTGGGCAGTAGTGTGGCCTAAGAGAAATCAGATGAATTTTTTCCACACTGTTGTCAGGTGCAATAGATTGGAAAGTGGAAAAGACCCAAACGCAAAAGTTATAATTATTGTCAATGTTTCCTCCACTTACTCTCCCACTCCCAGAAATATTCTTAGAACAAGGCAGAGAAAAGTTCTGAGAAAGTTCTGCAAAGCAGAGAAAATTCAATTCGAAGTATCACATGGTACTTGAATTCCAGGGTACTGCTTAAGTTAAATATAGTGGTACATCAAAACTATGATCCTACTGTACTGTCAGCTCAAATAATGACAACACCAGAACAATGAGAACCACAGTGGTAGCAACACAAGAGATTGGGTACTGAGTATTGACAAAGGAAATCAATTTAATTAAAGGTGTGGCCCAGACCCAGCTGAAATCAATCCTTGGAAGAGTCTGAAAAATCAGTCTTTTACCCTAACTCCCACATAAAAGAAAGGAAACTTCCTCAATCTGGTGACAGGCATTACTGCATTCACTCTGGATAAATCCTCCACCTCAAATTTGATTGAAATACTGAGAGTAATGATGCCACTTATGAACCAAGAGGGTATGAAAAGGTTTATTACTTATATAGTGAGGCTCTCTGGGGGAAGCATGGCAGATGTCAAGCAGTTACAAAAATGGTTTGAAAGTACAGAGTGGGCAAGTGGCTTGGGGTTTTATGCTGGTCAGAAAGTGGGGTTAGGGCTTCCTCTCCTGTGCCACAGAAGGGGAAGGAAGAGGGTGGAGTTTGAAAGCTGCCTGCAGCCAAACAACAATGGAGTCTGATTTTTTTTGTAGGCGTTTATTAAACACTCACATCTTATATTTAACTTAGTGGTGAAACTTGGAATACTCCCTCTAAAATTGGAAACAATTTACCCAACATTTTATTTTAACTTCTTACTAATGGAATATGGCAAGAAAAATAAATAAAAAATACCAATATCAGAAAAGGAGCTTTCAGAGAACCTGAATATGTTTAATAACAATCTAGTATGTGGGTTTACACATGAGTAAAAATCTTCTAGTTGCACACCTGTGACTTGAGTGTTTTCTTATATACAAATTATTCTCCTCAAAAATAAAAAACCTAAAACATAACAAAAGAGAACAAATAAATAGAAAAACATAAACCCCTCTTCAGTGTCCTTTTTCACTGATGCGGGGTTGGTGAGCCGAGGAGTCGAAAGAAAGATTTCTTGGACTCTCAAGGTCTGGCAGTAGTGCTCTTTTATTCAGAGAATAGTGTGGAATAGCATGGGGACAGGACCCATGGGTAGTAAAGAGCTGCTGCCATGGGAACAAGACCCATGGGCAATGAAGAGCTGCAGGCATGGGGACAGGATCCAAGGGCAGTCACAGCTGCTGCAAACATGGGTTGAGGATAGGGCTAAATTTAAGGCATAGCTATGTGAGTTATCTCTTTACAAGACAAAGGAAAGAATATGTAAAAAAGTCATTAAAATGATATCAGCACAAATGGGGTCTGGTTATTGGGTGGTCCTACAACTTTTAGATAAGAGCCAAACCAGATTAAGTAAATGGCTGAAGCCACCAGCTTAAATATTATTTTTAGCTAAAGACAAACGAGGATGTTGGGGGTGAGGGGGGAGTCGATCATGGGAGATTACCACACAAGTACAGTAAACAAGAGGCAGATTTAAGTCCTTGCCTTTGGCATTGATAAGAGTTTCTAGAGATAAGGTCATCCCCCCTTCTTCCTGGTACAGAGAGGGAGACACCTTTACAGATGGAGATTTCCTTTACAATGTAAATGTCTCTTAACAAAGGGTAAGTAAATTCCACTCCTCAGAGCCTCCTTCCCATCTGCAGTTTTTAAAAGTAACCAGCCTAAAATAATCCTCATCATTCATTATGAGATGAATTCTAAAATTTTTAATATGTTTGAAGACCTCTCATAATCTAGCCTCTGACTACTAATCTACACACTGATTCTCAATTTGTTTCATATCTAGTCACTCTGTGACTCATATTTTCTGTTATGTACCAGAAAAAATAAAGTATTTTAAATTCCCAGCATTATATTTTCTATCACATCTAAATCATCATATACGCCATCTCCCACTTTAAGCTTTCGTATACCCACACCCTCGCCCTGAACTCTGTCCCCTCACCCTCTGTCTCATTAACTTCTACATATATTTAATATCTCAGTTTAAAAAAAGATAATAAACTGCCTGTGACTTTATTTACAACCAAAGTGACTAAAAAGCAGGTATAATTTGTGAAATATCACTATCTCCTCTATTAGCCATTATCTAAAGCAAATTTCACAGACCTTGATGCTCATACAAACATAGGGTAAACATCAATTTATAGTTTTAAAGGGTAATGATAATTCCTATAATAGCCTTAGAGAGGTATTATCTCCTTAGATGGTGTCAGTAAATCCAGGACATCCATGTATGGTTGTATAGGTTGTATATTGCACAAACTTAGAAGTGCTGTTTATAGAGGTTAGCTCACAGTCTGCACAAACCTAAGTGGCATTTTTGAGTATACTGTGGAATTGTCAAAACCAAAGAAGAAGATAGAAAAAATAAAAGGAGTGCTGTCTTAGTCCAATAAATAGTGAACACGTTTGCATAACACAAAACATAGTTATAAATATTCTAAAACAATCTAATTTGTTGTACTATATTTAGATAAACAAAAAGCCCCTGTGATTAATTTGTTTCCCTTTGTCAGAAATATTCCAAAACAACCTAATTTGCTGTACTATACTTGAGTAAATAAAAAGTCCATGTGATCAATTTATTGCTTCCCTTTAATTAAAGGTGAATCCCTTCTTTGAAAAAGGCCAGATCTAGGATTATACGACTTCTCAAAGAGTGGCTTATATTATTTGACTTCTTAAGAGTGCAGAGATGACGAATTGATCATCCTAATCAACATCCAAGATACATGAAGAGAATAAAGGATCCAAAGTAATGCCAGTAAGGAGAAGCAGCAAAAAGCCAAAGTGACAGCATGAGGAAGGAGAAACTTTGGAGAATAATAGTTTGTTATACTTCCTTGGACACTGCATCCTACACAGTAGACTATCCTTCTCTTCTATATAGACCTCAAAAATCCACGAAATGGATTCATGTGTTTGAATTTGTGGTTAAAGTCTGTGAAGGTCCTAAGTTCTAGGTTTATGCAAATAAACTAGGGGGGGAGGTAAAGAGAGAAACAGAGTCTGTATATTTGGACATATTGACATACGAAGAGCTGTTATTATTTGGTTGGTATCAGAGAACTTAGATTTGGGGAATTTGTCAGTGTCATTGTTCATTCAGTGAGATGTTGTTCCTATTCCATTGCTTCTTCGATGACGAAACTCAAGAGACAACCCTATCTGCTTTTGGACAAGAGTTGTCCATACACACTTGATGAGAACTCCTAGGAATCCTATTACCTCTCTATCACCAGCCAACTGGAAGTGTTCCACTTGGAACAGAGCTTATTGAATAAATGGGGGATGAGAAAGTGAAAAGCATCCCCTGACATTCATGAATTGGCCTGAGACATCAGTTGGGCCTCGGTGTTGCTATGAGTTGTTCTGGCACTCAATGCTAGGCTTTAGTGTTCTCCGGTTAGACATAAACAATTTAAGGGAACATCAACGTCAGACAAGGCCACTCTGTAACTATGATGGATGATGACAAAGATGAGACAAATCATGAACGTTGTCCAAGCCACGAAAGTGACCAGCCATCCCCCTATGCTGGATAATAAGAATGACTATTGCTTCTTTACCAATTACAGCATTAGCCTCATTCTAGTCCTGTCTTATTCTAGATAAGATTTATTAATATATCCAGTCACTCAAGGGCAAACTCTTGGTTTCTTAACCTCTCGACAATTATCTAACCCAAGCTTAAATCCTATAATAAGTACTTTCTAACACCCTCTTACTGAAATGCCCGCATGGTTCTCCCTGGAGTGTGTTCTCTTTCATTTCAACAAGCGCTAAACATAATTTCTTCAACTACGGGGATATTCCTGGTTGTCCTTGACTAGGGGACAATGAGTGATCAGAGATGAGCTCTTCTGGGTGTAAAATAGCCAGGTTCTGAAATTTTCTCATTGTTCTTGTAGTTTTTCTTTTTCTTTTATTTTACAATATATATCTTCAACTTTTATATCACAATTCTACTGCATCTTATGTAGATTATAATCTCATTCAAGGCATGTTTCTAACATGGTTTTTACACCTTGTTTCCAAAAAGGTGTTATTTTCTAACACCTTAACACTATGAACAGACATATGTGTGAGAAATATTCATGCAAAAAGACTTTCACATTTTGTAAAATACGAGTAACCCTCTTATTGAATGAGGGTTACAACAGCATACAAGGAAAACAAACAAAAACATATTCTTTCAGCTGTCTTGGAATCACAATCTGCAGATTTATTCTTCATATGTCTCTACCTACATATGAAATTTCAGATAAACATAACTTTTCCTGGAGACATTTAGACATTTTTTAAAATTCTAGTCACTTTCATTCATAACAACATTCTCAATTAAATGATCAAATATCCAGCTAACTTAAAGTTTCTTTTCCACTCAGCCCTTACTGCTTTCAACATAGAAGTCTGGACTGAGCAGAGTGGAAAGGCTGAGTCTTCCTTTCTCCCACATCCTGTTCTTCTACCTCTCATCCTCCTTATACTAGGACACCTGTAGATCCTCTAGCATTGGTTTGGGGGCAAGAAGAAGAGGTAATGGTGATCTGGCATGGAGGGAATTGACACTTGTTCCCTCTGAGTGTGGCACACTGCCTAGTGCTCATCCCTTCCCTCCTATTTTGTGTACAGGGTTAATGAGAACTAACAAATGATAGAACAGCACCTCAGGGCCAGCAGTAATGGAAGCTGTTACCACCTTTAAGCCTAGAAAGAAAAATAAATATTTACTAGAGCCAGAGAGAATTATAGCTTAGGAGAGAGAGCTATTAACAGGAGCTGTGATCATCAGTAGAGGCATTTCACCACCACTAAAACAGAGGCAAGGCTGAGAGGGAACCAGGGGAATAAATACCCTAAACTCACTTGACTTCTAACCTCTGATCTCCTGCCAGCAACTCTAATTAACTGAATCCATTCAGAAGCCAGAGGGCAAAGGAGGCTGCTAGTGGATTCTGTGATACAGCCTCTCAGGGCACATAGGAAGGTGGAGAATGAGAAGTTGATCTGAAGGGGTAAATGACAAACATGCAGCATATATCCTCAGGCCAATGAATGTAGCCCCAAATGATGCAATGAGCCATAAGAAAATCTAACATGGACAACTAAGTATTAGAACTATTAAGAGAGTTCAGCATGCATTCTGGACATACAATCAACTCAACATCAATTATTTCCCTTACCAGCAACAGCCAACTAGAAAATGTAATAGAAAATGTCATCATTCTGAATATCAACAAAATAATTAAGCATTTGGGAATCAATTCAGTCAAAAAAATGCATAAGAAGTTTCTAGAGGGGCCGTCTCTGTGGCCGAGTGGTTAAGTTCACGCACTCCGCTGCAGCGGCCCAGGGTTTGGATCCTGGGTGCAGACATGGCACTGCTTGTCAGGCCATGTTGAGGCGGTGTCCCACATCCCACAACTAGAAGGACCTG
This sequence comes from Equus quagga, assembly GCF_021613505.1. Classification (NCBI taxonomy): domain Eukaryota; kingdom Metazoa; phylum Chordata; class Mammalia; order Perissodactyla; family Equidae; genus Equus; species Equus quagga. Next base: position 8,126,750 of record NC_060287.1, on the reverse strand, counting down.
CAACTAAGATATACAACTGTGTACGGGGTGGGTTGGGGAGATAAAGCAGAAAAAAAAAATATTGGCAACAGTTGTTAGCCCAGGTGCCAATCAAAAAAAAAAAAAAAACTTTCTAGAGAAACGTTATAAGTTCTATTAAAAGCCATAAAAGAATATTTATATATCTGGAAAAATATTCTATATGCATATATAGAAGCACTAAAATTTCTCTGCATATCTACAAATTTGATGATATTCTAATTCAAGGTGAAATATGTTTTTAAAACTCAACAAACTAATACCAATATTCATATTGAATATAGATGTTCACATTTAGATATGTTAACTTTGACAAAGAACAAAGATGTGTGACTCATTCAACTAGTTAGAAGACATAGTTTAAAAAGTTAACAAAAAGCATGGGTATAGTACCAGTGAGGAACAAGTAAATAAATAAAAGGAAGAAAAAATAGGATGTATATATGGGTACTTGATAAACAATGCGATGGAATCACAGTCAGAATAATTCGTATTGCTAAAATGTCCATACTACCATCTAATGCAATCTCCGTCAAAATTTCAATGACATTTTTCACAGAAATAGAAAAAAGACCCTAAAATTTGTATGGAACTACAACAGGCCCCAAATAGCCAATGCAGTCCTGAGAAAGAAGAACAAAGATGGCGGCATCACACTTCCTGACATCAAACTGTATTACAAAGATATAGTCATCAAAACAGTACTGTACTGGCATAAAAACAGACACATAAACCAATGGAATAGAATAGAGAGCCCAGAAATAAACCCTCACATATACAGTCAAGTAATATTTGGTAAGGGAGGCAAGAATATCCAACGAGGAAAAGATAGCCTTTTTAATAAATGATAGTGGGAAAATTGGATATTCACATGCAAAAGAATGAAATTTGGCCCCTGTCTTATATTACGTCTCACAAAAATTAACTTGAAATGGATTAAATACTTAAATGTAAGACCTGAAACCATAAAACCCATGGGAGAAAATATAGGGAAAAAGCTACTTGACATTGATCTTGGCAATGACAATTTGTGTATGATGTGAAAAGTACAAGTGACAAAAGCAAAAAGCAACAAATGGGACTACATCAAACTAAAAAGCTTCTGCACAGAAAAAGAAACAATCAACAGAAAGAAGAGGCAGCCTACAAAATAGGGGGAAATATTTGCAAAACATATATCACACGAGTTAATACCCAAAATATATAAGAAACTTACACAATCTAATAGCAAAAGACCCAAATAATCCAAATTAAAAATGCATTGGGAACGTGAATAGACATTTTTCAAAGAAGACAGACAAATGGCCAACAAGTGCATGAAAAGGTGCTCAATATCACTAATCATCAGGGAAATGCAGGTGAAAACCACATGAGATATGACCTCATACCTGTTAGAATGGCTACTGCCGAAAAAAACAAGAAATAACAAGTGTTGGCGAGGATGGGGAGAAAAGGAAACACTTGTGCACTGTTGGTGAAAATGTAAATTGGTGCAGTCACTATGGAAAACAGTATGGAGGTTCCTCAAGAAATTAAAAGTAAAAACAGAACTACCTATGGTCCAGCAATCCCAGTTCAGGAACATACGTGAAGGAAGTGAAATCACAATTTCAAAGAGATAGCTGCATTCCTATATTCACTGCAGCATTAGTCACAAAAGCCAACATATGGAAACAACCTAAGCGTCTATCAATGGATGATTGGATAAAGAAAATGTGGCACATATATATACAATGAAATATTATTTGGCCATAAAAAAGAAGAAAATCTTGCCATTCGCGACAACATGGATGGACCTTGAGGGCATTATGCTAAGGGGAAACCTAGTCAGACAGAGAAAGGTAGATAGTGGATGATCTCACTTACATGGAGAATCTAAAACAAGAGAAAAAAACAAGCCAAACTCATAGAAACAGAGCATAGAATGGTGGTTGCCAAGGGCTGGGGGTAGGACAAAGGGCACAAACTTTCAGATACAAGATAAATAAGTTCTAGAAGTCTAATATACAACCTGGTGACCATAGTTAACAATACTGTAGGGGCCGGCCTAGTGGCGCAGCGGTTAGGTTCGCACGTTCCGCTTCTCAGCAGCCTGGGGTTCGCTGGTTCTGCTCCCAGGTGCGGACATGGCACCGCTTGGCGTGCCATGCTGTGGTAGGCATCCTACATATAAAGTGGAGGAAGATGGGCACGGATGTTAGCTCAGGGCCAGGCTTCCTCAGCAAAAAAAGAGGAGGGCTGGCAGTAGTTAGCTCAGGGCTAATCTTCCTCAAAAAAAAAAAAAAAAATACTGCATTGTATACTTGAAATTTGCCAACACAGTAAATCTTAAATGTTCTCAGTACAAAAAAAAAAGTAATTATATAAGGTGATGGATGTGTTAGCTACCCTAATTGTGGTAATCATTTGGCCAATATATATGCATATCAAATCATCATGTTATATACCTTACACTTACACAAAAGTTATATGTCAATTATATCTCAATAAAGCCACAGGAAAAGACCATGGCATCACAAAGTCATGTTGAAAGGACAGATGTTTTTCATGATATTGCAGAGAGAATTGTCTCACTATAAGGAGAAAATTAAATCTGGGACCCTGCTTTACACAAGAGATAAACATGTCCTCCAGATTAAAGATCCAATTACAGAAAGGTAAATATAAAGCTAATTTACGTATTGAAGAAGATATTTGTTATCACTGTGCATGGAAATAAATACTTAAAGTATTCAAAAGGCTAAACTTGTAAATTGAAAGCAATACATTTGACTGCATCAAAACTAAGGGCCATTTAATAGAGAGAAGGCAGATTGAAGAATATATTTGCAGCATCCAAAGCTGATAAATGATGTAAAAAGAGAATATACACGCAATTGCAAACCTCCAAGGAAGAGGCAAAAAGCATGATAGAAAAATGAACAAAAGATTTCAAAAGGCAATTCACAGAAGAAGAATCCTAATGTCTGACAAGCATGTGTAGAGTTGTTCAAACTTACTATTAGTCAAATAGTTGCAAATTATAACAATGAGATGTAATTTCATATCCATCAGAATGTTGCAAATCAGAACATGGAATCATTCCAATCACTCGCAAGGATGTGGGTAGACAGGAACTTTCACGCCCTGCTGGCAGTGTATACTGCAACAGCCATTCTGGAAAGCCATCTGGCAATATTTAGCAAAATTACGTACGCGTGTTTCCTATGACACAGAAATCTCAGTCTTAGTATATATCCCAAAAAATACTCACACAAATCAGTGTAGTGTTATTTATAGAGAGACTCATTTTAGCATTTTTTATGATAATCAAAAACACAGGCATCCTAGGTGTCTATCACCGGGGGATCAGTCAGTAAAGTATGGCGGATATGGACCACAATGCTGCAGAAGGATGCACGAACCACAGGTGCATATAGCAACATAGACGGCAGAAAAACAGCATTGCACGAGGCGGGAAATTGATCAAGGTCACCGCACACATATACACACATATGTGCACACACAAACACACTCACAAAACTACTTATTTACACCATGATTTAATGAGTTAGAATGATACGATTTTAGACCTGATATGTGTGTTTAACAGTGAATGTCTAAGGAAGACAATCAACTGTGTATGTGTCTGCATATACATGCATGTGTGTGTGTATATATATATATATATACACACGTATGTCTATGAAACATATTTTTAAAAGGCATAGTTAAGGTTATCATCCGTCTTAGAGAGTCCAGGCTGCTATAACAAAGTACTGTAGAATTGGAGGTTTATAATAACAGAAATTTATTTCTCACGGTTCTGGGGGCTGCAAGTCTGAGATAGAGCTCTGCCATGGTTGGGTTCTGGCGGGAGCCCTCTTTTGGATTATAAACTGCCAACTTCTTTTTGTATTCTCACCTGATGGAAAGAAAGTGAGAGAGCTCTCTGGGGTCCTTTTCATAAGGACACTAATCCCATTGATGAGGGCAGCGCTCTCATGAACTAATCATTTCCCAAAGGCCCTGCCTCCCAATACCATCACACTGGGGTTAGGATTTCAACATGTGAATTTGCAGGGTGCTTCATCATGATGATGATCCATTGCATCATCACAGTATATAAAAATTATAAACATTTTTATCTACCCGCATGATTCAATTATAGAAGGATGGGGGTTAAATTTTCCAATATTCAAAATATTTAGAAAAGGAAGCTTGGAATATTTCCTTAATTACAACTATGGTTATATTATGGTTCTGATAGTTATTTTGTGAAGACTATTGAAAAATGCAGAGAACTGCTTCATAGCCAAGTGGTAACAGTATCAATTATCCTTCCCATGAGCTAAATTCTTTTCTGTGCCTTCGGCGAATTTGCAGATTAAAGCTTGAGTCAGAAGAGTGCTCTGAGAACACATAATGGACAGTAAAATGAATTTTTGCCCTTAAAATTTTGGGTGGAAAAGAAAAGAAAATTTAATCAGCCACTTTACATTTACGTTATTGATTATCAGCAGGATTTTGACTGTCACGGGTAAATGTCAGGAGCACTAATTAGATTATGTCACAATTTGTGTGGAAATTAACAGCAGACATTATTGCATATAATGCAAACTCAGAAGAAAGGAATTTTATTCTTTTAAGTCCTTTCTTTCCTCCTAAGGCCGCTTTCTTTTCCTACATCTTTTATATCCGTAGGATGATGGCATCAAACTGTGCCTTGCTCAGAATATAGATTGGTGCTGGATGTTCTGTAGGTTTAAGTATGCAGACAGTGTGATTCTTATCCCTCATATTCCAAGGGTCTGCATAGCCACGTGGAAAGATTAATTACAACTCACATCAATTTTGGCCTCTAGATGTCATGTAAAGAACATAACATCAGAGAGGAAGCTGCAGAATTTTGATTACAGCCATCTGAAAAACTGTGTGAGTGGGAGTGGGAGAGAAAAAGGGATCTTGTATTCCTTTACAAGGTGTGCGTTCTTTTACTAGGCAGGCAAGGACAGATAGGCTGGAAATCACATCTTGGAAGTGCCGTTAGGAAATGGTCACATACTACAATTACTCAGCCCTTGGGATTAAAAGGAGAGATGAAGATTTATAAGGGGTGTGCTCCCCCTGACCAGTCTCTAAGGTTGAAAATGATACTGTTGATAGTATTCAGAGTGTTTAAGACAATGCTGTAATTAATACTCTGCTGCATATCTAACAGAAAAAACAGAAAGAAACAAGAACTGAGATTTCCGGGCATTTTAATGATCTTCCCTTGAAAACAGAATAAACAGGAGAGGAGCAGACTTGAATGAATTTAATTAAATTATTATATATGTTTAATTACAGCATTTTAGTGTGAGACCAGACAAACGATACGGGCTTCAATTTTTGTGCAAGCTGCTTCACAGCAGGAAAATAAAATACATTTCAACCTGTTTTGCAAAACCGAGCAAAAAGGGGAACGAAATGAATCACGGAAAAAAATCCATCACAAAAATTGTATAACATGGATTAGAAAAGGAGACCGTATCTGTTCATCCCAATGTTTCTTACAATCTTCAGTTAATTCATCACAGTGTAGCTCCCTGGATATTTAAGGACAATGGGAAACGTCCACAAGCCCTCCTCTTATTTCCATTTGCAGCCCTGGAGTGCAGTGGGCTGCTAACAACAAGCCATTTAAATGCCTCCCGAGGAGAACAGATATGCGACGAGTAGGCAAGCTTGCTGTAAGATGAGCAAGGAAACACAAAGCAGACAGACAGTGAGGACAGGGAAATCATGCAGAAGAACCAAAAGGAAGGAAGAGGAGCAGAATATAAGAAAATGAGAGTCTGCTAAAACCGATGTATGGTAATAAGCTCAGACACCGGAAAAACCTCACAGTCGAAACAGAAACAGCACATCTGATTTCAGAAGCAGAACAGTGGAATAATGAATAGTGTCGAACCTTTTTGTCCTTAAAACTAGGTTTAGATTCATCCCCAGGAAAACTCTAGTGTTTGAAAAAATACCGGATTCCCCCTAAGTAGCTAAAGTTGAATTTCTTCTTTTTCCTTGGAGCTGCCAAAATAGGGGAATAAACTCAGAGTAATTGCTGGACTTTGTCTCATAATTATAGGTCTTGTTTATGTATCTGAATTAAGCAACTTTTTAATGAAAGAAACTTTCACTGAGTAGACAACACAGTACACTATTATTATTTATAAAATTAAATTATGCTTTTACTCTAAAAGAAAAATCACACTATTTTCAAATTATCGTAATATTAATCTCAAGCATTTCTTGAGCCCATAGGCCAATCATTCTTGAATATCTTTCACTGCTGATTATTTTGAAGGTTTCCTGCAGCAGAAACAATCTTAAAAAAGATTACTAGGTTCAGTTAAACAGTTAGCAGCTGAAACCTGTGTGTCTGTGGTTCAAAGGCACATGTGAGGAAGTTTCTCTTCGAAAATGGCATCTGTCACCCAGCTCCTGACCAAAATTTCCCCAACATATCACTAAAGCGTATATGAAAACATGAGCACAAAAGGTAACACTCATGATGCCAGTGCAGTAGTGGTTAAGTTCACGTGCTCCACGTCAGCAGCCAGGAGTTCACGGGTTCGGATCCCAAGCATGGTCCTACACACTGCTCATCAAGTCATACTGTGGCAGTGTCCCACATACGAAATAGAGGAAGATTGGCACAGATGTTAGCTCAGGGACAGTCTTCCTCAAGCAAGAAGAGGAGGATTGGCAATAGATGTTTGCTCAGGGCCAATCTTCCCCACACACACGCAAAAAAGATAACACACAATAGCATACACCATAATTCTTGGTCAGTCTATTTCTAGAATCTGTAGGAATTTGCACTAACCAGAGGATTGTAGGAACTGACTTAGTATGTACCTCTGTGAGCTGTCCAGGCCAGGCCACCTAGAGTCTTACTTAATTGGAAACAGAAGGAGGATTCTTTGTCTACCTGCCTCACTGACACTGGATCAGCAACTAAAGATTCTCAATGAGCCAGGAAATTGGACACATGGCCCACATCTCCTTAAAGAATATTTGCGTGCTTCTATCAAGACTCCTCCACTTGTATGACCCTCAACTCTCTGTCTCACTGACAAAATTTGCATTAGACTATTGGGTCCCTTCTCATTTTGTCCTTTGTTCTTATTTGTTATTCACCACAAAAAACACAGACTTCCCATGTAAAATCTCACACCACACATCACATCACAGACATTGAGAACCACTGAGAAAAGAAGAACGTTAAATAGGAGAAAGAAAGAGAGAGACGAAAAAAAGAATGAGAAAGAAGCACTTCTTAAGAGTAAGCACATAGAAAAGTCAAGAGATCCACAGGGAGTCCTTGGTGCTCAAAGGACAGAGCCACAGAGGAAGTGTTAGAGGAACAGAATAACAAGAGAGACCTAGGATCAATAAATCAAAGTAGACTCTTCTTTCCCATCTTCATGTTCTGTTTCAATCTGCACTTGCTTGGGGATAAATAAGCCATTTTCTGTTCTCTGTAGTTAATTTTGTGTTCAGTGGAGTATGTAAGTATACTCCCTAACTCTTATAAATAATAGTGCATGTGCTGAATACAAGGAGAAAAGTTGCTGAAAGGAAGGAAAGTGAAACAATATCCTTTTTTTATCAATTACTCTATTTTTCCAAGTTTTTTTAAGCCATAAGCCAAATATCTCTCTCATGGGAGAGAAATTTTATAATATCTAATGACAACTATAGATACCCTTAAATCAGTGCTAACTCAGTAATTTTTTTCCTTTATCACATAATAAATAACCAAAAATAAATTACATATCACTCTTAAAATTGTCAAATCCTAAAAAAGTTCTCTTTTCATTTTTTATTTTTTCTTGATCAGGAAGATTGGCCCTGAGCTAACATCTGTGCCAATCTTCCTCTATTTTGTGGGGACACCACCACAGTGTGGCTTGATGAGCAGTGTGTAGGTCCATATGCAGGATCCAAAGCCACAAACCCTGGGCCACCGAAGCAGAACACGTGAACTTAACCAGTATGCCACCGCGCCAGCCCCTCTTTTTAATTTCTGAAGGCCAAGACTTGCAGTCTCTAACAGGATTTTTTTTTTTTTACCATAGCACTATGATGTATTGCTCAATAAATATAATTACTGATTTTTTTTTCCTTAACTAAGAGATGAGAGGAAAAGGAGACTTTCATAGGGTTAAGACTAGCTAATAGAAACAGAATAGTTTTTTTCCCTTTAACAATCGATGCCAGTCAAGCTTACACAATACTTCTCAGGCATTCAACCAATTCTTATGCCATATGAGTTCAAGAAACCATTGTGACACAGGTGTAGAAAGGACTTCAGGTGACAAGTCCTTCCCCTTTTCAGCTGACAAATTCCAAAGATAAATAAGTTAGGGCTTCACTCCCCTCCTCATCCCTACCCCGGACAGGGTCATAACAATAATTCCCACCTAATAGGCATTGTTATGTGAATTTATCATCATTATACGAGATTATGTACACACATTCTCAATGTTCTTTCTCTAAGTGTTAACCAGTCACAAAAAGTCTTCTCCACAGCACATCTTTACTCATCTTGCTAAAGAATATTTTCTAGAGCTCTGAATAGCTCAGTTTCTTGTCTTGAAACAATAACGATCATGTCTTCATTTCTACTGCTTAATCCAAATTCAAGGTACTACAATTTCAACCTCTTCTCTGTCCTTCTACCATCACCACACACACACAGACACACGTATACACACACGGCATCATTAACTACCATCTAGACAAGCTTCCATAAACTTTGAAAGTAATAGTAAGCTCCCATGTCCATCTTGTTTCTAGAATAGATTCAATGCCTTTAGTTTTCTTGTAAAAATTTTTTCCCAACCAAATAAATCCCATTACTCCTTGGGCCTCCTGTGGGTACTGTATGCCAGTTATCTTTTGCTAGCTCTTGCTGGGCATGTTTGTTAGAAATAAAAATACCCTTTCCTGGATAAATATCATTAAAAATTAATTTTAATGATTTTACTAATTTTCCTATATCAAAATTTGTGTTTTCTGTGGATTTCTGTCCTAGATAGGGAAATTCCAGCTTCTCTAATATATAAACTCCCAAAGTTTAGTGGCTTAACATAATAGCAGTTTATTTCTTTGTCATCTAACAATCCAGTACTGGTGTTCTTTGTGGAATTATGGATTTCCATATGGTAATTCAGGGGCCTCAATTCCTCCTGTTTGCTGGTTCCATCTTCCCATAGGACAGCAGTGATCCAGGACCCCTGAAAATCCCTAAGACCCTGTCAGTGGATCCATGAAGTAAAATTAGTCTTATAATAATACTAAAACGTCATTTTTTAATCTCATCCCACAAGTGAACAGTTGCATTTTCCAGAAATATATGATATCATACCACAACCACTTGAACGAAGAATTAAGAAAGACATTAAAGAGATTTTCAAAATGTAAAACGGTGTCACTCTTCTCACTGTTTTTTATTTTTAGTTCTGGAATACAGTTATTTGTCATAAAAATTCTTTATATAATGGGTTTTTATTTTTATGATAAATGCACTAAATTAAATACTTTAAAAAATTCTCCATTTTCAGTTCTAATACAGTAAATATTGATGAATATAATCCATAAATATGAAAGCTCTTGGGATCTTAAGTATTGTTTAAGGGTGTAATGGGTATAATCTTGAGACCAAAAATGTTGAGAACTGCTACAGGAGGGCATCATGTATTTTCCTTTCAGGTGTGTTTGGAGAAAGAGAGTGAGGAAGACACAAACACATCGTAAGCTCCTTGGTCCCAAAGTGGAATACATCAATTCTGGTGCCATCAATTGTTGAGTACTAGCACATGGCCCTTAAAAAAAAAGAGCAAGGGCTCTGAGAAATAGCCCCCCATTGTCCCCATCTGTCAGCCACCTCAGAGCTACCATTCTATGCTCTGGAAAGAGGAGCACAAATCTTTGGTGGACAGATAGCTGTCTCTTCCACAGTTTCCAATAGCAACAGTAATTCTTCCCCCGGAAAGACATTTAAATTATGTGGTAAACCATGACTTAGTTGAGTTTCCTTGATTCCCTGTTCTTATAATTCTTATAAGGTAGATTAATTCTTCATTCATTAACATAGCCCTCTTCCAAGAGCAAGATAAGCAAGTTTAACAAATGTGAACACTGAATAATGGTTACAAATTAATAAAAGTGTGAAGGAGTTGAATATATCAGACTCTGGAGGGGTCACCATGGAAAGTTACACAGGTTGTACACTGAATAAAGTTGATAGTTATAGATCTCCTTGGGTGCTGAAGTCCAGCCAGGAAGTCTTAACAAACGATTCACCCTGGCACTTGACTGTTTCGCAACACAAGAGGTACCTTTTATTTAGTAAAAAAGCCTAATTCATCTAACGGGGTACTTTTTTATAATTTGAACAAAAGAGCCATACAGGTCACCAGCAGCCCTGTCTACTCTGTGAAGACAGACAGTATGTTTTTAGTGTCATATCCCCAACATCTTGATTAGTCCATAATGCATAATAAAAACTCAGTAGATATTTGTTGAATGAATACACAAAAGCATTGAACCATGGATCAATATGTAACTAGAAAGATGCTTATAATGGCATAGCTTTGTTCTCTGTCCTTGACTCTGAGCCAGTCAACATTTTCATTAATGCCTTAGATATAGAAAGAAAAAGTATGCTGATTAAATTTTCAGATGACCCAAATCTGAGAGGATTAGCTAATGCAACTGATGATATTATCAAGGTTCAAAATAAAAATGGCAAGGTAAATGATAGGCCCAAACTAGCACAAATCAATTTAACCAAAATAAATATCCTGCAAAGAGGCTCAAAGAATCAATTTTATAATTACATGCTTAGGAAAGCTTGACAAAAAGTAGCTTATATGAGAAATTTCTAAAAGTTTTTACTGACTAAAATTATAAAAAGAACTAAAAATATGACCCAGCGCTAAAATAGTAAATAATTAATGAAAATAAGGTGTCTAAAATTAAAGATACAGTAGATTAACCGAACACTGGATTTGTCATTCAACATCTTAAGTATTGTATCAATTTGGGATGTCATCTTTTAAAAGCTTGTGTTGATAGAGGTAGAGTTTGTCCTGAGGAATGTTTGACCTACATGGAGAATGGGGGTGAGGGGTGTTTTGGACTTTCTTGATGGTTATTTTCAAATATTTGAAGGACTTTCCTGTCTTCCAAAAGGAGTCTCAAAAGGAGTCTGGCCTTATGGTGAATTTCTCTAGATAGCAGGATCAGAATTCATGCTGAGAATGTACAGGGAAGTACATCACATCTCAATATAAGAAAAAGTGTCCAACAATTAAGGCTGTCAAAAAACGAAAAGGGCTATATTTAAATCATTGTGTTTTCCCTTCTTGAAAATAGTCACAAAGATTCTAGATGAACATGCCACATCCCTGAAGAACCGTGCCCTTTATCAGGAAACATAAATAACTTGGAAGATTCCTTTCCTGGCCGCGATTCTATGCAACATTGTGATTCCAATTCTAGGATCAAGTAGTAACACTAATAAGCAGGAAAAAGGGGAACTTTGTCTCTTTCTCTATTTATTACTCCAGTGAAATGTTTGTGGATTAGTTCATGTAAACCATGGAGACCTCATTTCACCTAAATCTCAGGAGCTACAAATAATACACAGTTGCCCTCACTGATCTCTCTCTCTCTTTCCCGGGATATTCAAATTCTCTATCAACTGTTGAGGTGGGCTCCCGGACCACCCATCTAGTACTCTTTTCCCTTGCTTTCCCTCTCTCCATCAATTCTTAACATCAAACTCTATAAACTGAGGTCATCTTTTCTACAGAGAGGGCGTAGTATCAACAAGGGTATCCAAAAGACACATTCATTAAAGGATCTTTCTTTACCCAATGGCCATATTGAAGTTACCTTGTGCAGAGAGCTGCCAAGGAAAACACGTTTTTTTCCCCTTTTCCTTTTGATCACCCTGCCCTAGAGACAATTTCAAAAATTAGTTAATGGCAGTTGAACTCAACATAATATTTGTTTCTTACACTAAAAACTATTTTGTTTTTGCTTTGTTTTTTTTTACTCAAAGTTCACAGAGGTTCCCCTAAAAAGTGAGATAACACAATGAAATGATGAGGAGAAAGTGGTTCAAAAACACCCGTTTCACATAAGCTATATAGCAGCATGTGTATACTATTATCAAATTTGCTGAAGATACTAGAAACGGCACGAGTCTATTTTTCAAGTTTTGTGGAATGCAACAAAAACAACAGCTGTTTTAAAACACTGAATTCAAAGAAACTTTCCAATGGCACAAAGTAGAACTGCAGAAAAGAATAATCTCATGCTCCAAATACGAAGTCAAAATTAGAAGCCCAGTGATAACAAATATCCCATTCAGTGAGGGGTGAGTCACACAGCAGGCAGGAAATGTCTCCAATGACGAAGGATAACCTGAGCATGGAGGGTTATCCAGTACGGATCCTTTTCAACCAAAATATGTATTATAAAATCAGCCTCACGTAGAAATACAGCAACCAGGTAAAAACTCCCACTGCTGCGCTTGACATTGCTACATGCAGAATTTGAGAGTGAAAATATGAGAAGCAGATGGAGGAAAAGCTGTAACCTCCAGTGAGTTGACAGTACTTGGGCAGTGCCCTAATTTCTCCTAGTCAGCCATGAATCACCCCATAGCATCTTTCTCTCTTTTACGAAATATTATAGCAAGCAGATTTATATTCAGTGTGACATTGCAAAAGCACTATAATTTTAAGTCCCTCAAGCTTTAGCATACAGAATATTTACCTAAATTCTCTTGCTTTTCCAACAAGAAATTCCAAGAAAATGTACATTCAAAATATGACTATAACTGACAAAATATTTGGGGGAAACTTTTATGTCCTAAAGGCACTGGATGTTTTATTTAGTTCATCAGTCAGAAACAAACAAAGCTTATACATATAACATAGTAAGACAGAGCTAAGGCTAAATATAGAGATCTTATCAATACATAGGAATAGGCTTAACTCATTTGTTTAAAGTAAAGTATAACATCTTGTTTCACCTAAAATAAAGACATGCAAAGAGACTAAAAAAAATTAGACAAAAACATACCAGCCTAAAGTAGTATGATTGTTATGAAGAAAAATTTAATAATATCTACTGAAATTAAAGGTACATTTGGCCTTTGACCTAACAATCTCACCTCTAAAAATGTATCCTGAAGATATACCAGCAACAATATGAAAAGGAATATGTACAAGGTTATTTATTGAAGGACCATTTTACATTAGCAAAAAAGTGGAAATAACTCAAATATGCATCAGTATAGGACTGATTTAATAAGTTATGATATGCTCCACAAAGTGGAACACTCTGCTACTGTAAAAATAAATGAGGATATTTCTATATATTACTCTAGAGTAATCTCTTAGATTTATCATTAGTTGAAGGAAAAAAAGCAAGGTAGAGAAAAGTGAGTATATTACATCACAGTTTATCTAAGAAAGAAGAGGATGTGAAAATATATGCTTATATGTTTGCATTTGACAAACAAACAATGGAATGAAAATCCATGACATTTTCTAAATGTTTATTATAGTTAGAGTGAGGATTTAAGATAAGAGCAAAGAGACAGGAAACAAAAATTTTTGAATACAACTATTTTCACATATTTAAAAAAGAAATCCTGAAAAATAAAAAAAAAATGCCAAATAAACAACAATAAACAGATAAGGAAAATCATGTAACGTGGTGGTACAGTACACCTAGAGAGGAGCTATTTCAAGAGTAACTTAACTAAAAAAACCTACACTGATTTCCATAATCGTATTATTAGTGAAAATTGTGATGGTCATTAGAGACTTTTGTCTGTTTTGTGGGATAAAGCAGATGAGCAATTCTGTTATATCCTCATCCTATCATTGCAGCATTGTGGGAATTGAGGTTCTCTGTGTGACAGAAAGGAGATTTAAATTAAAGTTAGAATTGGTTAAATAAAAATTCAATAGTTTTGAAATGTAATTGAGAGAATCAGTTGAACTCATGATGTATTTCACCTTAAAAAAGGTAATTCCGGGGGACAGCCCCATGGCATAATGGTTAAGCTCAGCACGTTCCACTTCTGTGGCCTCATTCGAGGGTTTGGATCCTGGGCACAGACCTACACCACTTGTCAGGCATGCTGTGGTGGCAACCCACATACAAAAGAAAGGAAGATTGGCACAAATGTTAGCTCAGGGTGAATCTTCCTTAGCAAAAAAAAAAAAAAAAAAAGTAATCTTACCTGCACTCACTGATAAGACCTAAAATTAATGACCCACAGTTGCATGTAAGTTAAGAAGGCTCCTTGGAAAAATATTATTCCAGGTATGGAGCTGGATAAATAAAAGATGAGCTTGGAAGCTCATAAATCTTGGCAAAGAAGACATCAAAGACTACTCCAGTCACCCTCAAAGGACTCACAAATCAATTCGCCTGGGCTCCCACCAGCCAAAGAACAGACAAGAAGGATAATCACCGTAAAGGAGGAAACACATCAAGTATATTTGAACTAATAAATTCATAATTATACCAAAAGAACAAAAAACAGAAGCTATTTGGTCACCATTGAAGTATACCAATTAACCCACTATTTTAGAAACTGGTGAAAGGAAATATATAAACATTTATCCTGCCTTTTCTATGTGAATTTTACCAAACAGTAACCAAATGGAGGATGAGAATTTGTCTTTCTAGAAGTGATCTAGGTAAGAAGTGAAAGGGAATTAAAAGAATCAAAGTATCACCATTTTGTAGTCCCTGAAATATTAATGCTTGGAGATATTAATTGTTCATGGTCACTAAATAACAGAAAGAGAAACAAAATTATGTGCCTCCTAATTAAAGGATATATCACCACGAGCGAAGGAGATTTAACAAAAATATCACCACATGAATCTGATCAAGCCTTTAAATTCAACTCCAAAGAACACGATCCAGAGGGGCTAGACAAATGTGCTAAAAGACGCCATGGAGATTCAACCAGCTAAATCCAGAGGGTGGGAAATGCTAAAGAAAAAATGACGATGTCTTTCTAACACAGATATATCAAAGAAAAAGAAAGAAAGATGGAGAGGAAAAGAGAGATTAAGAAGACATTTCAATTCAAATGTACTGTGAAACCCTTATTCGGATATCGACTGAATTAAACAATTAAACAATTAAATTTATGAGACAATCGTACATTAGAACACTGAATGCTAAGTGATGTATCAAGAACTTTGTTTTCATATTTAGGTGTGATAATGGTAGTGCTTTTTTTTTAGGAATTCTTCACTTTAGAGATACATATTATTGAAATATAGATGAAATGCTATAAAGTCATGGATTATTTTAATATAATACAGTAGGGTCTTAGTGGGTGAGGGTGTTAGTTCAAGTTCCCCCAAGGCAGACCTGGAGACAAGGACCACAGGCCCGCTTTGTTAAGTTAGGATGCCCACTGCCACCCAGGGAAAGCAGACCAAGCATGGAGGAGTACAGGCAGGGTCCATGGAATGTCACACAAAGGTAGCTTTAACATGATCCTGCAGTGGAAGTCAGGAGTAGCAATTAAACCTCTGAGATTTCCAGACTCAAGACATAGGAGCTATACTTTCATACCTCACATCTGTCCATAAGTGTTCAGGGGTCACCCAGGGCCTAGTAAATTCCCAAGCACTACTGTCTTGGAGACGAGGGTGGGGAGGCAGAAGCACACACGTAGGGAATTGAGAAACCAACTTTGTCACAAGGACTTTTCGTGAAACAAGATTGGTCGGGAGTTGATAATTCTGCAGTCGAG
Source organism: Equus quagga (assembly GCF_021613505.1). Taxonomy (NCBI): domain Eukaryota; kingdom Metazoa; phylum Chordata; class Mammalia; order Perissodactyla; family Equidae; genus Equus; species Equus quagga. Next base: position 8,110,900 of record NC_060287.1, on the reverse strand, counting down.
GTGATGGATGTAGATGGATGGGTGATCACTGTATTATTCCATACACTTTAGAATTTGCTTAAGCCCCCTCCCCTCAAAAAAAGTTTAAAAGCAAAAAATTTTTCAAAGAATAAATAAATAAAAGGACTGATTTCATAGTATTCTCCTGGTGTTCCTTGGTTTATGGCAGCATAACTTCCATGTCTACCTTCGTCCTTACGTGGCCTTCTTCCCTGTGTCTCCGTGTCCATCAATCTCAAATGTCTGTCTCTCCTTTCTCTTATGAAACAATAGTCATTGGATTTGAGACCCACTCTAAATCAAGATTATCTCATTTCAAGACTCTTAACTTAACTACATCTGCGAAGACTCTATTTCCAGGTAAAGTCATGCTCACAGGTATCAAGGGATGGGATTTGGACATACGTTTGGGGTGGGGGGGGTCATCATTAAGCCCACTACAGGCTGTGTACGGGCAGGGGAGTGATTTAAATGAGCTTGGTATAAAAAGGCAGGGGCAGAGTCTTGGGGCAGTGTCAACTCTCCTCCGCTTCTACGGCAATGCCCTTTTGTTACCTAGTAGCTACTTACCCCTCTGTCATCTGTGGCATGGTCTGTTTGCCCTTAGCCGCCAAGTTTACTCAGTGGAAGCTGACTCTTAGGCTAGAAGAAGATGACCTGAAAATCACCTTCCTCTGAAATCCACAAAGGCAGCCGAGGACAGAGCCTGCACACTTATTCAATGCAGCATCTCCTACTTGGACATAAGCCTGCCGAGGAGAAAATGAGGACACTCTTCGGGCTTCTTAACTCTCTTTGTTCCCTCTCTCCTCACTGGCCATCCTCAGGGGTATGAAAATTGCTGGCATATCATTTATTTCTCCTATTTCTTATCCTCTTACCAGAAAATAGAAAGTTGTAGACACAAAGAGGATATTCTCTTCACACCAAGAGAGCTCTCTGAGCTAAATCAGCCAGGCTAACCATTGATAGATTAAAGGAGAAGTCGATAAGGAAATTCAGAAAATCCTTTTCCAAGCTAATTTGCCTGGTTTAAAAGCCTAGTATATCTTGCTGCAAGATCCTGTTAGAGAATGTAAAAAGTTAAAGATGTTTCCGGGTATTTCTCTTGGTTTATTTCTTCAGCATTGCTAATAACTTCCATCCCACTCCCATCTACCCTAACCCTGTCCACCCCCCAGGGAGACGCATGCAGGGGCTAATTATGGTAAAAATCGTGTACCCAATATTTTATCCTATCAAATAATAAAATAAGAGACACGAAATGAGAGAGGCAATCAGAAGATGATAATTAGTAAGAAAAAACGGAAATGAAAATAAAGTGGAGGAAAAAGGCTGGATTTTTGTGAGGCCAGCAAATTCCAAGCTCCTGTCAGTTTCTCCTCCTTGGCCCTCTTTCCTATCCTCTCCTCCCAGTTTTCTCTTCCTCCTATTTCCACTGGCAATCCCAGCCTGCTTTCCCTCATCAGCACTCCAGCAGGACACATTCCCTCTAGGAGGCCTTGCCGCCACCAGGTCGTGCCACCTTCCTGCCAGAATCTCACCAGCTGCTCAGCACTGAAGCCGACATCTCTTGTTTGGGGCCTGTATTTTCCCCAATCCTCAGCAAGCAGCTGATTTTCTTTAGCCCCACTTTAATAGCATTATCTCAAAGCCCCAGTGTGACGGAAGCTTAAAAGAGCATCATCGGTTGTGGAGCTCTTTGACTATCTGGGTTGGAGAAATCTGAAACCACACATAGCGGAGTCCTTTACATGCCTTTCCCCAACGAAAGCAAAAAAGTTTGATTAGTGTAGGTGGAACGAAGGAGGAGTGGGAAGCTTTTCTTAAACGAAGTCTGTGCACATGCCTGACCGACTTCACGGCGCGTGTTCGGCTTTAATCAGAAGGTTTTTGCAGAGCCTCCAGCCCTCACCTCGGCCTCGAGCGCGCGGGGCTCACTGCGCTGATCCTGCATCAGGCAACGCTCGGGTGCACAGAAGCACGGGAGCTGACTTTACAAAATGGGGAGAAATGGCGCTCCAGGGCCAAAGCATGCCCTTTGTTTGAGGCTGGACAGGTTAGTGTTAGATGTTTTTTTCTTTAAGATTACAGAAGTGTGATATTAGCTCCCATGCCAGTCAGCTACATTCCCACACATCAGCTACATTTACAAAAATTAATGGTAGAAGTAGCTTAAGGCCAAGAGGGTGTTAGCGGAGGGAAAGAGTATGTGCCCTTTGATTTCTCATGAATTTCTTCCTTTATAGACTGTAAATATGGCTTATGTGAAAAACATCCATTCATCACCCAAAAAGGACATGACTGATTTTGGATTAAAAACAAAAGATGACAGAAAGGGAAAAAGAACCCAGCCCACAATGCAGTCGGGTTCTATTTTGTGGCTCACTTCCCTACTAGCCTGAGGACTACGGAAACTTTCTTCAGATTAGTGAGGAGATAATGCTTTTCAGCCGAACTCAGAATCTTAGTATCCCTTTTTTTCCCCAAGTTTGTTTGTTGTTTATTTCTCACATGGGAAAATATAGTTTCTGCTGAGGTTGGTTACTTAAATGTTCTATCCTGAGTTTAATTTTAATCACATGGCATTTTAGCTCTCAAAATGCAACAAAATTCTGATTTAAGTCTTTTAAAAATATCCCTTTACTGCTATTGAAATTTAATTATTGTAAGAACAGTACCACTATATTAAAATATAATCACCTTACTTCTTTTTGGCTTCATGACAATGTTCATAAAGTTCTTAATATTCATGTAACATGCTACCTCACCCTGTAATATCACTATATTTATGGAAAGAAATTGTAATCCTCTTTACTGGCTCAGGTTAATTCCAATAAAATATTAAATCCATTTTCTAATCTAAATGAGTTCATTAGGAGAGGCATGGTCCTGAGAATACCAAACTCTCTACAGAGTTCAGCTTCATTACATTTCCGCACTGTGTGTTTCCAGAACTGTTGTACTACATTTATGAGGATTTATCTGTACTGTTCCAAAAACATTCATCCTAATTCTCCTCCTTCTGTGCATGCTAATCATGAATATGTTAAGTGGAAATACTAAGCTTGTAGCCAATCTCGTCCCCAGATGGGTTCAAGTTATGATTACAGAAGCAAATTTGCCATAAGCACTCTTAGAGCAGTGCCAGTGAGGAGGAAATGAAGGTTTGGAGCTCTGCTTAAAAAAAAAAAAAATACAGTTTGAGACAGCGTAGGAATGTCATAGATGCTAGAAGGAAAAAAAAAAGGGTATTTCCAGATTGCTATGTCTCAGAGAGAGCTTCAAGAATATGTAAATAGATCTGTTCAAAGAAATTTAAAAGAAATACAGGGATTAAATCATTAGTTTTAACTGCTTGGAGTCCCCAAAGTCCATAATCCAAAGTTGAACTCCACATTATTCAGCTCATTGCATCTAGCAAAGCTTTACTCCATTAAGCTCTCCATTTGAAAGAAATAATGGACCTTTTAGAAAGGGAAGATGAGACCAATCTGGGATGTTCAGGTAGTGAATAATTATGCAATCCCCAGCTGTTTGCCCATGGAGCGCTGTGACCTGTTTTTCACATATACCTAGGAATTCTTTTCTTTCCCTTGCAGATAGAAGAAAAAATAATAGATAATTTGGTTTACATATCACATAGCATGATCCCATTAAGGATCTTTCGGTCACCTCTCATATGTTAGCATTGGCAGTGACCTCTTTGTAAAGCCATTTTAGCCTACATTTCAGGTACTTAGTTCATAAAACAAAAGATTTCTCTAATAGACGTGGTATCTATCTATCTACTTTTAGTAAAAGATAAGATGAAGATGAGCAAGAAGCAAGTTATTTCTGAGTGCTAGTTATTAAAGCTGGAAACAGGCCCGTCTTAATCAAGACAATGTCTGCAATAAATTGTCAGCCTCATGTGAAATCCAGCAGCCACTGGTTGTCACTGTTGTACCATGAAACAGCTAGGCAGGTAATATTCTTTCAAAAGACTGCCTTTAAAGAGCAAAGTTTGAAATGATGTATTTGACTATTTGGTTTATCACTAAAGCAGAACACAGAAACCCATACCAAGGTTCCATGGATTTCAGGCTGGTATCAGGCATTTTGATGTGGAATTTGACCAAAAAATGGTTCTTATGTGGATCACACAGAGATGTAAAATAAGGATCTGATTATATACTTAAACAAAAATCCTTTATATGTAAATAATCGTGTGACATACATGCTATGTCTGTTCATTAGACCACACATTCATCCTGATGTTTAAACTAAATGTTATTATGTTAACACTCAGTGGGTGTAATTGATCTCTTTAAGGCTTAGATACATTAGTCAAATGAAGTGTTTTCTAATGATTGAGTTTATAACGTTTTTAACCAGTAGATGAGTAGACAGCCTTGACGTAATCTTCCGTTTTCCCAAATCTGATTAAAACTGGCAAGACAAGAAATCAATGAGATCCTGAATATAAAAATCCCAAAATATTCCACTGTGTTTGAAATTAATTAAGTACTGCGATGCAGGAGACTCAAATCAATAAACATCAATGATGGTAGTGTTAAAGGTGGGAAGAGTTGGCAAGAAATCAGCATGGTATTCATGGTTATAAGATGATTATCTACTCAATGAAATTAAAGGTTAAAATTAGACCAACTGTGCTTTGGGGAAATGCAAAGGCAGGTCCTGAAAGTCAAGAACAATGACTGTGTTCCTGAATACAATCTTTCAAATTTGGAAAGTTATGCTTTTTAAATAAATGATAGGATAGCAACTCAATTTCAATTTTAATAAAATAAGATACTTTCCAAACCGTGTTGAAAATCAGTACAAACTGGGCCCTAGTGTTTCCCAATGATCTCACTGAGAACTGGGAGAGAGGAGGGGAGGCTACAGTTATCAATGGGGCTTTTATTTATTTGAACATACATAACTGGGCTATGGGATCTACATTCATATGATTTCTCAAGATAAAGTACTATTGTTCTTCAAGGTCATTCTTTCTTGCTTTGTCTCTTTATTCTCCTCTTTTTTCCCTCCATTTCTTTCTTTCTTGCTTGCTTTTTTCTTAACCTCTGACATAAATTATAAGCCAGAAACAATGAGGCAAAACACCCAATCAGGAAAGGAGAGAAACTAATGCTATTTATTTTGCTGATAATAGGTATAAATATTTGTTTGTCCCATTCTAATGCATTTTTCTCATTAAAAATAAGTAAAGAGATAAAGAGACCATGTCAATCACACCTCTTGTGTGGGATTACATTTTCATTAAGATGCAAGTATTTTAAATCCACTGATTTTTGTCTTAATATGGCAAATGGGAAGAATTGCCTTCTCCTGAGTGAGGCAATCACAGTGGCAGAAACAATTTCACAATAAAGATGTTTATGTACAAAGAATTAAACTATGCAAAGAAAGCCTGTCAATAGTGGTATCTATTCATATAATCTCCCCACAGTGTATTCTTTAAGCCAAGTGTTCTTTAAAGGGGGAAGAAGAGCAGCCACATATCCATATGGGGGCTCGTGGAAAATGATGGCTCCTGGCCTTTATATAGAACACCTATGAGTCAGAATCTCTCTGTAGAGTCTTTACATACATATTGTCAGCAACCTTCTCACTTGATTAGGAACATTAAACTTTGAGAGTCACTCTTTGTCTCATTAAAGAAGAGAAGAAATATTATGACATTATAAAGCTTATAATTATACAATTTTCATGATCAATAGAATCAAAGAAGAAAGGTTATATGATTTAGATGAATAGCCCTGAATGGAAGTTAGCATTATTTTTATTTCCAAATACGATAATTATGTATTTGTAATGGAATATTTCGTAAACCACATGGAATA